>NC_046001.1:7407182-7747182 GCF_010909765.2 Amblyraja radiata
AGACCAGGGAAGTGGCCAGTCCGAAGAAGCTGTCACAGGTAAAAGGGCCGTGTTTGACTTGCAACCTCTCTTGTGGATGTGGGTGACAGCCACCCATGGCAGCGTGGATACAGGCCCTTTGGTCCAACTTGCCCACACCGACCAACATGCCCCATCTACACTAGTCCCACCTGCCTGCATTTGGGCCATATCCCTCCAAACCTGTCCTATCTGTGTACCCGTATAAATGTTTCTTAAATGTTGGGATAGTACCTGGCTCAACAATCTCCTCTGGCAGCTTGTTCCATTCACCCATCACCCTTTGTGTGCAAAGGTTACCCCTCTGGTCCCTATTAAATCTTTTCCCCCCTCACCTTAAACCTAAGTCCCCTGGTTCTCCATTCATTCCCCTACAGTGGGCAAGAGACTGTGGGTCCACCCGATCTATTCCTCGCATGATTTTGTACACCTCGTGCAGATCACCCCTCATCCCCTTGCACTCAAAGTAACTCCCAGCCTGTTAGACCTCTCCTTATAGCTCAGGGCCTCGAGTCCTAGCAACATCCTCGTAAATCTTCTCTGCACCCTAGCCAGCTTAACGACATGCGTATTATAGACAATAGGTGCAGGAGTAGGCCATTCGGCCCTTCGAGCCAGCACCGCCATTCAATGTGATCATGGCTGACCTTCCCCAATCAGTACCCCGTTCCTGCCTTCTCCCCATATCCCCTGACTCTGCTATTTTTAAGAGCCTGATCTAGCTCTCTCTTGAAAGCATCCAGAGAACCTGCCTCCACTGCCCTCTGAGGCAGAGAATTCCACATTCTATAGAAAAACTTTTTTTTTATTCCCACATTTTTGGTTTGTTTCTGCAGGAACTCAGTGGGTCGATTGTCTTTCTTCTTATGTCTTGCCTATCCTGTGATTGCAAATGCCACAAAGTCCAATAGAACATGCCTCAATCACTCAGCATCCAGGCAGCCTAAATGGCAAGAGAAACAATGAATGTTTCTGTTCCAGGACCCTTCCATTTATTTTTTTAAAAAAGGAACAGCCAGAAGACGTGCGTGTTTTCTCACTTTGGTTTCGCCAGTTCTGAGGGAAGGTCACCGATCCGAAACGTTAACTCTGTTTCTCGCTCCTTAATTCTGTGACAGCAGCACTTGCCAGCTGCCGTTGCCTTCCTCAGGGCAAGGAGGTCAATCTGTTTAGCAGTCAGATTGACTTGCATACGGTTTCACCTCAGGCGACGGTACCTCCGCTGACCCCTTGCCTTCCCCTGATGGTTATCAGAAGTAAGGATGACTGACCACAGGTCCCCGGCATAGAGACACCGTTAAACCTCCAGAGCACAAACAGGTTCACCTGACATTTTCCTGCATCCTATCCCGAAGTTTCAGACTGGTACATTCATCTATTGTGAGATCTGTGTCCATTTTAATTTTGAAATGTTCATCCTGTGAATGTTGTTTTTCAATGTAAAGGGTCGGGCGAGGTTGGCAACAGCTCTGCTGCTGGCCATGTACCTTTGTTACCAGAGTCAGTATGTGAGAGCAGAATTGGGCTTTGAAGATGATTGGCTGGTGCACAGAGAGGATTGCCACTGGTTTGAATCTAAATTTACACGCGGTGAGAACTTAGAACAGGGATGCACGCTGGCACCGGCTCTCCGGCCCGCCATACAATACAATACAATACCGTTTATTTGTCATTTGAACCTCACATGAAGTTCAAACGAAATTTGGTTTCTACAGTCATACAAGAAAAGAACCAAGACACACACCAACACAATTTACACAAACATCCATCACAGTGAGTCTCCTCCTCACTATGATGGAAGGCAAAGTCTTGTCTCTCCCCTGCTCTCCATTCCTCTCCCAAAGTCAAAGCCTCCAGCGGGCGCTAGCAAGTCCCACGGCGACTTAAAGCTGCGCCGGGTGATGTAGGGTCCCCGCTCCAGGTCACTTTCAACCCCGCAATTCGGGCGGGAGAAGTCGCCGTTGCCGGTGCCCCGCAAAGCGGTCTCCCACCGGGGACCCGCGAGCTCCCGGTCTCACCATCCACCGGAGTCAGGTCGCAGCAGCTCTCCACGCTCCGAAGCCGGCCAGCTCTACGATGGTAGGTCCGCAGCTCCGCAGGCTCCATGACTTGGGAAAGGTCGGGTCCCCGTACAGGGAAGAGATCTAAAAATTTCCCCCACCCACCCCCCCCACCCCCAACCACCCCCCCCCACCCCCAACCACATACACAGTCAAAAGCCCACCACAAACTATACCCTCAACAGGACAATAAAATAAAAAAAGACAGACGGACTGCAGAGGCCGCTGCGACGTCGGTTGAGCCGCCAACCCCACACGGACAGCTTCCGCTCAACAGTTTGTCCGCTGGTGCCTCCGTAGCTCTCAGCTGCTGATGTCTAACCAGGCTCCCGACTGTCACCATCAACATGGGGCTTGGTTTGTGTGCCGTTAACAGGTGGGCAGAGGGTCTGTTGAATCCCTCGTTGCCCACAAGGTTGAACCTGTCCCAAGTATTTATTGAATAACTGCAGTGATGCTTACCCCAGACCATGCCCTTGGTTGTAAAGAGCGTTGGGAGTTGTGCCACAAAATGTAGAGTCCTACAGTGTGGAAACGGGCCCTTCGGCCCAACTTGCCCATGCCGACCAACATGCCCCATCTATACTAGCCCCACCCGCCCCGCGCTTGGCCCATATCCCTCTGAACCCATCCTATTCATGTACCCGTCCAAGTGCCTTTTTAAACGTTATGATAATACCTGCCTCAGCTACCTCCTCTGACAGCTCGTTCCATACACCCAACACCCTTTGTGTAAAGAAGAAAAAAAATCACCCTTTGGATTACCCCTCTCACCTTAAACCTATGTCCTCTGGTTCTTGATTCCCCTACTCTAGGCAAGGGACCTGATCTATTCCTCTCATGAAATGTTACATCTCAATAAGATCACCCCTCATCCTCCTGTGCTCCAAGGTATAAAGACCCAGCCTGCTCAACCTCTCCCCTTTTATGTCTTTGTGAATCTAAAGGGAAGATATTGAGAATAATAGATGTTGTGTAACAGGACACGACGAATAACCACATCAGTAAAATGTGCAGCAACACGACATCTATTATTCTCAATATTTCCCTATAGTTTCACCTTCTTCCTTGTCCGCCCATCCCCTGCAGCAAAAACACAACTGAATGGGGGGGGGAAGCAGATGAAAGGCAGTCGAGAGGCAGTCGAGGGACCAGGAAGTAAGATGAAAATTACAATTTGGTCTGCCATAGTTGTATAGCACTGCATCCATGCTGACCTTTTTTTGCCCACCTGCATTAATCCCATTTGCCCACATCTTTGGAGTAAACATCTTTTTAAGACTTGGTTTCAATGTTCCTGGTTTGAGTTTTGAATTGCACCATTGTTGCAGGGTGCAGCTGTCCAATCTGTTGCAGTCCTGTCTCCTCTTGGACCTCCATTTTGGTCCGTAATGCTGACAGCATGCTCACTGTATTGTTGGGACTTCACCTGCCTTTATTGCCTCTGTGCAAGCAGTTTGAGCTCCTGAGTAATTACTTGGTTTATTTTTCATTTTTCATTTCTTTAAACACCCTGTAATTTAACCAGCTTGCAGATGAGGGCAGACTGTGTTTTGCAAGACCATTGTGATGTTCTTTTGATTCTCTGCATGTTTGTGCTGCCTTTATCTGTTGTAGTCTGACATATGCACCAGTGACCTTGAAATACACGCAAGCAACGGCAATGAACAGAAAGAGAATGTGCCACCAGAACCTTTGACCAGCACCTCCCCCCATGCGGAGCTGCAGAAGGTATGTCAGCGTTCTTTAGCAGGAATAGTTGTACAGTATTGATCCCAGCAGGGCTGACTTAGAGTCATGGCTGAGTTGTTTCTACTTGAACCGTAGCTACTTTGTTTCAAGAATCCACCAGCTTGACTTTGGCTCGATGCCTGGATTCGGAGAATGGTAGGAGATTTGCTTCCCTTCCATAGTTTCGGGATCAAAGCCTCCCATTACCTTTAGAATTCCCTTCAACCTCTGAAGGTCGATATGTCCTCCACCCATTTTCCTGATGTTGTGTGATTTAGTATTTGCTGGTGTGTGAGATGTCCTGAGGTGCCCGTTCTTGTATCCGTTGCAAACATCGGGACGTGTTGCAATATTCAGTAGATGCATCCACACGCTTTCTTGGCTGCCTTAATAATTGTGAATGAGTGCCCTCTTCTGGTCAGCCCACACTCTGCAATCTCCATTGTTCATAGTTTTCACACTGCTGCCAATCAACACTCTCTAAAATCAGCAGTTTGGTCATTTATTACTCTGCTGCTTGTAGCTCCTGGTGCACACATAGTCTCTTGTGATTTTCCACATTATTGCACTCATTGCTGGCATATTTCAAATCCTTCAGTTTCTGGAGAACTTCAAAGCAACACAGTATTAATTCAGGGACTGCGTTGCCTGCTGGCCTCTTAATGAAACCGCTTTTCCAAGTAACTTTTCTGGAGTTGGGCACTGCACCTTGAAACTCCCTGCATGTGAGGAACATATCGCCATAGCCCAGCAGCTTTACATCTGGTCTGAAGAAGGGTCCCGACCCAAAACATCACCTATCCATGTACTCCAGAGATGTTGTCTGACCTGCTAAATTACTCCAGCACTTTGTGTCCAGCTTCACATCTCTGACCAGTGATTCTGGTTTCTGCAATGCCAAGTTGTTCCAGTTTCATCCACAACTTACTTTAAAAACGGAACCTATTCAATCTCAGTTTGTAAAATAATCCCGGAGCACCATGATTTAACTAGTATCTTGGAAATTTTTAGCACCAATCTCTTGCTCTTCAATCTTTTTTACACTGCTGACCAGGTGATTAATGATTGAATCAAGGTGTCCATTATGCACCAGAGTGTAAGCGCATTGATCAGATTGAAGAGCAGCAGGAATTTCGTACACTAGAAAATGCAACTTTCCAATTTCCCTTGTGCTTTTCCTCAGGGCTCTGTGATTGAGAGCACCCAATCCTCTTGGAAAAGTTTGCTTTCTGAAAGATGGGGAGATGCCCAAGGTAAGGGATGCTGGCGTTACACTCCGTTACCCACACAAGTCTTTCCTGTACCAGACACCACCCCTACCCCTAGCCACCCAGAGCCCAACTGCCTCTGGAGTTCTGCCCAACACTTCCTGTGGGGGGTGGGGGATGTAATGTTCACGCTCTAAATTATTCGAAGTCAGTGGACCAAATGGAGCCCGGCTTTGGTCAAGGCACTAACTGGCCATTGGTGGTTTAGTTCCAAAGCCGTGCTGATCAGAGATCCCAGTGCATCAGCCGCTCTGCTGTGTGGTTGAACTCTGGAGTCTGCCTGTGCACAGGGTCCACGTATTTCACCAGAGAATCTGCCCCTCTCGCCCTCCACCATCCAGACTGGCAAGTGAGCACCATTATCCCCACCCCCATGGGGATCTGTGGTCAGCTGCTGCTGCACAACCATTTCCAGCCAGAAGGTGGCCCACTAGAGGCCTTGCCATGTTTGCATTTCAAACTGAAAGTAAGCATTGATCCTCTGTTTGTGCTGGCACCTAACAAAGCAATCACTGTGGGGTTTAATTCATTCTTTTAATCCTTTTTAATAAAAAAACTGAATTTTAATGCAGAAAATGAAGGGATGTCAAAGCTTTCAACTGACGATATAAAACAACAAAGACCAACCATGGAAATACAAAATATTCCAGCCAAACCTGTTAAGGTAGGCGCTCCACTGGGTGGCATTTAAGTTCAACTTTACAGCAAATAGTGCAACAAAAAAAACGTCTTCCTCTTCAGTCATCTTTGTCTCCCTGCTGATGGTATCTGTCCACACTACACTGGTGTTGCCCCAACATCTCACCACATGTGGCCACTCTCTGTGTAAGCTTGGGTGACAAGCGAGAGCAATGGGTGGTGAACGGGGGGGGGGGGGGGGGGGGGGGGAGGAACTTAAATACCTTATTTCACAATGGATGTCTCCTAGAGTTGGAAGTCTTTTGCTGTGGAATACTTTGTCTGAAATCAGGTGCAGCTAAATCCATTTGCAGTACCCAAGTTCAGCTAATCTGGAAGAGAAGTGTGATGAAACCTGACTCGGTGGGTCAGGCAGCGTCTCTGGAGAACATGGATAGGTGCCGTTTCAGGTCGGGACCCTTCTTCAGACAACCTCCTTCAGACCCGGAGTCTGACGAATGGTCACGACCCGAACCCGACCCGCTAAGTTACTCCATTTTGTGTTTTACTTTGTAAAGCAGCATCAGCAGTCCCTAAACCTTGGATCAGTTTAATGCTGCCCCTGTCTGTCTATAGTCCTGGTGCCTGGAGAGCATCCAGTGTTTGCACAAGTGACTCCCTTATCTCGGTGGCAGACCTTGAGCCTCCAGGTTTGTCACTGGGATAAGGAGAGGAGTTTTGGGCCGAGCAAATAGCCCGTTTCCTGGACACTGCTCGGTCACTGTCCAGAGAGTTCCAGCACAATGCAGCTTGCGTCTAAGTTGTCAGCCACCTGCTGCGTGGAGCCTTTCTCCGGCGCTGGGTTGCCATGGTTACAAGATCGATGAGCTTATTACCGCATCTGTTGCCATGCTAATCTGAATGGAACTAGAATTAACTGCTCCCTAGAGAAGATCCAAATGGAGATTGGGTATCTGTCAGTGACCAAGTTCAATCCTCCAAAGTAGGCTCATTTCTTAAAGGGGAATTTTGGCCATGGATTATCTACCTGGGATTCTGTGCTCTCCTGGTGACTATTGAAAATATTCACTATATTTCCAGCTTTTCATACATGAAATGTTTAGAATAAAATCTTATGGAGAGATTTCATTTGGAGTTTTAAACAATCAAGGGGTGGGGAACACGTGAAGAATTGTTTAGTCTCTTTCAGTACTAAATCATTTTGTGATTATAAACTCTTTTGATATTACCGTTTGACATCCTATTGCTTGTTGATTATATTGCTGCTTAATCCTATTTCTTTGCCTATTTTTCAGCTTCTACCTGTTCCTGAAGTATCCCTTTTCTCTCTCTGCATTCCTCTCTCTCCGATATGAGGTTCTGTTTGCTCTTTGTAATGAAACTTGACATTTTTTTAAACTTTAACAAAAATTGTTTGATCTGAATTGATGTCTAAGCAAGATGCTGCCCTTGTCCTGCTTCAGTTAACTGCACAACTTATCCAAAGCGCGTTCAGCTTGAGCTGCATGGCTGTGTTGCTATTGGGTAGGGAGAGGAGGATTACAGTCTTGGTTTGCATTTATGTAGATGTTTTTTTTAAATGAATAAGGTGTCAAACAATTGTGGGCATTCTTATTTATGGATTTGGGCAAGCTGGTGCCAAGTATGCCAATGTTGCCATGTAAAGGTTGGTGTTTTGGGCACAAGATCTGTAGAAAAACTTTTCCATACAATCCCTTTTGCCCACCCCCACAAAAAATTGAGGACTTTGCATAATTTCTGATGTAAACTTGATAGTTTTCAATGTAAAGCAAGATTTGGACTCGGCAAGACTTTTGTTTGAGCCCAACGTGACCTTGAAACCTCGTCACCTTCTATACCAGGTTGAATGCTGAGAGGGCAGTTGCTCCATGAGGGGAGATTAAGTTGACTGGACCCCTCACGAGTTTGGTACAATGGGAGGGGATCTCATTGATCTACACACAATTCTTTCAGGGCTTGACGGAGTGGGGAGTCAGAAACCAAGGCCTACATTTTCAAAGCAAGGTTGAGGATAGACATGAGGAAGAATTCTTCACCGAGGTTGGTGAATCTTTGGAATTCTCAACCCAAGTAGCCAGTGGAGGCTTGGTCACTAAGTATATTTAAGAGAGACCGAATATTTTTTTGGATGTTAAAGAAATCCTAGGATGTGGGTCAGTGCAAAGGTGAAAGGTGAACCATGATCTTACTGAATGGCAGAGCAGCCACAAGGGGCTGAATGGCCTGTTCTCCTGGTGCCAAGGCTGTTTGAAGATGTCACCTTGCTCCTCCTCCTCCTCTTCCTGCCCCTGTTCTGCTAATCTGTGTTTGACAAATAATTGGGGAAACTGTTTGGAGAAAGCATCAAAACCAAAGTCTAAACTGAATTTGCAAAATCCAAACGTGACATCCTCCTAATTTGTCCATCCTTGCTGCCGACTTTCTCCAAGCCAGTCTCTCCTCTGATTCCTTTGAGATCAAAAGGACGTTTTGAACATGTGAAGTGGTTCCTACTGTCTTGTCACAGTTCAAGATTGTGCCTTGGTGTTCTTGTACAATTTTCATCTAACAACTGGTGCCATGTTTTCTGTTTGGCCTCCAGAAGTTCCAACTCCCAGCTCGGGAGCTGTGTGTCACCTGCCAAAAGACAGTCTATCCCATGGAGCGCCTGGTCGCAAACCAGCAGGTGTTTCACAACGTCTGTTTCCGTTGTAGCCACTGTAACATGAAACTCAGGTGAGGGCTCTGATTCTGCTTTCACCCTTAGTCTTTGTCTAAAATGTGTTCTCTTGAACCTCTGGGCCTCCTCTCTGACAAGTATGGGTAACGATAAACTTTGCATGATTTTTCCTTGGGCTTTTGCTTCCCAACACCTCAAGCCAATGCTCCATACAGACAATAAATTCCCGATCCACACAAACAAGAGGCTATATCCCTGAAGACCTGCCTTTGATTTGTCAGTTGGACTCTGGGCTTTGTGCTTGCAGGTGCAATGGCAGGCAGACACAGCCACAGGCGAGTTAGGCCAAAGAGACTGGATAGCTCTAGATCGAGTCCACATGCTTACTATCCCTCACCACACATCTTTCTCTCCCAATAATAAATACCATAAAACTCTGATAAGCTGGCACTCCTGAGTACCCAGTGCTGGACTGGCAGATTTTCCTGACTCCTGTTAATATACAAACACATTTTTTAATTTTGCTTTTGCCACATTGCACTGTAGTATAATTTCCCAGTGAACCTGGCTGAGTTTAAAGGGAGCGGGAAGCACACTTGCCGCCAGCTCCAGGTGTAAACGCACCCACGTTGCGATTCCCAGCTCTGCCGCCCTCCAGACTGATGAGCGATCCAGACGTTGAATCAAAGCATAAGGGGTGATCACTGGTCAGCGTGGACTCGGTGGGCCGAAGGGTCTGTTTCCATGCTGTATCTCTAAAGACTTTTTTGAAACTGAGCACCCAGAGGAATCCCACAAGGTCACAGAAGATGCAAATTCTGCATAGACAGCACGGGATTGAAACGAGGTCTCTGGCGCTGTGAGGCAGTAGCTCAACCAGCTGCGTCTCTGTGCCACCCAAAACCTTTGAGACTGGGTGGGGAAGAAGATAAAGGGACAATCTTGCCTCTGGGATGAGGTAAGGATTTGGAGAGTCTAGTTTGGGATCCACTGATTAACCAACTCCATTGAGATTACTGTCCTGTAATGCTGCCGTGTTGTGCTTTGTTTCTTTGTCTGCATTTAATAACAACTTTTGTTTGGCTGAGGCCTGCTCTGCGGGTCCTTGTTCTCTCTTTGTGAGCCGCCTTAAAACGTTTCCAAATTTGTTTTGCTCAGCCTTGGGAGTTTTGCCTCCCTGCATGGGAACGTCTACTGCAAGCCGCACTTCAGTCAGCTCTTCAAGGCCAAGGGGAATTACGACGAGGGATTTGGCCACAAGCCCCACAAAGTGCTGTGGATGTCCAGGAGCGAGAGTGACCCCGTGGAGAGCAAGGCTGATGATGCCTCGGACAAAGCTGAGGCCAAGGCTGATGGCTCTGGGGTGGATGAGCTTTCTATCGCCAAGGTTGGGGTTCTGGCTGCCAGCATGGAGGCCCTAGTTTCCAGTTCGTCACCTGAAAAGGTGGAGAAACTTGTCGAAACGAAGAGGTTGAGAATAGCTTGGCCTCCCCCCACAGAAGCGGGGGGTAAAGGAGCCAGCGCCGCTGAAGAGGGCATCAGAGTTCACAAACCAAAATGGCCTCCAGAGGACGAGCGTCAGCAGTTGGTCAAGAGGAACTCTGATTTTGCCGGAGGCTCCAGGCTGAGGCGGAGCGCCTCGCTGAAGGAGCGATGGCGACCCTTCACCGTGGCCGAGCCCCTGAAGCCAGAGGTGGTCCAAGAGCCAGTGAGGAGCCCGCAGCCCGAGAAGAAGGTAGCCCAGGAGGCAGTCGTCAGTCAAGAAGTCGAGGGGAAGACTGAACCAAAGAAGGAGAGGAAGCAAAGCCTAGAAGATGAGCCGCCAGTGGTGGCCGAGCTCGGGGGCGAGAGCGGATCGGTGGCCGGCGACGAGGTGGAGGTCCAGAACGAGAATGGCCACCAGCCCCCAGGCAAGGACATGGGGAAAGATCAACCAGAAGAGGTGGCAGGAGAACCCGATCTGCTGGAGGAGAGGGAGCTGGAATCCCGGCACGAGCCGAGTGCAGAGCAAACCCCGCCGGACTCTCCTGCCTTGAGCGAGTCCCCGGAGAATGAGAAAAAACTGGAAGACGTTGGTTTTTGGGAGGGGGATGAAAACGAGGAAGTGGAAGGGAGCAAGGAACTGTCGGTGGAAGAACAAATCAAGAGAAATAGGTATTATGAAGATGAGGATTAGATACTGTGGATATGGTGATTTACATGTTTTAATTGGTGACTGGCCTTTTGGGTTCTAGATGTCAGTATCGGGTCTCCTTCCTGCTGCAAAGTGGTTTATTCACGTGCCTATGTCAAAATTAACATTTTGAAAAGAAAAATAACTATTTGTAGTAAGAGGAACTGACTGCTACATTTAAGTTTAGAGGGACACTCTGAAAAGGACTCTGTGTTTGGGCACACTGTGAATCCTATTTCCTCTCCACTGGTAATTGTTGCCAACCCCAAAAGGTGTGTGTTGGAAAGTGGCGGTGGGATCGTCGCAGTTAAAGCTGCAGTGAGGATCGTAGCTCTGGGCAACACTCACTCACTCGGCTCCAACACTATATAAATAACCTTCTGGCTCAGTTGTGACTCCTTTTACACATTCTATTTGGTCGACTCCTTTAATGCCCCTTCCAAATGGTCTCCCAATATTTGTTGTAGAAAGGATGTATTAGGCTGATCAAGAAATAATGTAACAATCCAATAACTAAAGGCACCTAGATTATCAAGGTTTTATGGAGCAAAAAAAAGTCAGTAACTGAGATTGAGGTAGCTGTGTCTTTTTTTTTTATTGCCCAGCCCGTCTACAGAACAGCCTTGAAGTGAAAGGCTATCGCACGCTCTGCTCTATTTTTTGGGCATCATACTTGATTGAATGAGTTTGCCAGCGAGCTAGAGATCAGTCACTCGCATCGCGGAGGCTGAATGTTTTGTCACCAGCCTGCTTTAACAACAGTCTTCCCTATATGGGAGTTTCACGGATGGGTAACCATGTCATTGCAAGGATTATTGCCTTTTGCATCCAAGTTGTGCATCAAATTCCAGTGAGATGAAAATGGAGGCATTAGAATAACGCCACTTTTGCAGCAATGTTGTAGGTTGCCAACCTGACATTAGTCTTCAGTCAATCGGCCTTTGTTCCCCCTTCTCTGTATCATTTTAAACCTTGTTTTTACATACGGACAGCATGTGTATGAGGACGGGATGCTGCTGAAAATATTAAATGTTTTTGATTTTATCTTAGATGGGAAGTGAAGAGTTTGATAATATGTGCTATGGTTTGCAGTTTTAATCTGACCTTTCTGGTATTTGCTAAATGCTCCCCAGCGTTGGACTCTGCTTCCTGGGCGTGTGTTGGGCGTACCACTACAGCCTCTTGTGGTACTTGATTTGGTTTAAGGTGATCTTTCATTTTAATCGCAGGTAAAGTCGGTCTTTTTATTATATTGTGCTTGATGTTGCTCACTTTACTGTTAATCATTGCGTTCTTAGTTCCAATTAAAAAAGCAATGATGCATAGATTGCTGGGGACCTCTTCACTGCCCGGGGATTACTTTCTTGCTCTGTGTCCTGTGTTGAGACAACCAAATGATAAGTAGATCTCCAACAACACATTATCACCAGACATCACAAAGTTTCTTTGAATAGTGATACCAACTGTCCACGATGCTGTCTGGGTCAGCGTTACATCGGAGCCCATTGTGTTGTGGACCCCATCTCTGGTAACTGAGTCTGCCCACACTCGTTCTCTGGGAGACCCCTGCAGCCACCAGATGAGGAAAGACTTGCATTCCATTCATCCAGGCTGGAATTCCTACTGCTCAGTCCCCAAAACACAGAGGCACATAGTCGAGCTCGTCCATTGAAATCAGAAATGGCTCAAGAAACATTCGAATTGAACTTTGGAGTAAAAGGACTGATGACCGATACTGTTGACTTTTGCTTAAAACTATTTTCTAGTGTGTATTGTCTGTGTCATGATTTTTTTTGTTTAGCATGTAATAAATAATAAACTCTTTAGTATGAAGTTTTTTTGCACCTGCGCCTATCTTTTCAATGTGGATGCAGAGCTGACACTGAGCAATAGCTCCTGCAATAATCTCTGAGCTGCAAGAATATACTCGCCACTTTGCGCACAGCAAGCAGTTAAGTAGCCTGTGAATTGAGGGATAAAACTGATCATTACACCAGAACTCTTTGCAATTAATGCCATGGGATCTTTCACAGACAGGGAGAAGAATTTGTCTTTGATGTTTAAAGCGGTGGTGTGGCCTTCGGACTTCAGCCCAGATTTTGTCTCTTGTCACTCGTGGGACACTCCGATTTGTAGTGAAACATACTCTTCACCCAAATAAAATGACTTCAGCTGTTCCCACGCTAAAAGGATTTAGATCGAAGGGCTAGTTAAACAGTTGGTGACCTGAACACCAGTTCTCCCCAAATTCTGGTGACCACAAAAATTGTGGATTGTGTAAATATCTAAAATTGTCCAGTGTTTTGCTGGATCATTGCCAGCATGTAGCGCAGGTACGCGACTCCCAGAGTGAAGAGGTTAAATAGTTCTGCACGTTGAATGGATTACCAGCTGTAATAGGAGCTGGAACGCTATCTCCATTGTAAAGAATGCAAGTGTGACATTTTTACACAAGTGCACCGTATCACTGCCAATTGCATGACCAATCATTTACTAATCTCAAGGTTAACGTTTTCTGCTTGAAATATTTGCTTTCCAGAAAGTTGGCAATGCAGTTGCTACAACGTGGCTGAACTTCAAGTTGTTAGAGAAAACTTGTCTTGACGTGCGGTGGTGGAACACTAAACTGGAATTGTTCATGCACTCTGGTGCCTGGCCCTGTGTTCTTCAAATGTCTCCCATAGACATTTGGAGAGACAAAGAATATTCTGAAGCAAGCTGCCTTGAATGGTGTCCGTTTGATAATTAATAACAGTGTACTGATCACCAGGAAACCTGGGGGGGGGAAGAGAGGAGAGGGGGGAGAAAGGCCCAGGATATTTGTCATTTCATTTTTACTGCAGAATTGGAATGGCATGGCAAATTCTCAAAATATCTCATTGGTAGTATTCAAAAGACAATCCTTCCCCATTTTCTCTCTCCCCCTCTCTAACACCGAGAACTGGGTTGGAATTTGTTGTTCACAAGACACAAGTTTACTGTTGTCTCTAACCCAGTGTGAGCAAGTCACGCAAGCCAAACATCCGAATTGCTGGAAGGAGGCATTGTAATGTTCAGCCATCAGAGGAAGTCAGAAAGATGCACTAACTTATAATTTTATTTAATATTTATGACATGACTAATCATTACAAGCTTAAGCATTGAGAATTACATTAATAGCTTTACCCTTTTTTGAAATCCAGAGATGCTCATTGTATCTCAATCATCGCTAGGTTGATTTGTGTTTTGGAGCATGTTCATAGCTCAGTATAGATTTGCAAAGTTTTGAATACAGTCCATATTCAATGTCAGTGGTTTTCAGCACTATCTTTAAGGAAGGTAATAAATCCTCGTCTTCAGGCTGATGTTAGCGCTAAGATATTTTGTTTCTCCTCTGGAAAAGTTTTGTCGATTTTTCTTTGGTTGTCATCAGTTTATCTGAACTCAACTTGGACATTTTCTCTCATTCTATGCTATTGGCTCTCTCAAAGAATCTTTAAACAAAATTTTGATCTGTTTGGTTGGTTTTAATTTCAATTCAACTATTTGTGGTTCAAGATTCTTAAATCTTTTTCAGGCTCTAACATTTTTAATGGTCTACCTTTTTCGAGGAAGCATCCTGTCACTTAGAACCATCTTGCAAATCCTCCTCTCTATTATCCTTGTTATTACATCTGACACACACGTGACCAAATGAGGAGTAACTACCACATCAACCTTACATTGTGCGCAACTGTTTCTGATGCACAGTTGGTGCCTGCGATACCCAGTCTTTGATCTGTCATTAGAAGGGTGTTCCTGTGGTTTCTGATACACAATTGGTGACTGAGATGCCAAGTATTTAATCCCGGTCATTCAAATGGTTCTCCTGCGGTTTCTGTTGCAAGATTTCTTCTTGTGCTCTGTTGCTTCACCACTGTCTTGAGATCCTGTTCAGACCAAGCTGAACCAGGACCGTCTCTGTTGATCTTCTGGTAATACTTGTTTACAGATCTTAATCTGGTTTTGGGAAACTTGGAGATTGCTTTGTTGAATATCTGGTATTTTAGAGCAAGGTGGGGGCACTGGTAACTCTCCTGTCTCTCTGACTCCATATAATAGCCTGCACTTCCTGGCAATTCAAATGAACACAGCCCAAGCCAATCTATTTGCGCTTGTTATTTCTTAATTTGATGAGCCTGGAAGTTCGGGATTATTTGCACTGTTGATGGCGGCTGAATTCTTTATGATAATTCTATTAACCGCAGCAACTGTGCTTTTCTCAATTGATGAAAAATACCAAGCACAGAGAATGAAGCTTGAATTTAGCGCCTTTAACTTTGCAGCCTTAGTGTCCCAAAGTGCTTTTCAATCAATGACTTGCCTTTTGCACTAAAGTGTGCTTCATCATTTTGTAGATGTGTGGCAGCCAATTTGCGCACATTAGGGTTCACGAGCAATAAATGAGTAGCCAGATGATGCATTACGACCTGTGTTGGTTAGGACGGGATTAATGACCAAGTGTGTGTGGAGTGGGAATGGACCGCCCTACTCTTCAGATAGATTTATGTCCATGTGCAGCTGGCAGAGTCTTCAATGCATCATATTATCGCCAAGACAATGTCTCCAGCAACGTGGTACTGCCTCAGTGCTGCTCTGTAAAGTTGACCAGGTTTGCAGTTGGGCGTGAGTCTGACTGACTGAGCCAAAGCTGATGCTTGCCACAAACATGTACACTCAGTAAACCAACACTGGGCTTCTGAATATTGCACTGAGAGGCTGGGCTCAGACTGTCCGTATAACTGCAAAATGGTGGTGCAGGAGCTGCAGTGCTGAGACGGTGCTTAACCACAACTGTTACCAAGTGAGAATGTAATGAAGTAGTGCAGAGACAAGGAACTATTGGTTGTGGTTGCTTTACTTGTGACATTTTCAGAATGTAGGAGCGGGAGCAAACAAATCATCAACTGCTTCTCAACTCCCACCGATTCACCAAAGCTCTTTCTATGGTACAAAGTGCTCAGTACTCTACAGTTGTCTTTCCCAACACATCCAATTTCATGTTTTATTTTAAAAAGATGCTTCTTTTCAATTGATTCCCTGGGAGGAAAATCCTCCTTCTGAAAGCCAGTTGTTTGGAGAGGTTTAAATGATTAGCAACCTGGAGATCCCCTAGGCCGTCGGACCGAACGTAAGTGTTCAGCAGCAAAACAGTCACTGAGTATGTTTGGTCTCGCCGATGTATAGGAACCCACATCGGGAACACTGGATGTAGTAAATGAGTTGAGGTGGTACATGTGAACCTCATCTGAAAGAACTGTCGGTGTCCCTGGATGGAGTTGATGGAGGAGCTATAACGTCAGGTGTTGCATCTCCTGTGATTGCAGGGGAAAGTACCTGGGGAGGTGGTGGTTTGGGTGCCAAGGGATGAGTGAACCAATGAGTTGCAGAGGGAACGGTCTCTGTGGAAAGATGACTGGATACGAAGATGTGATCAGTGGTGGGATCCCATATTGGGTAATGGAAATGTCGGAGGATAATGTGTTGGATGTGGAGGCTGGTGGGGTGGAAGGTGAGGACCAGGGGAACTTTGTGGCGTCTGGAGGGAAGGGGAGCAAGAGCAGAATGATGGGACACAGAAGCGACACGAGTGAGGCCCCATGTATGAGAGAAGGGGGGAACCCACGTTCCCTGAAGGATAATGTCTCTGGCAGACCTCATCTTGGGAGCAGAGAGGAATTGAGAGTAGGGAATAGCATCTTTGCAAGAGGCAGGGTGGGAAGAAGTGTAGTCCAGATAACTGGGAGTCAGTAGGTTTGTAATATACACCTGCTGATAGTCTTGTCTCCTGTGATAGTGATAGAGAGAGAGAGAGAGAGAGAGAGAGAGAGAGAGAGAGAGAGAGAGAGAGAGAGAGAGAGAGCAGTCCAGGTTAAAGCAGCCAAGCTTGCTGCTCACTTTCTGGATTGAAGAACTGAGTGAAAGTGTACTTTTCTTTTGAGAAGTGGCATCTCTCTCCTGGATGCTGTTCCCATGGTGGGACTGTCATCTACTCTTTAAAACTATCTAACCAGGATCTACGTACTCGGCCTGGGTCTAGGAATGAGTGCAACTGGAGTTTGAATAATGAGTAATGTTAGAGCTGAAATGTTTCCACAGAAATCCTACGCAGACTGCCAACCTCGTGTGTTGTATTATAGATGAGTGCTTATAAAGCACTTCTGCATTGGAGAGCTGCATGTATTAACCTTGCCCCACTGGGGGTCTGAGGGTTAGATGACAAATTGATCCAGCACCATATAAACCTGGTACTGTGAATGGTTGCATGTAATAGCACATGTGAACTGGTTGGCTAAATCGTATTTGAAAGACAACTGTGTACCTGTTACACCCATAGGGAGAGCTTCGTCAGTAGGCAACAAGTTGGTTACTGGCACATTCTACAATGTTGAACAAAAAATAATTTGCAAAATGGTGGAATCCTTTCACAATTCTTCACATTCACATCAAATGTTTAAATAAAATATTAGTCACCATTTCGGCAATCTTCCATGAAGAGGATACAGTATATCCAGTAACCATGGGATATAAACAGCAGCAGCATTTATACACTGAAACCCGTATACTAATAAATCCTTACAATGCTTCACACTCATCCACAACCAGGTAAATCCTTTGCACAAAGCAGTAATACAAGGCACTTTCCTCAGTCATGTGCACTTACTGGTCACTGAACAGAACTTATTTCCCCTTCTGTGCTTGGTCCTAAAATCATTTGTTAGGGTTGCAGTATTTTGCCAAATCCAAACACTCCTGTGTCTGTGGGATTGGGGGTGATGAACATCACCGTAACTTCATCTGCAGAGAGGTAATTGACCTGAAGCGCCAACTCTTTACACCTGCTCTGTTTAACCTTTTCTTCGCTGGTATTAAAGCCCTGTCCCAGAATATTGGCTATTGCACATCTGTGATTAGAATAAACAGTGGTGCACACCCCCTGTGCCCACTTTAAACTGGATGCCAACAACTGGCATGCCCTACTCAGAGTCTGTGTCCCACTTTATGAATTTGCATGCTCCTAGAATGGCACTGTGACCCCCAGATAACACAACCTGATTTCTACCAAACCCCTTTATCTATATATCTTTTAAAAACTCTTCCCCTACCAATCCACAAACAACATTTCTCTCCCTGCTCTTTATCCACAATTTATGGAGGGGGTTCTCCTCCCAAGTGTCACTGCTGGGTTAAGCTGCCATTTTGCTTTCTCTGCTCCAACTTGGCAAGCTGACTGACTCTGGCAACCAGGCTGGGGACTGAGCTTGGTGGGAGAGGAGAACCATTCAATCCCCTCTCCCCTGCGGTGTAACACTGTAGCTTCGGTCGCAATGGACCACGTTTCAGATATTATCCTGAATGCTGAGTGGAGATCACAGCGAGAAGTGTTTTCCTTTGCCCTGATATGTTGGTGGCCACTTTAATCCTCTCAGCGTGGCTGAAGGCAGTGAAACTGGGAGCACATCTTACCGGCCTCGGGCTCTCCTTCACCAAGTGCGGCAGGTGCTCTGCCACTGGAGCCGTGCTAACCAAACCTATTTAAGGAAGATTTCCCACCCCCCTCTAATGTTGCATCTAAACCTGAACTGTGCAGGGGTCGACCCTGCTGAAAATGAGAGTTCTTGATCCCTCTGAAAACCTGTCTCAGTGCTAACTTTCTTGAGGACACACACTTACACACAAGTCAACACTGCCTGATTACTATCACATTTATTTGGTTCAGTGGAACAGCCTCATCTGTTGACCTCTGGTTGCCTTAGCTCTCCCTTGACTGATTTCTGAGAGTATAGTGGAGCAGGGCAAGACCTAGGAGCTTCACAGCTTCTAACGGTTCAGTACACAATAGTTTCTGCTCTGTCTACATTTGGTTGTCAGGGTTCACAGCTCCCACTACCCGAGTTGTCCAGGTCAACAGGTCCTATCAATCTTTGTTTTTTCAGGAGGAGGAGCAGCTCTCCTTTTCCTCCTTCTACCCCCCTTCCCCTTCCAAATGAGAAGCAGCCACTTCCTGCCCCTGGAATTTGAGGCTGGAGTTGGCGTCAAACCCACAAGTGTTCAGCTTCAAATCTTTGCACGGGCAAGGCTCCAGGGACAGAGAAGGGGATGGGCTGGAGCTACCCAGGAATTCTGCGTCACTCCAGGGGAACATTGCCTACAGGCATCGTTGCAATTTGCAATTAACTTCTGCTTCTAACCAACAAGGGCATCCCACGATTCCCTACCACCACACTCTTCCCCCGATATATAATAGCATGGCTAAGTGCAAACTAAGTACTCAAGTTCGTGCTGCCTAAATTCAAGTCTAATCCAGAGAGGCACTGCTTATTTGCTATTCCTATAGTTCTATGCTTTAGAGAATCTCCCACTAACTGGCATACAAATTGTGGCTGGACTGAAGCCAACACACTATGATTCAAGGAAATTGTGGCTGGACTGAAGCCAACACACTATGATTCAAGGATCTGGGTGACAGAAATCTGTGTGCTTTAGGGAATGCCCCAATCCTAGAATGAAAGAGTTCTTGAATGGGTCTGTTGCTTCCCACAAACCCCCCAGCAACTTTTTTTTCCCCAAAACATTTAGTTTGTATCTGCATCTTATCGTTCAGCAGAGAAAGATCAGCCCGTCAGCTCTGCTCCCCTGCACCTTCCTTCCATAGCATTATGCCACAGAAAAGCCTCCTTTCATTCACCCGGTATCTGCAAGCTCACACACAGATGGGAGTCAGATTAACTTCCAGGCTGAACAGCAGGTACGGCCGTGTGTTTCTAGATATGAGAAATATTCTCTGCTTTAATGGTGAGCCGCTTAACGTTGGGAGGGGAAGCTCGAGGAGAAATTATCCTTAAATCCAGCCACATCCCACTGAGCTACCAGGCTGCCCAAGCTTGCTTCCGACCACACATCATCTGCAAACTAGGATGCATCACCCATGGTCAGTCATGACCGAGGGGGGCCTACTACAGGACTGCCCAATCCTGAAGGGCCATGGTACGTACTGAGTCCACCCCACAGTCCTGACCTTCATCACAAGGTGCATGCTGTGACAAACACTGGCACAGGGTCAGGTTTTGCACTGAAAACATCTGGCTTGCAAGAAGCAGATGTTTGTTAAGCAGGAGAAGGGGCCTCTGCTCTAACCAGTCAGATAGGGATCCAACCATATTGTAACTACCTCCCCCATAACAATCCTTCCACACACACACACTGCTCTCACTCGCCTGGTCATCTCTGTGCAAGAGACTGGCCATTTCTAACGGTAGTTCTTTAATCTTCCTATATTGCCACTGACTCAATTCTCCTCCTATGTTTAATTGGTGACTGAGTTCTGAGGGCATGAGAATGGTTAAGCCATACTGAATAATCTCACTGCTGAGAATGTATCAAAGTATAATACCAACTGGTACTGCAGCATTTGTATATCTACCTTAAGGAAAATTAAGCCCAAAAAACAATTTTCAAATGCCAATTCTGGGCAGGACAAGAGGGTGTGATTACTCCAAACCCAGAGGGGAAATTTTAATAATAAAAATGAAATGACCTGAGTACAGTCCTTTTCTAAGACCTTTTCTTACCCTAATGCTGAACCTAGACTGCAAGAGGGAGGGGGATGAACTTGCCTCTATTTTATAATTCTGCAATTTAATTAAGACACTTGACTCTATTCAAAGAGGCATAAGCCCATTGCATATGGCATATGGCTAAGAACTTGGAGCAGATTCTAGTGCTAGGTCTACTACATTGATAGTTGAAGCATGAAAATTAAACAGAATCATATAAAGTGCTCTTGGGGAAGGGCAGGGGAGGTTCAGGTGGTGTTGATAGAGGCGTCCCAGAATTCTTTGGTACCGCTTTCTGAGCACGATTGTCATCTCATGCTGAGCTGTGCAAATCCAATGAGTTTGGTTTCGTCTGGGCTGTAACCCTCACAGCCAGAGACCTGCGAGGAGAACGAGGGGCGAAGAGTGAGCTTCCGGCTGACATTCCATTCCACCCGTTACTGAGCAGTCAATGTGCACAACTAGATAGCAAGTGTGGAGAGAGGGGGTGGTTTGGCTACAATGATCCCGACTGTAGAGTTATAATGGCGAATCCATCAAATCCATAAACTCCATGACACCGAGAGCAACCTTGGGATTTCCACGGGTTTGTCGTTGAATGCGGAAATCTCAAGGTTCCTGTCACTGACTCGGCTCCGCACTCCACAGTTTGGCCTGAATCTGAAGAAATTAGTGGAATTTAGTCTTGCTGTTAAATACTCTGACAAGGTTGGGCTTTGATGCCGAGATCGAAGTGAGTTTTTAATGTCACACTGAACTGTAATTAGTGGTTAACATACACTGCTCTTACATTTTGTCTGTTGGTTGTAATTTCCTTAGATAAACATTTCAAAATATAATCTTTACAAATTTAAATTCTTTGATATTTCCAAAATGTATTTTCATCCAAGGCGTTTGCCTCGACCTTTGCGCTTTGACTTGCTGCTTGTGAGAACTCTTTCACGTGCTTAGCTGCCCAGACAGCCTGACGACACCATGGTCGTCGAGTCCCCAGCCTACCTCTTGCAGAGGTGCCTGGCGGCAGCAGAGGCTGGTTCGAGGGGAAAGTCCGTGCCCGAGAGACCAGGTCAGTCTGCTTTGAACTCTGCAGTGAGGTGATGCCGCTTGCTGCTAAGTACAAAGTCGGGGTTGCATTTTCTTTAAAGAACCAAGTCACAATTCTATGGCGGGGTGGATGTGGATGGGTCAGTGTGAAGAACTGAACTTAGTTTTAACATCATTCATACCAGGGGCTTTCCAACAAGGTTGTTTCTCTGGCTCTGCAATGTGATCCACAATGATCACACACTGGGTGTTATCCCGAGAGAAAAGCCATTCAAACCACCTCCGTTCAGGATCGTTTTTAATCTTGCTTTAGAGAATGGTTATATTTTACAACTTGAAACACTTGAAGCCGAGCACATTTTGCCCTCATGATTCTGGATAGAATTCTGTCACGCATTGAAAGTTTGGTAGTTAAAATTGCCAAGAGGTGAACGAGCCTGTGAAACGTGTGGGAGAGGGGTCAGGCAGTGTGATATATCCCAATTTAACCATGTCTGTCACGTCCAGATCCCACTCTGCTCCTTTCCACTGATGCCAACTACCCCATGGCCTCAGAGATTGTGAAGCTGTGCTGCCTTGAACTTTAAGATGGTTCTGAGGCTACCCAGTCATGCCAATTTTGACCCTTCCAAGTAGTCACGAGCTCCTCATTCCTTGAGTCTGGGCTGAACCCAAAACCTGAAGCCATTGCATTAATAATACAAAATACTCGGTGCTCAGGGTGTGGGTTGGTTCCTCCAACCCAGCATCGAGATTTTGTTTCAAGGAGACCTGATGTACAGTTGTGCTGGGCTTTCTATCAATGCACAGGCCAGTAAAGCAATAATACAGCCAGCCAAGCAACATCCTGAGTGTAGGACGTCAAAGCACCAGCCACCGTAAAATGGAGCAGGAGGAATTCAAGAGGTGACCGATTGAAAGGGAATTCTGAAGGTAGCAAGAGGGGAAGGATTTGGCGAGTGAGTTCTAGAGGAAAGAGATGAAATGCAAATCAGTGGTTGGTGAGGAGAGGGCAGGAAGGTAGAACGGTGTTGGTACAAAGTCAGACGAGTGTGAAAAACAGGAGCTGAACAAAGTTGTGGACGTGAGAGACCGGACCAAGTGGGTTACAGACCGGGCTTGAAGGCAATGTCAAAGTGCGCAGACCACAGTGAAGGACTGGAGCAATGGGTGAAGCAGAGATTGGAAGAATAGTGGGCGTGGGTGGGTCGAGGAGGGGGCAGGCAATGTGGGAAATAGGTGGAGCTGGCATTGACAAGGCTGTGACAATGGAAACTCAGATGGCCCTGGTTTTTTGAAATGGAAACATCAATGTGTTTCTCCCAGTTGGTGTGGAGATTACAAGAGGGAGGGGCAAGGGAGCTCTGTCACTGAAAGGAAAAGCCTCGCGATGTCCGTACCTCTCTCGCTAATCCTGGAATAGCAACGGACGTCTGGGTACAAAATTGTTTTTGATAACTGGGCCAGTCAGAGGGCGATGGGGAAGCATCTGCCAGAATCTGCAGTTCAAGCCAGTGTTCTGTGAAAGAATCCAATCAGCTCTTTATAAAGTGAACCATGCCTGGGTCCATTTACTTGGCCACTCAATATTACAGCGTGATTCATTCTCCAGTTTTAAAAACATCTGTCTGGCAAAAGTTGGGTAAAGCAACAGCTGTTGGCAATCCACGACATTCTGCAAAACTGGTTGAAGAAACACTTTAAATCTTTGAGAAGTTCCGAGATAGATTGGTCTCCTTACCAGTCTAAATGTGAGTGTCCTGTTCGAATGAGGGTCATCGATTAGTCTCTGCAGGTTGTTCGCCACTAAAGAAACAACAGAAAGCAACATTAGCAGGGAACAGGACCTTGTATCCTCCAGATATCGTGCAAGTAAGAATTTAATCGTTGTGTTTGGGGACATATGACAATAAAACACTCTTGAGCTAACGAATGGGTTGGAGCGGGCTAATGCCCTCTATGCAGCGTATTCAGAAGCAGCAGGGAAGGGAAACGTAATCGTTTGATGCTGCTTGATTTGCATATTTATGCATGCAGGCGCCGCCATGTTTTGGCGCCACTTCCAAAGTCCGGTCCGTCCACACGTTCTGTTTACTGGACCGAATCCCCAATGTTCCTTAAAGGGGACTGCAAGCCCTCAGGCTCCAGTGGTGTCTCAGCTCTCTGTCGTCAGGCAAGATCATCAGCCTGTGATGGATATTTACACTCGCAACTCAGCAACACTTTGGTTGTGGGAGGTGAAAAGACCATCAAGCACTGCAGAGCTATTCTGAGCAAAGTTGTGCCACATTTTCTGACCCACTCTCACCCGGGGCACACCCAGGCCAACCATTTGTTTCAATTGCTCAGTCACTGGGTGTGGGTGCTGTTGACAGACAGCGTTTACTCCCCATCCCTCATTAGCTGCACCTTTTCAGTTAGGAGTTGATCACACTGCTCTGGGTCTGGAGTCACACGTGGATCACATCATGAAGGTGGCAAATTCCGTTCTCTAAAGGACACGGGTAAAAACCCTCGGGTTATCTGGAAGCTGATGGCTACATTATCGTTATTGAATGCCAAATTTCTTTACAAATAACAATTTACATTTCCCATCTGCTGTGGTGGGATCTGAACTCACTGCTCAGAAAATTATTAATTGGGTCCTCTGAATTTTATGCCCAACTGGTTTAAGGGAGAATCCTATCGATTTTCTTCTTGCTCACTAACATGGAGGTGCCAACACCAACATTATCCTGACTGCTGCTCTCGCCTATACATTCAGCTGGAAGTTGAATATATTGCAATTGGGACTTACCAACCAGCATGTCAAACTCGTCCACTAAACCTGCAGAAACAAGTTCCTGAGAAACGCCGATGGCAGAGTCTGCAGGGACAGATATTTGAAATGAGTTCCAGCATCAAACAGCGTGAAATAGTTTCTAGCACAAATTAGGACAGCAGCAGAAACTTGACAATCATAGAGCCGTGCAGCACAGAAACAGGCTCTTCAGCCCACCTTGTCCACGCCAACCAAGTTGGCATTCTGCGCTCGTGCCTTTTGCCTGGCCCTAATCCCTCCAAGTCTAAACCCTTCCTATCCGTATCTGTCCAAATGTCTGTTAAACGTCATAATTGTATTGGCTTCTATAGCTTCCTCTGGCAGGTCCTTCCAGATATGGAACTGCCCTCTGTGTGAACATTCATTCTTTGTCCATTAGACATTAAGGTCAGAAATACCTTAGGTCCCTCTGCAGTTAATGCGAGTTGTTCATAGAGTTGTCCACTGTTCCTCTCGAATAGTTTTTTTTACTGTTCCCAGTCCTGCCCCATCACTAACCAAGACAACACGCGGCTGACTTGGTGCTAGCATAAGCAGACAGCGTGGTTCTAGAAATGGATGCTAACAAACATCAATTCTCCAGCATCTAGTTGCTAATTTAAAAAGGAACAAAGTGGGACTTACCTCTGCCTGGAGTGAACTCAAATCTGATGTCATTCAACTGCCTTTGTAAATTCCTGTGCAAACAGTTAATACAATATAAAATATTATATTGTTGAAAATCCTCCCCTTCTCCCAGTACCCGTGTTAATGTCTCTCGCACATGGGAGAACATTCTCCTAGTCGAGGATGACTCTCCCTCCACAAGATTCTCTCAGAGGATGACCTTGTCAACCTCCTTCAACGGCAGAGATGCTCTCCCACCAACATGCAAGCCTCTGCAATGGTGCTGCAGGCATGGCGGCACCAAGTGACAGTTGCTTCATTGCAACAGCTCATACCAGAGATGGCCAGTGTGTGCAGGGAACCTGCTAAGAGATTGAGCAGAGGCTGGATGTTGCTTACCTCAATCGTAGAACAAGGAGAATAGGTCCACCCTGGTTCATCAGATGTGATGAACTTCCTGATGGCCCCTGGCAAAATGAAAATAGCAAATGTTAATTAGAACTGGTATTGATTTGTCATTGTCAAGTGGACTGAGATACACTTTTGGTCGAACTCCAAGCCAGAGAAGGGACTGACCAGCAGTGCTGCAGGGAGACTGGAGAAGCTGAGTTTGTTCAACGGAGCAGAGAAAGCTAAAGAAGATTTGATGCTCAAAATTGAGGGATTGGGGTGGAGCAGACTGGGGAGAAACTACTGCCACTGACTGAATGAAGATAACTGGTGCAGGCAAGATAATTATTTTTGTAATCTGGAGCACACTGCCTCACAGAGCTGTGGAAATAGATTCAATTAGAATATTCAGATGGGAATTAGATCAAAAGTTGAAAAGGAAAAATTTGTGGGCTATGCAGAAGGAACGAGGTAACTAACTGGATATCTGTTTTTGAAAGGACAGGTGTGGTCATGATGAGCCTCACGGCTTTCTCCTATGCTGTGTCATTCTATAGCTACTGATTCATCTCTCCTCCCCTGCTACTTTTTTTGGAAAACAAGCACCTGTGAACATCGACTTCCATCCCAGTTGTGATGTTTCTGCAGGCCAACAGTTCATCTCTCACACAAAGGCCCTGGGGTGAGATAGTCCCTGTCACTGCTGACCAGGAGCCTCAGCCAAGCATGGCATCCCATTGAGTTAACCTCAGTAACGTCTTCAAGTAACGCTTGCTTTCCCTCTCTCTCCATCCCTCCCCATCCTAGTTCTCAGACTAGTTTCACTGTCCTGATTAAATATTACTGATTGTTTGCCTTGTTGTCACCTTCCACACAGCCAACAATGACCATAGTCTGCTTTGATCTGTCGTTTTCACACCTTGCCCCTCCATATCTCCAGCCTCCCTCTCCCCTGACTCTCAGTATGAAGGGTCTCAAATCGAAACGTCACCCATTCCCTTCTCCCCAGAGATGCTGCCTGTCCCACTGAGTTACTCCAGCATTTTGAATATATCTTCAGTGATGTCAGCACGGACTGACTCAGTCTGTGAAGCTAATTCAGATGGGATTAAACAGGAACTGTCAAGAAAGACTATATCTGATTTTCCTTCACTTGAAAGGGGAGGTTGTTTATTGCCAGATGCACTCACCGCTTTCTGATAGGCGGCAGGTTTTGATTCATCGTATCCGTCACCTGATTCATCGTCGCTCCATTCCCAGCCTCCGTCCTCGGTTTTGTACAAGTGACCGCTCGACCCCTGCATGCGCATCGTCTGCAGGCAATCACAGTGCAGCTGCAAGGTTAGTCGGCAGCATTTAGATTTCGTGCCAAGACACTTCTTGCTGGCAGTTTTCTCCTGCCTTTGTCTGAAGGCACCGATGCCCTGTTTCGTAAGCCCAGAAACTGCCTATCATCCACAGCATCAGGAGCTCAACCCTGCCCCACTGTTTGTGGACATTCCCCTTGCTCACTACCTCAGTTATGCACGGAGCCGACCCACGAGCTAGCCGTGAGCTCCATTAGAGCGTGTATGAGTTTTTATCCCTCACACAGTGCAGCAAACAGGACACTTGCTTTTAGCTTGCATTCATAGATCGGGGCATTGAATACGAGTCAGCAAGTCATGACGCAGCTTTATAGGACTTTGGTTCGGCTGCATTTGGAGTTTTGTGTGCAGTTCTGGTCACCCTGTTACAGGAAAGATGTGGAGGCTTTGGAGAGGGTACAGAGAAGGTTTACCAGAATAATGCCTGGATTGTGAGGTGTTAGCTACAGGGAGAGGTTAGACAGACTTGGATTGTTTTCTCTGGAATGCCAGAGGTTGAGGAGAGTCCTTATATAAGTATATAAAATTATGAGAGGCGTTGATAGGGTCAGCAGGCAGACTTTTTTTCTCTCAGGATGGAAAAAACTCAAATATAGAGAGCATAGCTCTCTAGCCCTTCAGTCTGAAGAAGGGTCTTGACCTGAAATGTCACCCATTCCTTCTCTCCAGAGATGCTGCCTGTCCCACTGTTACTCAAGCATTTTATGTCTACCTTCGATTTAGACCAGCATCTGCAGTTCTTTCCTACACAGAGAGCGTAGCTTTAAGGTGAGAGGGGCAACGTTTAAAGGAGATGTGCAGGCAAGTTTTGTTTTTTACACAAAGGGTGGCGAGTGCCTGGAATGCACTGCCGTGGTGGAGTCCGATACGATCGTGGCTTTTAAGAAAGTTATGGACATGCAGGGAATGAAGGGGTGTGGATTATGTGCAGGCAATGAGTGGTCAGAGATGATCTTGGCATCATGTTCAACACATTGTAGGCTGCAGTGCCTGTTCTTTGTTCTAGCCATCTGCTGTGAAGCACAGGAAAAGCACCACTACTAAAGGGCAAGTTACTGAGGCAGGTACTGGAGCTTGGAATACAAGTCATATGAACTCTGTACGTTTGCCAGGATTCTCACCCATCATCTTACATCCACTGCCCAACTGTAAGTAACTAGTGAACATCTTGTGATTCAACAACATGCTACCTTTACCTCTGCTGTGAGGAGCTGAATGGGTTGATCTACAATGATAATTCTATCCTGATGAAGGTGGGGCAGTAGGTCTGGAAATGATAGATGCTGGCACAGACTTCAGCTCGTTTCTAACTGATATCAAAGTGCGATTCTGTGACAAACACGCGATACATCCACGAGGAATGAAAGAAGTGCATTTCTACACCGTCGTTGCATGTCAGTGAGAAACACGCCGTCCTTTATAAGTGCCGTTACTATTGCTACGTAGACAATTGCAGCCAGAAATTTGCGCAAAGCATGATTATGATTATGATCTACAAACAGCAATGCAATGATGGATGTTAGGCAAGAGAACAGCCCCATTTCTGTTACTGAATAATGCTGGCTGATATTTATTTTTTTAAACATCCACCTGGACAGGGTGATGGAGACTGGATTAATTTTGTATTCGAATGATGGCATCTTTGACCTTGCCAACCATTTGATGTGGAGCAGAGTGTGCTAAATGGTGCTTGCTTTGAGCCTGGGCAATCTGTTGTGAAAACTTGCACTGCCTCTGCTGGGTAATATTCTCTGACACTTTCGGGAAATACAGACCTTTTTGCTAGGCCCGGGCTCACTCGCAGACTTTGGTATCGTGCCAGTAGCTTGCACTGTGTTGTCAGCCTGCAAGAAGATAGAAGAAGTCTATTTGCGCCAGTGTATGGAGCTGAAAAGGCACGGATTGATGCGTCCCTCTGGGCAATCCACAGTGCTGCACCTAGATCCCTCCTCTTTACATGCCATGTCTCTTTGCGCCTTGGCGAAACTTCATGGATTTTTAGGCCTGATTTAAAATCTCAGAATGTTGCCTTTTCTTGCCTCATCTCTGGGCACCATAAGCTTGAAATGAGACTAGTTGTATAAGTGAAGCTGAAAAGCAAACAGTTTGCCTGCCATTGCCTGATGTAGACACTTTGCCAAGGGATTTTCCTGTGTTGTAGATGACGAGGAACAAAGTAAGGCTTGAAGCACGATGAACAGATACATAATTAGATCCAAACAGCATGCCAGTGAACTGCTATGACTTAGTTTGTCTCCATTAGACTCCAGACTCCTTTATAATGTTCACTCCTTTATAAAGCATCAAGCAGTTCGTTACTCTTGCACTCCAAATCAACAGCAGCTTGCTTTGGTTCTACGACACCATACACAACCTTTGCAAACATCTGCCTTCTAAGTTTCCATCACCTCTTTAGTACTTTGTATACCACTTTGCTCATCAGTGTTGCGTAAACTACTGTATCACCGGTCCACTGGCAGTGCTCAATTCAGGCAGGTTAACCAAACTTGAAGGCAGAGGTTTTCAGACACCAGAGTGTAAATGCAAATCTTCCCCCACCCCGAGCTTCTCAGAATGACCGACAAGCAGCCCTTACCTTTGGGTCCCTTTGCCCTCTGCATTGTGGTTGTCCCAACAACTTCTCCATCAAATAATCTTTATTCTGAAACAAGACAATGGGTTTTGCATAAATCCACAGCTATGGAGTCTTGGTTCAATTGAAAAAGCAACATGTATCCAGTGGGAGCAGGAAGAGGAAAGCAATTCTTTGCCAGGTATGCACATTTGTATCACACAGTTGGACTCTGCCTCTACCCGGCTTGTCCTCGTGCATCCTCAGCCCCCCAGCGGAAATGGTGCATGCCCGGCTGAAGAATGATCAACTCTGCCACCCCACTGCCACTCTCCCTCTTCCGGATTTCCACACTGCTCCCATAGATCAACTGGAAAATCAGCTCGAAAGGATCAGATAAAGCCCACTACAGTTTGGGATTGGGGCAAACACATGTGTAGCAGGTTAATGGTTGGAAGGTGCTGTTTGTAAAGGCAGGTGCATGAAAGTTCACAGGGGCTTTCCAAAAGGGATTGGATCATTACTTTAAATAGTAAAATGACAGGACTTTGTGGACTGGCTGTGTTGCTGTGGTAGAGAGCCAGGACTGGCACCATGGGCCAAATGGCCATCTCCTGCACTGTTACCATTGTATCATTGTGCACTGGAATCACCCAGGCTTCGGTGGTTACAAGCCAAGTGATGGAAAAGGGGGTTAATGTGGATGGGTCGGTATGGACATGGTGGCTGAATGGCCAGCTTGCGTGCTGTGTGTCTCTACGACTGTACGAGTGAAGACTGTTTTGTTGAGAAGTGCAATGAGACCAGTCGTCTGGAATTCCATCTCGTGTGTAAATGACTGGCATGGGCGTCACTGTTGAAACAGACTCTCGCCGCGGTTCAAGCCACCACTGGGTTATTCGCTTTCCTCTCTCATTTACCTTTGATTTCTGAAAGAATTTGTGCTTCAGCAGCTCTGCTGCAGTGGGCCTGTAAAATAGAGTTTACAGAGTGAGTTGGGCACGTTGAAAGCAGGGAGGAGGGGTCGAGGCATTGCGATGCACTGGCAGCCCGGAGGCCACATCAGGTAAACTTCAGACATCAGCAGCACATTTCCTCTTTTCTTTACCGCCTCGCGAGCCTCTGCACCAGTTTCTCCTCGTGGAGGGAGTTGGCTGCCGTCCCTTTGTGCTCCCTAGTCACACATGGCTGTGTGGGAGCAATGAGTGACATTGAAATGCAAACTGGATACCCAGTGTCCAAGCCTGAACAGTGGCGTGGCGTGGCGTGGCGTACGCACGCACGCACACACGCAAACACAGAGAGAGAGAGAGAGAGAGAGAGAGCGCACTTGGTGCTTCAAGCTGTTTTTGCCACAAGTTATTGGCAAGTGTGTAAACCAGCAACTCACTCTTCCCACCTCCTCATCTGTTCCCATGCTTCCTCATGACTTGCAACCCCAGCTATAACTGGATGGCTCGTTATGGTTCATTCGTAGACGAGAATAGGAACAGGCACTCATCCTATCCTTCAATAGCGATACTGAGATACAGCAGGGAAACAGGCCCTTCAGCCCAGCGAGTCCACCAATTAACCTACAAATCCTCATGTATGTGGGATATGGGAGGAAACATGATCACAGGGAGAACTTGTAAACTCCACACAGACAGCACCTGAGGTTAGAATCGAACCTGGCACTGCGAGACAGTAGTTCTACCAGCTTGTGATCAACAGAAATCGCCTTTCTCTCTACAGCCGGATTTCAGCCTTCGACTTGAAGGCGGCACTAATATGTGTTGGCCTAGTATTCGATCGGTCCGAGTCATGGCTTCAGCTGATCCTGAGCCCACAGCCCTGTCTCCTGGCCTACTTTCCTATTGCATTCTGTCTACAACTGACGTCAGTGAACACACCTCTTTGTAGGGTCCTTCTGCAGGCACAGGGCAATCAGTTTACGGAAGGACTTGCCATACTTCTTCACCATCTCCTTGTCCTCTACACCCGTCTCGAGAATAGGGGGCTCGTTCTGGAGAGTCACCATCAGAACCTGGAGCCGGGTTAAAGGAGAGACGAGTTGTAATGTGCAGTGGGAGTGCTCTCCTACTGTAACCAAAACATCACTGTACTCAAAACATTCAAGCGGCCACCAACTGCTGTTTTATCATTCAACTCGCTTTCCATTTCTTGCAACCTTTTTTCCTTTAATCCGGTCCTAGCAACTAAAAAAAAAAAATCAGCTCCATTCTGACATTGAAATAAACACAGCTTAGTTCAAATTCCAATGCAAATCAGTCACTGGCTTGGATCATGAAGTCAAATTGTAATCAGTTTGCATAAAATCGGAATTCTGAAATAGATTACTGGCTGAATGAACATTTTAGTTTTAAACAGGCATCGTAATACATTTTGTTTCCAGACAGTTGCTAATTAAGTATTTAGGTGCTATGCTAAGGGTGCTATGAAGGCTAGATCTTGATTTACAGTTCCCAGAAAACTCACAAACCTAGATTAGATTTATTTTGCAAGCAAAAATGTAACTCATCTGATTCTGTGTCACTCACTCCCAGTGATCCACGATTCTCTCCTGATAGACAAAGTGCTGAGTAACTCAGCGGGACAGGCGGCATCTCTGGAGAGAAGGAATGGGTGACGTTACGGGTCCCGAAACATCATCCATTCCTTCTCTCCAGAGATGCTGCCTGACCCGCTGAGTTGCTCAGCACTTCGTGTCTCTCTTCGGTGTAAACCAGCGACAGCAGTTCCTTCCAACACATTCTCTCCAGATAACTTACTCCCGAACATCCATCAAATGTGCAAGCTATTCAAAGTTTACTCCCACCTTCATTGGTGGGTACTTGTGATACGGTGCTGTTCCCGTTGCCAGTTCAATTGCCGTTATTCCAAAACTCCAGATGTCGACTTTGAAGTCGTAACCTCGTACCTGGAATAGAATTGAAGCTCAGGAGTTGGTCTGAAGCAACTGGAAACCATCTAAAAGGGGACTTGTGCAAAAGTGTGCTCACCACAACGCTGACATCTGCTGGAAACTCAAGGAACTGCAGCTGCAGATGTTGGAATCATGGAGTAGAAACAAGGAGACAAAGTGCTGGAGTAACTCCGCATCTCCGGGGAATATGGACAGGTGATGTTTTGGGGCAGAACCCTTTTTCAGATTTATTGTGGAGGGGGGGGGGGGGGGGGGGGGGGGGAGGAGAAAGTTGAAAGAAAGGAGAGAGACAAAGCCTGGCAAGTGATAGGTGGATACAGGTGAGGGTTTTTATTGGATAGGTGAATGATTGAACAAAGTCAGATATGAAAAGACAGAAGGTGTGAGATAAGGACAGAAGAGTTGTCAATTGTGAAACCAGAGGAAGGAATGTAGGTGGGAGGGGGAGGGGAGAAATGGGTGCAAATCCAGGTAGAAGAGAAGGAAGGGGGGAGGGGTGTTTGAGGTTACCTAAAACTGGAGAATTCAATGTTCATACTATTGGGTTGTAAACTACCTATGTGGAATATCCAGTGTGTGTGGCCTTGCTCTGGCAATGTTCAGGGGGTCAAGCAGCATCTGTTGAGGAAATGGACAGGCGATGTTTCAGGTTGGGACCCTTCTTCAGTCTAAAGAAGATTCCCTCAGTCTGAAGAAAGAGCCCTGGCTCGAAATGTTGTTTGTCCATTTCCCCCCACAGATGCTGTCAGACCCACCGAGTCTCTCCAGTATTTCAGTTTTGTTTTTTGCTCAAGATTTCAGCATCTGCAGTCACTTGTGTCTCCCTTGTATACCATGGAACCTTTTGATGCTTCAAAATGCTATCCTTAATGTACATGTTGGGCTGTGAATAGCAATCAATGATTTAGGATTTATCTAATGGCTGACAATCTTGTCAAGCCATCTCCAAATTAGCAGATGGGTAACAAACACAAGTGAAACTAGGATTCTGATACCAGAGGTCACGAGCTGCATCTGGCTCACAGGCTATAGATGCAGCTCCTGGAAATAATCAGCTACTATTTTAGTGCAAGATCATTTGCTGAGATCAATTGTAATTTATTTTTTAAAGGGAAATAGGAAAACCCTGGAAAACTAAAATAAAATCAAAATGCTGGAGATACGGCAGATCAGGAAACATGTGCGAAGAGTTTCAGCTTAAGGCCGAAAGCATTCAAATAAAAGTCTTTGCTGGATAATTAAGAGCTGATTTTCGAGATTAAGTTTGCATTCCACGTTGATGTTACATATAAATGCAGCATTTTCTAATCCGTACGTAACTGAGGCAAAACAAATGGTACCTGCACCACCACATTTTGTGATAGGAGATATGTGTCCAAGAGTAAAATCGAACACATTTTGGCCTTTCACCAAATCCAGCGCTGACAGCTTCCAATGAAACCAGATCAAGATACAGCCCACCCAAAGTACAATTCGACACACCCATTCCATATTTTAATAGTACACCCACTCCATTTTGTAACAATCCTTCCTCATGATTTGGCTGCATCCATCCCATCCTTTGCACTTGATCCACCACAAGCCTTGTCACATGAATAACGATCTCACAGTGAAGCACTGAGAGCTGATGAAATATCATTTCTGCGGTTGGTAAATGGGATTCGATAGCAAGGCGAAGGCTTAAATATGAGAGTATGCATTGAAGCAGTTTTGGACATCAGGATATCGTATTTATGTTCTGCAATTCTGCATTCCCAAGGCTTATTTTTTATTCACAGTACCTGGAAGCAGATACCATAGTGGCTTTTAAGAGGCCTTTGGTTAAGCACATGAATATGCAGGGAATGGAGGGACATGGTTCACGTGCAGGCACAAGGGATTAGTTTAATTTGACATTAATGATCTACATTGGTCCACTGAAGTAACCATGGCACAACCCCGTTATAAGGCATGAGAAAGAATAATACCATGGTACATTGGGCATTTCCTGCAGCAATGTTTTTGTGGCCACAGGGCTGAGGTTTGCCAATTTATGTCACCCAAATCAGATTGTCACAACTTCTAGCAGACTTTGATTAGATCAGTTTTGGAGGTGAAATGAGTGCTCAAACTCCCTAATACCCTTCGGCCCCAGGAAAGTTAGAGATCTCATCGCTCAACAAGAGAGATGTGAATCAGGTTCCCCAATTCACTCTGCAAGCATCAGGGTTGTGTTGGTAAACCACAACTGATTAAGCCATATTAGGTTAAAGTCTGGGTTTGCGAAACAAATGATCCAAACCCGGCCCTACTTTAGCAAAAGGTTAACATGAAACCTTGATTTACCTGTTCCATCACTTCAGGGGCCATCCAGCACGGAGTTCCCACAAAGGTTTTGCGCACTTTATTTCTGGTCATATCCCCACCACCAGCCAGAAAGGCACTAACGCCAAAATCTAGCAAAGGAAGAAGTCAACTGTTACACAGTTCTCTGGAGAAAAAAACCCTTTACATCAGTAACATTGCCGTGGGGCACTGAAGCACAGTGTAAGCTATCAGCCGCCAGTGTAGCTTCAGGCAATGTATGTACGGGTGAGTCAGCTGGGGAAGGTACACAGACTGGCAGCCACTCCATTCCTCCTCCACATCCATACCTGGTGATGAAAGGGTTGGTATTCAAGTCTGCCTTTATTGCAGTGACAATAGGAAATGTTATTTAATTACCTCAGGAGACACAAAAATATAGATGAAACATTATGGAGTACAAGCTACGCTCATCCAGAACTCTGCCTCCTCAGTGTCATTCATCCATCATTCCTGTGTTCCCAGTCCAGCAACACCTCAGATTTAAAGATCATGTCTTGCAGTTCAATTCTCATGATTGCTTCATCCACAGCCTCTTCTAGCCCTGCAACGCTCCGTGTTCCTGGAAAGCCGACCCCCATCACTCCCCACCTCCTTTAACATACATTCTGCCTTCAGCTCCCTGCGTTCCAGAATTTCCTCCTTAAATCGCCCTGCCTCTCTAACCCCCCCCCACCACCACTTTAAGAGGCCCTGTAAAACCTATGTCTGACAGATATTTTGGTCTCCTGTATCATTGTTTTATTGTCTAATAATATTCCTTCGAAATGCCTAGAGATATTTTCGCTGTGTTAAAGATGCTACAAAAATCCAAGTGTTGCTTCATAAAACTCAGCCTCCAAAGGACACTTTTGTAACAACATTCTCTGCCTTCCTTTCCCTGAAAGTACTGGCTATTGCTTTAATAGAATTCAGTGGAGACTGGGTAGTGAACAAGTACTAGCACTCCAACAAGTAAACATGTTTTATACAATGCTGTAAATAGGCAACAGCAAATTGGCAGCTCATTTGTATTTCATTTGCTTCATTGGAAAAAAACTTGTGCAAAGATATAAAATCAGCTATCACTTACTTTATATTATTGTGCACTCACTACTCAGATAGCAAATGCACTGATTGCTTTAACCTTTCAGTTTATTACTGAGATTAGATTATAGAGGAACTGTGATTTCAGCTTGAGGGTAGAGCCAGCAATAGAATCAATTCTCACAAAGCCGAGACCACTGCAGACTTTGGGGTCTGTGTCACCTTTACTCACTTTATCTCCCGGTCACAATTGGAGATGCTGGGATGTTAAAAATAATCAAGTTTGTTTTCTGTTCTAGTAATAATCTACACTGGCCTAATTCATTTAATTTGCAAGCAAAGTACATTAAGGAGATTATTTTGAGTTAATTTATAATAGTGACATTAGCATCTGCTCAACCTACCTGCAATTTGTATAGATCCATCGTCTCCAAGTAGAATATTACCAGCTTTAACGTCCCTGAAAATAATACAGACATTAAAAAACAATTAGGATTACTGATGAGTTGTCAGACCTTGTGTCCCTTTGCTTTGTCCACTGCCTCAGTCACTCTTCCCTTGTTAGTTGCGGCTGATGAACCTCTCTATTTAAGAGGTTGTGCTAATCAACCTTTAAACAAAGGAGGACACAGCCAAAGAACTGACCAGTTTGCGGTCGAATTGGACGTGCCGTTGTCCCTGGGCCAGTGGGTTGTTGAGACTACGAGCCAAAAAACCTAGACTGACACTCAGTGTAGCATCCTGCCCTCAGATGAGATATTAAACCAAGGCCCCACGTGCTCTCCCATCGCAAATAGATAATATGCCTGGGTTCCTGCCTGACCCACTGAGTTCCTCCAGCCATTTGTTTTCTGCTCATGGTCACAGGGAGAACGAGCAAACTCCACACAGACAGCACCGGAGGTTGGGATTGAATCCGAGTATCTGGAACTGTGAGACTGCACCGCCATGCTGTCTCCTCTACAGAAGGAACTGGACGGTACTTCAATAAATGGATTGTTGAACTCCCAAATTGGAAGGCCATTTGATCCTTTGAGTCATTTAGTAAGATTAAGGCTGACCTGATTGTAACCTCAACTCCTCTTCCCGTCTACCCCCCAGTAACTTTCTCTACTTGCTTATCAAGAATCAACCTCCCTATTCCTTAAAACCATTCATTAAGACTGCTTCCACCACCCTTTGAGGAACAGTGCTCCAATTGACCTCACCTCTGTCATAAATGTGTGACCGCTCATATTTAAACAGTGATCCTTAGTTCCAGATTCACCCACAAGAGGAAACAACCTCTCCACAAATAACCTGTCAAGACCCTCAGGATCTTATCTGCAGCATCCTATTAAGGACATTTTCTTGTTTGATCAACAGTTAAATTGCTTTGGATTGAGACTCGGTATGAGTTAGGAGCAAAGGTTTGAAGGTTCACCTGTGTATCTGTCCATTCCTATGCAGATAATCCAAGCCCTCCAGCACCTCTTTGAGAACAGTTGCAATTACTGGTTCATCCAGCACGCCAGTCCTGTGTTCATTCCTGCTCACTGTCTTCCTGATTATGTCCAGCATAGAGCCTGAAAGGGAAGCAAAGGACTGTCCACCTTGCATCCAAGCAGAAGTCTTGCACTCTCTTTATACTATTACACCATGCACCCCCATGACCCCCACCACTCCTGTGGTCTTTCTCGCACCTTCTTCGGGGGGTTATGAGGAGAAGACAAGAGAAGAGAATAGGGTTGAGAGGGAAAGATAGATAAGCCACGATTGAATGGCTGAGTAGACTCGATGGGCCGAATGGTCTAATTCTGCTCCTACAACTTATCCTACAACGTATCAACATGTCAATGTGTTGGTGTAATGGGCAGAGAGATGGCAGGTAGAGTTTGATCCTGATAAATGAGAGATGATGCATTTTGGGAGTACTATAGAGGCCATGAATGGTTGGGACTCAGGGGGTATTGAAGAACAGAGCGACTTTTGTGTACACGTCCATAGATCTTTGAAGGTGACAGCACAGCTAGGTAAGGTGGTTAAGAAGGCTTGTGGAATGATGGCCTTCTTTAGTTGGGGAATTGAATAAAAGAGCAGAGAGGTTATTCTCCAACTGTATAAAACATCAGCTGGAGTACTGCATGCAGGTCTGTTCACTGCACTTGAAGAAAGATGGGCAGCGCTTAAGAGGGTGCAGAAGAGATGTTGCCTGGGATGGTGTTTCAGTTATGAGGAGAGACTGGGAAGATTGAGTCTGTTTTTCCTGAGAAAGTCAAGAGGAGAGATGATGGCGGTATATAAGATTGAGGGGTATAGCCAGAGCAGACTGCAGGAAACCTCTCCCCACAGGACCAGAAAACCGGGTTCAATCCTGACCACGGGCTCTGTCAGTGTGGAGTTTCCATGTTCTCACTGTGACCGCATGGGTTTCCTCCGGGTTCTCCAGTTTCCTCCCACATCCCAAAGACATGCAGGTTTGAAGATTAACTGGTCTCTGTAAATTGCCTCTAGTGTGTAGTGTGTGGGTGAAAAAGTGGGATGGAAGAAGGATCTTGACCTCAAACGTCACCTATTCCTTTCTCCAGAGATGCTGCCTGACCTGCTGAGTTAATCCAGCTTTTTGTGTCTATCTTCAGTGTAAGCCAGCAGTTTAGGCAGGAGTTGTAGGCAGTTCCTTCCTACACTCCTATCCACTCTCTTACACTTTCTCTCCTTTCAACCCACCCAGCCTTACACTATCTGCAGTTCCTCCTCCCCCCAACCTCTCCCACCGAAACATTGAATGCACTTTTAAAAAATGAAACTGAGCAATTAGCACTGGCCAATACTACATTCTCAAACCAAAAACGCTGTTTAGAATCAGGCAGGCTCTCTTTGTGGTGCAAGAAACAGATTTGAGCTACTGGCAGAACCGCTTTTGGCTAATCTGTTGGGGTTGTGTCTCAACAAGCAGCAGATGCTCCTGGAATCTTGCCCAGATGCCAAGCCTTTTAAATGCGAACAGGAGACAGAGTCAAGGGTTGTTTTGTTTTCTCATTATTTTAATTTTTTTTTTCAGTTTCTGGTTGTCGTTTGTAATGACCATTTTTAGAATACATAATTACCATTACATACCCAGACATCTTAAACCTCACCTCTAGAATTCAGCTTTTTGGACCATGTTTGGAACAATGCGGTGGTCTGAAGTTTGAGTGGTCCAGATGATACCTAAACTGGGCTTGGTGAAGAGGTTATTAGTGAGTACGCTCTACAGAATAGCACTGTCAATGATACCTCCGTCACATTGCTGATGACTGACAGAAGACTGATTCCAGCGAATTACTGCCCCTTGTACATCCTACGTCTGGGCAACGGGACACCCTGGGCAATGTTCCAGATTGTAGGGTAGATGCCAGTGTTGTGATTGTACTGGAACAGCTTGGTTAGAGCTAGTTCAAGAGTTCAGGCCCTCAGAGTTGCCTTGACCTATAACCTTTGCTGTATCCAGTGCTGCTAGGATACGAATATTGCTCTCACCGGCCACACACACACACAGCCTCGAGTAGGATGCTCGACACAAATTGGGAGCAAGGAACCTTGCTGAGGCTGTGCATTCCCTCCCTATCTGTGGAACTCAGCTAGCTCTTCGTAGATATCAGACAAACCTGGGACCTCCCTTTCCTGTAACTCTCAAGAGAACACTCAATAGTTGCTCACTCAGCCATGGAGGGAAACAAGACAAATCTTGTTGATGTTTTGCTCCAGATTAATACCATCTTAAATTTCCCTGATACATGAATAATCTTTAAAGCTTGCCCACACTCTCTGATGCAATGTGGCGGTCAAGTGTCAGGTTATTGAAAGCAGTTATAGTGTCAGGTGCTGCAGTTGCAGAGAGAAGAACAGCAGATATTGTTAAAGAGAGTACAAGCCTCTCATTGTAAACAGTACAACAGCAATGGCCATTTTCAGAGTTTAAGGAAGAGTTTGTACGTTACATCCTATTGAACAAATTCACCTTGGGAGGTCACACATCAATCTCACTTCAATGGGCAAGGAATTTGCTTAGAGTATAAACTGGCCACTGAGTCAATTCTGGCCATCTTCCATTTGTCCCAATTTCAATCCTGTCCCTTCAGCTTGAACACAAAGCAATCATTATTAAAGGAAGATGAATGTTGTCTTTGTATGCTGCGTGACGTTGTCTTACCTCCACTCAGCAGCTTCATGACCAGCCAGAGTTCATCCTTCACAACAAATGAGGTGAAGTAGGCCACGACATTGGGATGATTGCACTGACTCATGGCTTGAATCTCTTTCTGTCCAGACAGAAACAGAGTGGTCAGCATTTTAAAGGCGTGCAAACAAGCGATTTGTAGAAAGCTACTTAAAACCGGAACAGTCCAAATATAAACTGGCACAATGGAGGCTGTTATCAATACAGATTTAATAACTCATTTGTTAACCGCAATTGTTGCCTTCTTTGGGGAAAAAGATGGATAAACAAGGAATTCCAGTTGCTGGTATGGAAAAAAAGACACAAAGTGCTGGAGTAACTCAACAGGTCTTTAGACTTTAGAGATACAGTGTGGAAATAGGCCCTTCGGACCACTGAGTTCATACCGACCAGAAATCGCCCCATACTTTAGCACTATCCTACACACTAAGAACTATTTACAATTTACAGAAACCAATTAACTTACAAACCTGTACATCTTTGGAGTGTGTGAGGTGACTGGAGCACCAGGACAAACCACACACAGTATCAGGGAGAACATGCAAACTCTGTACAGACAGCACCCATAGTCAGGAACGAACCCGGGTCTCTGGCGCTGTAAGGCAGCAACTCTACCGCTGCACCACAGTGCTGCCCCATTTCAGGTTGACACCCTTCAGTCTGAAGAAGGGTCCCGACCCAAAACATCACCAATCCATGTTCTCCAGAGATGCTGCCTGACCCGCTGAGTTACTCCAACACTTTATGCCTTTTTAGGGAGAACATATATTAGGAGGATACGGTGAACCTGGCTGTGAAACCTTTGGCCTAATCTACACGCAGTGTCTGGACTCGTTCAGCAAACAGCAACCACTCGATCGAGGCTGCAGAAAGCAGCTGCTGGTTGTGGTCCTCTGCCAGTTAGGCACAAGGCCTGTTGCCCTGACACTGAGCTCCAGTTTATAAAGATTTACAGGCCCGACTCAAAATGACAAGCAGTTTAAAATATGGAGCGGCATTGTTCTGTTTTGTTTCAATAAGTTCTCATGATGTATGCACAGCACGTACTCTGAAGGGGTTGAATTTGCAAATTCACAGTCCTGGATCCAAGTCAATAAATATCAAAAGATAGCGCAGTCCTGAAGAACTTGCTTTCTTTGGAAAATGACGGCATCTGAATTGCTGATGAGCACACTTAGCAGGTGAGACCACCTTCCTACCACCACCACAAGCTCAAAATAGTGTCTATATCCTAATATTGAGCACAGGGGAGACCCATGAAGCCCATCAGGAGATTTTGTGTAGAAGGAACTGTAGATGCTGGTTTAAACCGAAGATGACACAAAAAGCTGGAGTAACTCAGCGGGACAAGCAGCATCTCTAGTGAAAATTAATAGGTGACGTTTCGGGTCGAGACCCTTCTTCAGACTGAGAGTCAAGAGAAAGGGAAACGAGCAGATTTTGTTCTGTCCACAACAGCTACTCAGTCTCTCAGCATCAGAGCTCAATCCCTTCTCTGTCTAGAACTGTATGGAGCTGCCTGTTGGACCCATTGAACAATCGTTTTCATCCATTACTCTACCCCCATTTGTATAATGTCCAATCTCACATGTCGCAATGTAATTTCTAACTTCATGTGGCTAACAACTCCAATGATAAGGTTTAAATCTGCTGCTCACAGTAGCTTGTGGGCAGCGGTGAACCAATACAGATCAGGTACTTGCTGTGTGGGTTTTTGGGCAGACCCAGATTTGCCACATAGACGTTAACAACTGGCAAAAACAGCCCCCCGATGGGACCGGTGCTTCAACTCACCAGCAGCTCATCCATGCTCGTGTTGCATTTCTCCAGGTTTATTCTCTTTATTGCCACCCGCTCATTTTTGGGTTTGCAGAGAGCCGCCTGTACCACGGCAGTAGCCCCGCAGCCTGTAGTGAGAGAAGAAAAGCCCACAAATAGCAATCACAAGTGGCAAAGCACAGAACTGAGCAGCAAACCACTCTCACCTTTACAACGGAGCGGTAGCAAAACTCCTTCCACGCCAACTCCAGACACTTTCCCAGCTCAAGTGTTCAGTCTGAGCCAGTCATTTAGTGTTGGAGCTGACACATGTTCGTAGTCTCACCACAGAAATGGGCTACCAGACAGGTTTCTTATGCCCCTGTCCCACTTAGGAAACCTGAACGGAAACCTCTGGAGACTTTGCGCCCCACCCAAGGTTTCCGTGCGGTTCCCGGAGGTTTTTGTCAGTCTCCCTACCCGCTTCCACTACCTGCAACCTCCGGCAACCACCTGCAACCTCCGGGAACCACACCGAAACCTTGGGTGGGGCGTAAAGTCTCCAGAGGTTTCTGCTCAGGTTTCCTAAGTGGGACAGGGGCATAAGTATTTAAAGTTCCGACCTTGCAGCGGTTGCAAGGTAATCCATTTATAGCAACGTACATCACACAAAGCGGAGACATCATTCTCACTCCCTCTTTCTCTCTCACAGACAAACACTAATTTTTTGGAACAGTTATTATGCAGCGTGGTCCAGGTTCAACTATTCCGATATACTTACATCCTCGCTGCCACAGGGAGAGTGGGAGAATGGAGAAACAACCGGTTTATGGTGCTCCCTGATGCAGCTTATAACCTCCCTTATAATGGTTATTACTGATTAAGTGGCTATGACCGTCTTCAGACCACAAATTTAAACAGAGCATAGACAAATCGGTACAGATGCCATCTCTGTACCCTTGGAGTGCCTGTGGTACAAATACATCTAGCGCAACACTGGTGCTCATTCACCAACAGATGACACCTCACCAAATCACACTAACGGCTTTAACACCCTGTCATGCTGGACTGTTCTCACCACGTCCATCTCTAAAGATCCACATTCCTCAATGTCTTCCCACCCACCCACCCAGCTGGCATCCTTTGTCTTCATGCTCATTGACACCATCAACACTTTCTCTGCGTGGCTGCCCCGTCCTCAGGGGTCTGAGCCATCCAGGGGTCTGATTACCACCCATTTTGCACACATCCACTTTATGCCTTTCCCACAGCAGCATATATCACCAACATCACCACCATCCCATGAATGTGGCAAGGACAGATTCATACAATCATACAGCACGGAAACAGGCCTTTCGGCCCAATTCGTCCATGCCGACCAAGATGCCGCATGCAAGCATTTTCCTACGCCTCGCCCATATCCCTGAGATCCATGGGACAGTCCCTACATATATTGGTCTAACGTTGTGCTCCAAACATGTTGCATAATGCCTACAACGCAAGTATAATGTTCACTGTCAAATGTTCATCAACACAGGCTTTTGTCAAAAACAACTAATACCGATGCAGCAGATACTTTTTCTTAAAGAAACCGTATTCTCAGTAAATGCCCATTCTGTGGTCACATCTTAGAAATTATTTATCTTTGGAAAATAAATATTGAGTTGTGTAGCTGGTTAGTAGCAGGTTTTACGAGTGAATTGACAAGATGCGAATTATGTAACTGACACTAACTGGACAGAAGGCTAGTGTTTAGTGGTCATGCATCATGGAATCAGAATGAACTGCTGGTTAGTTTTGAAATGAAGAGTAAGTAAATATTGAGGCTTATTGAAGTGTTTTGTTACACATCGCTGCAGGCGTTTCTTCCATAGTTAACTCCCCATCAGCACTGGTGCCTGTGAGCTCCCCTGTCATGGAAGAAGAAGGGGAAGTCAATAAGGAGAACCTTCACCCAACAGCAAAAGCACAGCCAAGAGAGTGCATCACACCTTTGAGGATCCTCCACAGGGCCACCTCAGGAAACAGCCAAGTCAATGGTCTGTCCATCTGAAACAGATAAAGGGACACTTTAACCACAATGCAGATGGCCCACACCTGCCTTTTCCAATACCTTGAGCACACAAGTTGCAGGTGGTGGCACAAGGACTTGGAGCGAAGGCAATATCCCACCACGTGTGCTGTGCCTTGCATCACACAGGGCAAGCAAGGATGTCTCACCACATTCATTTGCTCAGCCTTGGTAACAACCAGCCAACGATCCTTTCTCTACACAGTGCTCCAATGAGCTGTCTGAAGCCCAGTCTGGTGGCACCATGGGGGCAACTATGAATGTCAGTGGGTTTCACAAGCAACTTGCTTCTGGTGCAATGATGCAACCTGGTTAAACTCTTCAGACAATTCATCATCTTCCTATCCCCATTTTATATGTAGTGTCAATAACAATGGATTTACTTCCATCAGTACATGAGAAATATTATTCCTTTACCTGGGTGGCACGGTGGTGCAGCGGTAGAGTTGCTGCCTCACAGCACCAGAGACCCAGGATCAATCCTGACTACGGGTGCTGTCTGTATGAAGTCTGTATGTTCTCCCCGTGACTTACATGGGTTTTCTACGGGTGGTTCGGTTTCCTCCCACAATCTAAAGACGTACAGGTTTGTAGTTAATTGGCTTGGTAAAATTGTAAATTGTCCCTAGTGTGTGTAGGATAGTGTTAGTGTATGAGGATCGCTTGTCGGCACGGACTCAGTGGGCTGAAGGGCCTGTGTCCACTCTGTATCTCTAAACCTTTGTAAACTTTAACGATTTAACGTAGGCAAGTCAAGTCACTTTTATTTATATACACATTTAAAAAACAACTCTGGTTGGCCAAAGTGCTTTACATTGGTATAAGAATAGTATAACAAACAACAGTGGTTCATAGATTAAATACAAACGTAGCGTTACTTTTCTCACTTCTGAGTCCACAGGCTCTGTTCCCCTTCAGTCCAGCATGTCCGTTGTCAATCTCAAAAGCAATTGAAGCATGATGTGAAGTGGCCCAGTAGTCAGCCCCCTGCAGCAGCAGGCACTCCCTCATTGACCCAAAGGCAGCAGAGTTCTTCTGACCATGGCTCAGTGGTGTCCCCCTCTCACTCTGCTGGCAATCAGCATCCACCTGCAGGCTCTGAAGTCTCACCTGAAGTCTCCTAATTGCTGTAAGTACCATTGCAAAGTGACAACCAGTCAGGTGGACAACAGTTCCTGATGATGCTGTTGGTTCTCCACCTGTCTTTCGAAAGGGAAGGAAGGATACGGAATCCCTCTATTTACCTCAAAGGAAGGAAGTTTCGCAAGTCATCAATCTTGGCGCTCCAAGGCAGACCGTCACATTTCAGCGGTTCCTTGTTGTTCCTACATTAGTGCTGAAATAATCCGTTGACCCAGATATGGCACTCACTGCATGTCAATATGGACCAGTCATCAGTATAACCAACGGGATTTCCCCACCAGCCACACTCAAGATCCCAGCAGTCAAGTGGGTTCTAGTTGCTGATTTGTACTTACCCCCGAGTTTCACTCTAAAGATAGTTGAGGATTCAGGGTCTATCATCCAGGCTGTTACGTTCCCCCTCATCCACTCTCCCTAAATCTTAAAATGTTTCTGCCCTCCATCCCAGTGCCGACAGTCTTCGACCCACAATGTTGACTATGTTTCTCTTCCCACAGATGCCACCTGATCTGCTGCACATTTCCCTAATTTTCTGTTTTTATGTTAGATTGCCAGCATCTGCAGATTTTCTTTTGATTTTCAAGGTCTGGATTTGGAGACCATCAGAGAAGTACTTGGTTTCGGATTACAATATTCAAACCTTTAATCACAGACTCCTTTAGTCATGTAGTTAGTTCATGGAGAACAAAGCTCAGCTTGTTGTGTGCACACACACTCACATACTGGCTGCCTCTCCAGACAGGTTTTATTTTACCTCATTGTAGCTACTTCAAACCCCTTAATCATTTGTTCACTTCCCACTGGACTCCCGATTCATGGGTTGTCACCTTCCCCCCAAGCAACGATAAACCATTCTACATTTCCTTGATCAGTGTCTGATTTGATCTGTCGTTTTCACGCCTTGCCCTTCCATATCTCTAGACTCCCTCTCCCCTGACTCTCGGTCTGAAGAAGGGTCTCGACCTGAAGTGACACCTATTCCTTCTCTCCAGTGATGCTGCCTGTTCCACTGAGTTACTCCAGCATTTTGTGTCTATCTTCGATATAAACCAGCATCTGCAGTTCCTTCCTGCACATAACAGTATTTGCTGTCTTTGTGAAAAACAATAAGGTTGTGAAGAGATATCCGTGTCCAGTACTGAATTCTCCAGCATGACTCAGCACCTTGAGCAAGGAACAGAAGTGTTTAAATGCCTCATTCTTAATGTTGTATAAACATTGTTGTAATAAAGGTAATAGACCCCAGGCAGACTCTTATAATTGAGTTTCCTTCTGGTAAGGGCCAGGCCGCAGATTATGTTATCTGTTTTGTTTAGTCACTGTGTGTGATGGCCCAGTGCTCAGCTGTGAATAAAGATGCTTCCAATCATTTTCACTTCACGTGGTCCTTTTTAAAATCTTGGCAGCAGACAAGGAGCTGCATATTTACAATCAGCCACTGCTCAGAGTTACTACGCCGCTCGTCACAACTGTACATAATAAAGGGCTCTCAGAATCGTTTTCCTTTCTAAACAGTTTTGAAGACTGGAACTGTTCTGACAAAAGGTCATCACTACGAACCATTAACTGTTTCCTCTCTCCACAGATGCTGTCTTAAAAAGCATTTCCAGGAGTTTGTTTTAGTGTTGCTTTGATACAGGATATGCAAACTAATAACCTCAACCGTCAAGTCTCCACAAATGCTGCCTGACCTCTTTAAAAATACAAGAACGTTTGTAAAAAATCAACTGCTAGTAGAAAGAAATAATGGAAAGATAATTGCTGATTACTTTTGACTCTATTGTTAACTAGCTACGCACTACCCCCTGCTATAAATAGTTCCCAGATATGAAGTTAGAAAAGGAGTCTGCAAATGTGGCAATTCATAGGATGTGTGCAAAAAGTGCTTCAAATGTACAGTGGTAACCTGGCACCTGCAAAAAAAAATAAAAAGGTTTTAACAGAACCTGACCCTGACTTGGGTTTTAGATGGTGACCAACCCGTTATGCGTATCAATACATTAAAAAAAAAAAAAATTCCCGTTTCCACTGCACCCAATTACATTTTCATAGACATCTACCTTCCATTCTGTGGGATGAGGCTGTTGCAAACCTGGTGCTGCTATGGTTCAAGTGTCAGAAGCATCTGGGCACATGGGGATTACTGCTGCCCAGTGAATTGTGAGCTGTAGTGAGTTTGAAGTCTTGATCTTCCAACACAGGTACTTAGATAAGAAAGGCATAGAGAAATACGGGCCTAATATAAGCAAATACGATTAGTGGAGATAGGCCATAGGTGTTATATATACACAGGAGACAGGTGTTGAAATATCTAGACCTTAAACTCAGTACAGTTCACTATTCACTAGGCAGTACTTGTGACATTTGATGTCTCAGTAAGTGTCTCAGTGACAGAATAAAAGCCTGTAATTTTACAATGGGCATGTTTGAGTTTAGTACATGAAGGTTTATTGCTCTTGCTTTCCTGTTGAGACTTTTTTTTAATCTACTTCTCTTACCCGTATTTGTCAGCTGTTTATTTTTGATAGTACTTTGCTGTAAGACATATAGAGAAAACAAAATACAGATGTAATGAAAGTGTTTCTCAATTTTATTTCTCTACCTTGTTACTTGAGGGCATGCAAGGCTTTCTGCCAGAGGATAGACACAAAATGCTGGAGTAACTCAGTGGGACAGTTGCATCTCTGGATAGAAGGAATGGGCGACGACAGGAGCTTTTAAGCCTGTTCAGCTATTCATTTGGATGATGGCTGACCTGTTATCTAACTCCACACAGCTGCCCTTCTTCACCATATCCCTTGGTAGTTTTGATTAACAAAAATCTCTGTCTCAGATTTAAAATCGTCAATTGACTTGGCATCAGCTGCTATTTGCAGCAGGGAGTTACAACTTTCTGTATGTCTGTCAAAAGATTTCAAACCACACCCCCCAAACTCTGGCCCCTCATCCCTGACCTTTGGAAAGGGTCAAATGATCCCCGTTCACTCTTTTTTGTGTGTTATTTCCTCATAATTTAACCCTCCTAGTCAGGTGTCAACTTCTCTACATCGACGAGACCAAGCGCAGGCTGGACGATCGTTTCAATGAACACCTCCGCTCAGTCCGTATTAACCAACCATGATCACCCGGTTGCTCAGCACTTCAACTCCCCCTCCCATTCTGACCATTCTGTCCTGGGCCTCCTCCATTGTCAGAGTGAGGCCCAGCGCTAATTGGAGAGGAGCAGCACCTCATATTTTGCTTGGGTAGTTTACACCCCAGCGGTATGAACATTGACTTCTCTAACTTCAGATAGCCCTTGCTTTCTCTCTCCATCTCCTTCCCAGTTCTCCCACTAGTCTTACTGTCTCCGACGATATTCTATCTTTGTCCTGCCCCCTCCCCTGACATCAGTCTGAAGGGTCTCGACCCGAAACGTCAGCCATTCCTTTTCTCCAGAGATGCTGCCTCACCTGCTGAGTTACTCCAGCATTTTGTGTCTACCATCACTCAATTCAGTCTTCCCTTCCTAATGAGTGTTGCCCACAACTATTTATAGTATTCCACTTGGAATATAACCAGGGCTATGTATAAATATTGAAAAGAGACCACTGTAGTTGCCTATGTTGCAATAACTACCTTCCTTCCACATAAAACAGTTCTGAGATGTTTCTCAATCTTGGCTGGGTGCTATTATACTTGCAAATCCCCTTCCTGGGTACTTATTTAATGTACTAATTCCATTTGCAGACACTTTTTTTCTCAAGCTGCTTTTCCTTGCTGTGCGTTTTTATGTGTTTTCCTCTCGTATGTTCCTTTGCAGATTTATTTAGTTCCCCTTTTGGCTGTACTACTGGCAAATGCTTCAAACTCCCTCTCGTTCCCTCTCCGGCACCAGCCCTCTGGCTCCTTTCAGCAGATTACATTAAAGTGGGGGAAAATAACTATTTAAAAATAGTCAAATATGGACATTTTAAAAAAAGGACGGCAGCTGGATACCAGAATGTTAAGACCAATGAAAGATCGCATTGCAAAATCACAATGGAGGACGTGCTGTAACAGGGGTCAGACAATTCCATCTTTGCAAACAAAGCTGTGGCGTGGGGAAGAGGGACAGGGTGTAATCCAATCCGCTAATGTTTTCAGTCCAAATCTGCTTTTACCCAAAGAGGAAACATTCTCCGTTCAAACTTTGAAAGTTAATAACATCAGATAAAATCAGTCCTTTCTAGTGTATTTTTGGGAAATCACTACCATCACTCTTTTCTTCATCGCTTCCAACAGAATTTGGATTACTAATGAATTATTCATAAATTTTGTTTACCTGCCAAAATTGAGTGGTGATTGATGGCTCCCATGGAGCAGTCATGTTGATGTATAACACACGAGAAACAGTGATACAGCTAGCATTGGAACCTGCAAATCTCCACAATGATTAGCTGTGTAACACAGTTATATAGCATGAAACAGAGAGCTTGTGAGCAAGTTCTCAAGAATCATCTGCCACTTGTTCAAAACGACCAGGGGATCTTTTAGATGAACCATTTTCACTTGTAGTTTCGGATCAGCATTTTTATGGACTGTAGTGCACACACCTGCATACAGATACTTATTTTTAAATGCATTGATACACTCTCAGACATCCATTCCGAGCACCCGCACACAAATTACAACGCAGAAAAAAGGCTATTCAATCAACCAGTGCACACCACTGTTTGCGGTATTTACTAATAGTAATCATAAATTCCACCAAATTCCTACATTTCTTTATTCCTCTTTCTATCAACTTCTCTAATGATCAGTGATAATATCATAATAGAACTGAATGGCTGTCTTCTTGAGCTAAGATTCCCACACCTGATTGCTATCTCAACAACCCTTGTCATTAAGTGTATTTGAGTGTAAGCGTATTCATTTGAAGAATCTGTTGACACTCACTGGCAAGGCACATGTACCATGTCTGAGGTGCCGATAGGCTGCAAGTGCCTGTGAAACCGTGCCTTTGCCTTGAAACAAATGCTTGCCGGAAGGAAAGTGGGCTGAAAACGGGAAGATTTAAAAAAAACATACAAAATATCACTTTGCGGGTTACCGATCAATATTCAATATGTGCAGAGCGCTAGAAAATGTACAGTACCAAAACACTCCATACACTGCCACCTTGAGCCTAATCACTTTCTTACTAATTGGGGATAGAGGAGATTTATGATGACATACAATGCAAATTAATTTAAATAAAGTATTTTCTATCCTTATTTTTAAATGCATTGATTTTTTCAAATATGAATTTATGGCTCATAAATTGCAGATTATGGTGAGACCAACAATGCTTTGTGTTCTGTCAGCACCCCCTCGCCCACCCACACCAACTTACAAAATAAGAATGTAATCCATTTTATGTTCTTCCTGAAAGAGACTCGGACTCAGCACTTATGCACCAGTGGCTAGCAGAAGCTGTGGGCAAAGGTCCTTCTTTGCATGTTTGAACTGATAGTAATCATCAAAAGAATTATAAAGGGAGACTGTGACATTTGCTTTACAAAAAGGGGCTTTAGAAAGAGGAACTTTCTGTCACAAGCTATTGTTGAAATGAAGTACATTTGTTTCCTCATATAAAGGGAATTGCTTCATAAAGAATATTAATGGAAATCAGAGAGTGAGCAGGAGAGTGGGATCAGGTTAAATGGGGAAACACAGAACTGTTTTAATCGGACAAATGGCTGCTGTCAAGACTCTAGATTACTTTGCTGTCCTTCTCCATAGCATAATGATGGCATAAAAAGACACAGTGCTGGAGTAACTCAGCAGGTCAGCCAGCATTTCTGGAGAACATGGATAGGTGACGTTTTGGGTCAGGACTCTTTCTCAGACTTGAGAAGCTGCCTGACCGGCTGAGTTACTCCAGCATTTTGTGCCTTTTTTTTTGCAATTCCTTGCATCTAAATAATGATTCCAACTGGATTGCTGGATTGGCCTATGCATTTCAGCATCTTTGTACGGGGGAAAAACATTCTTTTGTAAAAACAATACAGCACAGAAGTAAGTCATGAACAAAGAGCAGAAGGAGCATGCAACCTGCCAAACTTTGTCCATCATTTATGAATCTAGTTGTACCAATCGCTACATACAACACAACACAGCAATCCATGTACAAGAGGAAAAGAGTAAATGGTATAGTTTCCACATATTATTTTGCTCCAACATGCATAAAGTAAATGTCAGCTGTTGTAAGTGGGTGCAGTCCCTTCCCAAGTGCTTCGGTGTTGACGTGTTCAACACAGATTTGGAAGCATAGAGACAAAATGCTGGAGTGATTCTGCGGGTCAGGCAGAATCTCTGGAGAAAATGGATTGGTGACATTTTGGGTCGGGAAACTTCTTCAGGTCTGAAGATGGGTCCAGACCAGAATCGTCACCTATCCATTTTCTCCAGAGATGCTGCCTGATCCGCTGAGTTACTCCGGTCCTTTTGCGTAAACCAGCATCAAGAGTTCGTTGTTATTACAGATTTGGAAGATCCTGGCATTAGCCTGTGTTGAGCTCACTGATAGCATTTGTAATGATGGTAATGGCCAACCTTACAATTAATACTCATGTCTCTAAGATAAGGAAAGCCAGGATTCCATTCCCAGTCCAGGATCAGATCTGGCTGAAAAGCTAATTTTGTGTCTGACTCATAGGAAAGTACTGGACTTGGCTGTGATGCCCTCCAGTGTACAGTAGCTATCTGTACCTGCATTTCCAATCAACCAATGGTGAAAGACAGTTTTAAACATTAATCTCACCCATACCTGTACTGTTAAAACTGATACCTGCCCCGTACCAGGTAAACTGATCTCAGCCTGGGCAGCAAATGGGCACTCCAATTGGTATCAGCACCCATGAACTAGTGAGTGTGCAACCCACACTCCACTCCCACCTCTGGCTAATAGTCAGAGCCTCTTGCATATTGGAGGAGGGGAAATGTGGGTTCAGCTAAAACTTGGTTGTAATTTTCCCTCTCCACAGCCTTCTTAAACTCCACAACTGACATTACATTAAAGAATACCTCAGTGCAAAGAAACCCACCCTCAGCCTGGGTCAGCATCTTTCAGAGACAAGTAGTGAAAGGAACTGAAAATTGAATGTATTGATTTTGATCCGAGGCCCAATATGAGGCTTTATCCAGCTTTGTGCAAAATCATGCTGACACGCTACAGGGTGAAGTCACTGGTAGTGGCCAGTCTCTGGCAGACTTAATTGGCTTCTGAAGAAACACTAACCCGTCAGCTGTGTGAAACATTTCACACAGAAGATAGATCCATTAAACTGTCCAAGCTTCCATAATCTACTATTTTTACTCAACAGTTTTATTTTAGAGACAGGTTTACAATTGTGCCACGATAGACATGTTCACCTGTCCAATTATGCCACCGACCAAATCACAGTTTTAACAGTACAGGTGAGGTGGTACTACACCTGATTTTTTTTTGTGCAGCTCTCTCGAACACGCCAAGAGATTCATTCTGCTGAGAACCAGTAGCGCTATCATATCTGATTATAAAACAACAATATCGGTTCAATGTTCGGTAATGAGGAGGGTCCTAACCAGACGCAATACTGTTACCAGCCAAAGTGAAACTGTATAGTGACCACTGGTCCATTGTCACTTTGCAACTATTCCACCTGAGGACACCCAATACAATGCAAAACAGCTTTTGAAACTGTGATTGTTTAGTCTGCAGAGCTGGTAACAAAATCAACCTTACCTCTGAATGAAAATGTTGTTAATCAGAAACATTTGATGCCAACAATTACATAGAAAATGACAAATGCAATAAAACAAGGTCTGAACACTAAGAAAGTGTGTTGGTACCAAGTTAAGTTAACTCTTTTATGAGGGAAAAAGAGACAAGGGGTTAGATTTTAGAAACAAGGAACTGCAGATGCTGGTTTACACAAAAGGACACAAAGTCCTGGAGTAACTCAGCAGGCCAGGCAGCATCTCTGTGCCCCAAGGGGTTAGATTATTTGTTCTTCCATGGTGGCAATTTAAATCCCTGTCACATTTTGTATCATGCATTCCTGATCTCAAATTAAAGAATCAACAATCTTAGAGTACAGAATGAGGCCATTCAGTCCATCAAATCTGTGCTGGCTCGCTATTGGAGTTGTCCATTCCCATCCACTTGTTCTTGCCTCATTTACTTTGTTTAATATTTTTGTTCATAAACTTTCAATTGCTTTTCAAACTTCTCTGCGACAGTAGCTACATGTGGCAAACTGTTCCACGTCCTGACAACTCGCTGTGTGCAAAGAAATTATCGCCTGAAGAAGAAAGTTAGACAACTCTGAGGCCGCGGCCCCTTCTTTACCGATTCACCAACGAGTACAAACAATCTCTCCCTTTTTACTTTCTGCCTCATGCAAATTTGCCGTGAGACCACCTGACCCCACCCCCACAACCCTGATGAATTACTTTGTGATTTATATAAATACTTACGTTTTGTATGGTGGCGGGCATCAGCTGCCATTTCACTATGTATATATATATATATATATATATATATTAGAAAACCTTCAAGTATAAAATATTATTACAGGGCATCCCGTTTGACACGATGTAGCAGCGTCGCGGCTTTGCAAACATGTCAAGAGGGGGCTGGCAGACAGATTGTCATCAGAACCACTTTCAATATGTTTAACTTTCATTCATTACTGCAGAACCCGGATCAACCAGTCCGAAAGGAAAATGAAAACAGCCGGGCGAAACATACTCTGTTGCATATTCCCGACCCCGAAACATGCATTTATAAATCAGAACATTTGCAGCATGTAAATCAGAAAGAAAGACGATTTGTTTTTTGTTGTTGTTTTGACATGTCATGAAAAACTGCGCCAGTTTTTTTTTAAATAAAATAAGACGCAGTCCGTCTGCACCCAGTTAATAGTGCAGGCTGGGCACATGCAAAGATTGAAATAGCTCAGAATTAATAATGCCGCACATACTAGACTGAAATTGAACTACAAAAAACAATCAAGGGAAGGATTATTTCCTATGCCATTGCGATCGTTACATTTATTTAGATCCATCACCTTTACTTAAAATGATTAGGAAGAGACTGACCGATGATTTCCTGAAGCTCATAGGCATCTCTTGAATTTGGCCACTGGGACCCGGCGAGCAGCTCTTCCGCCATGATGCTGTGAGTCACAATGCGGCGAGAGGCAGCTGTGGACAGAGCGCTCAGCAACTTTATATATACACAGACACACACGCATACACACAGCTCACAATATGAGAACAGGGACCGTTTCGCTAACTGCTCGTCACTATTTTCACACATACATAACAAGTCTTTCATTGTCACTCAGTCGTATAATCGACAAGTTTGCCATTGTTATATTTCTCTAAAACTAACAATGGTTCGTGCAACGCCCGCCTGTGAGGTGGCACAGGACGCTGGGTCCCGTTGGTGCGAATGTCCACATCGCGATAAGAGGTGTCCCTGAAAGCACAACAAATGTCATTAGGCCTCATTTCCCCCCGCAGTCTCCCTCTCCCACTCGGTAAGGGAGGGAACACAGGCCGGACTCGCGGTTCCCTGGGCTCCGCCCCTCCTGGCGCTATATATTGTGTGTGTGTGTGCGCGCGTGTAAGTGAGTCGTGAGTGCCCGCCGTGTTGAAGCGAGATAAGAATAATGGGGGGACATTATCACTCCCATGTTTTATTTCCTGGTCTTTGCAGCAAAGCATCAGCGGCAGAGGGAAGCGTTTTTTTGTTGTCCGGCGTCCCTTGGTTTCTAGGGTGACGGAAGGGGATATTGAAACGTCAAACATCTATCTTTAGCCCCGGGCAGGCAGTTGCTCCCGGGAAGGCAGGTGGTTGGCATTTCCAAACGGAAATCTTTCTTTCTGTCTGTCAGAGCCACCAGTGACACCCGTTCTGCCCCAGGGATCACGATCATTCTCCTCCTCCCCGTTTCCCCGACTGATCGAACGGACCAGGCACATTGGCAGGAACTCAGCACCGCTCTGAATATTCAAAACCTTCGGCGCGGGGCCTGGAACAGGTGCAAGTGTCCCCTGTCCAAACTTACACTTACATAGGGACCGGACGGGAAACTCACCCATTAGTGTTTTAAAAAATCACAAGTACAAGATAGCCTTGCAGAAGGGTCCCGACCCGAAACGTCACCTGGCCATGTTCTCCAGAGATGCTGCTTGACTCGCTGAGTTACTCAAGTTCTTTATGTCCTTTTGGGTAAGGCAGCATCTGCAGTTACTTGTTTTTACATCTAGCTAGTCTTGCATTTCTGTAGAAACAGCGGATATCTATTTAAGAAAGGCTACAAGGAAAAGTCTTGGAACTACAGACCTGTAAGCCTCACAACTATGGTGGATATGTGACTGGAAAGGCTTCTGAGAGACAAGGTCTACATGCATTTCGAAAGGCGAGGGCAAAATAGGGATAGTCAGCATGGCTTTGTGCCAGGTTCATTTTCATTTAGATTTCGAAGTATTTGTAGTGATTTGATTTCCATTGAAATAATATAGGTCCTCCCTAGGTTACAAACTCCTGACTAACGTACAACGTGCACATATGAGCAAGTGTTTAAGAGACCGGTGGAATGGATTTGCGAGCACTGCAGGACTGCAGGCTTCTTTACTTTAGACTTTAGAGATACAGCCGACCAGTGATCACCCCGTACACGAGTGCTATCCTACACAATAGGGACAATTTTTACAATTACAGAAGCCAATTAACCTACAAACCTGTACTTTGGATTGTGGGAGAAAACCGGAGCACCCTGAGAAAACCCATACGGTCACAGGGAGAACGTGCAAACGCCACACGCACCCGTAATCAGGATCGCATCTGGGCCTCTGACGCTGCAAGGCAGCAACTATACCGCTGTGTCATTGTGCCGCCAATGTGGTAATTGCCATGTGATAACTGTCACCTAGCCATGTTCTTGCTGTGGTGGACCTGGGGTGGACGTATACAGAAAGGTGATAGAGAGCTGAGAAGCATGGTATCAGGACAATAACCTCCCTCTTAATGTCATCAAAATAAAGGACTGGGCATTGACTTCCGGAAATGGAGTGGACTACTCACCCCAGTCTTTACCAATGGGTCTAACGTGGAGGCGAATATGAGTTTCAAGTTCCTAAATGTAAATTTCACCAACAATGTGACCTGGTCCAACCACATTGATAACACCTAAGAAAGCACACCAACGTCTCTACTTCCTCAGAAGATGAAAGAAATTCGACATGTCTCCAATGACTCATCAGTTTCTACAGATGCACCATAGAAAGCATCCTATCAGGATACATCACAGCTTTGTATGGCAAATGCTCTGCCCAAAACGACAAGAAATTGCAGTTGTGAACGACAGTCTATCATACAAAGCAGCCTCCCCCCTCCATTGGCTCCATCTATGTTTCACGCTGCCTCAGGAAAACAGCCTACATCATGGACCGCTCACACCCCAGTCATTCTCTTCTCCCCTCTCCTGTCATGTAGAAGATACAAAAGGTTGAAACGCACCACCAGATTCAAGAACAGCCTCTTTCCCACCATTATCATATTCTTGAACTGACCTCTCAAGGGCCTGAGCTATATAGAAACATAGAAAATAGGTGCAGGAGTAGGCTATTCGGACCTTCGAGCTGGCTGATCACCCAAATCAATATCCCATACCTGCCTTCTCTCCATACCCCCTGATCCCTTTAGCCACAAGGGCCACATCTAACTCACTCTTAAATCTAGCCAATGAACTTGGTAGGCCTACACTACCTTCTGTGGCAGAGAATTCCACAGATTCAACACTCTTTGGGTAAAAAATGATTTTCTCATCTCGGTCCTAAAAGACTTCCCTCTTATCCTTAAACTGTGTCCCCTTGTTCTGGACTTCCCCAACATCGGGAATAATCTTCCTGCATCTAGCCTGTCCAACCCCTTAAGAATTTTGTAAGTTTCTATAAGATCCAAAACTGTACGCAATACTCCAGATGTGGTCTCACCAAGACCCTGTACAACTGCAGTAGAACCTCCCTGCTCTTATACTCAAATCCTTTTGCTATGAATGCTAACATACCATTTGCTTTCTTCACTGCCTGTTGCACCTGCATGCCTACTTTCAATGACTGGTGTACCATGACACCCAGGTCTCGTTGCATCTCCCCTTTTCCTAATCGGCCACCATTCAGATAATAGTCTACTTTCCTGTTTTTGCCACCAAAGTGGATAACCTCACAGTTATCCACATTATACTGCATCTGCCATACATTTGCCCACTCACCCAACCTATCCAAGTCACCTTGCAGCCTCCTAGCATCCTCCTCACAGCTAACACTGCCCCCCAGCATCGTGTCATCCGCAAACTTGGAGATGTTGCATTCAATTCCCTCATCCAGATCATTAATATATATTGTAAATAGCTGGGGTTGAACAATCACGAGAGGAATAGATTGGGTAAATGCAGAGTCTTTTCCCCAGAGTAGGGGAATCAAGAACAACAGAACATAGGTTTAAGGTGAGGGGAGAAAGATTTAATAGGAAGCTGAGGGGTAACTTCTTTACACACTGCTGGAGAAATATCAATTTATATGTATGATTTTTTTTCCTCGCACTTGTAATGAGTGAAATTAAATTTTAGATCAAGTTGAACCTTTGTTTCAAAGGGTTATTATGTGGTCAAAGACCCATCAATTGAATTAATATCAGGTGTGAAAATGAATTTGAGCTTGAATTACTTAGTAATAAACTCCTTTGTCGGTTGATTAACTTACTGTCACTTAACCAAAATTGATAAAAAGTAAATCAATTTTATTATTTGATGTAGCCGTTCTTTTGTCTCCTTCAGCGCCGCATACTAGAACTAGTTATCACACTGAAGCACTGTGGATCGTTCTTATGGTTTTACATTAACAACTTTTTAAATCAAATTGTGGTTGTATAAAACTAGGACATTACAGGATGTGTCACAAACAATAGGGCAGGATATGCACATCCTTGAACAAGTGCAGTACAATACAAACTGGCTGATGGAACCATTTGCTGTTTGGCAAAAACAGAAATGTTTTGTTCTTTTAACTTAATCCATTGATCAATTTTTGATTCATAATTTTCACTCTGGAAGCATACAAAGAGAAATATGTGAAAATGTTTTTTGCCTGCACTACAGTTTATTGTGAATTATAAATACAAAATGGAGCCATGCTGAGCTGTTTAAAAACAGTGCTACAGAAAGTGGCTAATGCACCATATCATTGCCAGAACACAAATACCAAAATCCGTGTTGGCATTTTGGATTAAGTTATAATTGATACATTTTTGAACTTGTCAAATTAGCAGATTAACAAGATGGTTTGGCAGTGAATGTCAGGTACTGTATTCTCAGTTCAGATAACATAGTCAGGTATGAAGTTCCACCCATTTTGCTTTATTGTATTCTGACAAGACTTTATTGTATTTTGACATAGATTTAAGGTGATGGGGGAAAGATTTAATAGGAACCTGAGGGGTAACTTTTTCACACATAGAGTGGTGGGTGTATAGAACGAGCTGCCGGAGATGGTAGTTGAGGCAGGTACTATCGTAACGTTTAAGAAACATTTAGACAGGAACATGGATAGGACAGGTTTAGAGGGATTTGTGCCAAACGCAGGCAGGTGGGACTAGTATAGATAGGACATGTTGGTCGGTGTGGGCAAGTTGGATTGGAGGACTTGAGTTGTAAGGAGAGATTGGATAGGCTGGGTCTTTTTACCCTGGTATGAAAGAAGCTGAGAGATGGTACTAAAGAGGTATCTAAAATTATGAGAAACCAGAGTTTATTTTGCATGGTCGAAATATCTGAAGCTAGAGACCCATACGTTTAAAGTGGAAGGTAGGAAACTTAAAAGGAATCTGAGGTGTAGGGTTTTCACACAGATTAGTTGGTAACTGGAATGAACTGCCAGAGGAAGTGATGGAGGCAGGAACAGTACCATCCTTTAAGAGGCATCTGAATAGGTACTTGAATGAGCAAGGACTGATATGGAATTAATGCAGGCAATTGGTATTAATATAGATGAACATGGTGGTCAACATAGACACGGTGGGTTGAAGGGTGAGGTTTCTATGATGTACAAACTCTATATAGTCATCCTTTAAATGTCAACTATAGCTTACTTACTGGACAAAAGCTCAGAGTCTGGGCCTATCTGAGAAGGGTCCCGCCCGAAACATCGTCAATTCATTCCCCCCACAGATGATACCTGACCCACTGAGTGCCTTCAACACTTTGTTTTTTGCTCAAACGTTCAGAGACAGAGGCCCTGATATCAAGGCAGCATTTGACCAAGCGTGTGGCATCAAGGAGCTCCAGTGAAGTTGAAGTCAATGGAAACCAGCAAGTCAAAACTCTCCACCAGATGGGGTAGTACCTCTCCTATATAAAGATGGTTGTACTTGTTTGAGGCATATTATCTAAGATCCAGGACATTGTAGCAGGCGCACCTCAGGGCAGGGTTCTGAGGTCAACTGTCTTCAGCTGCTTCCTCAATTACCTTCTCTCATTCATAAGGTCAAACGAGTGGGTGTTCATGAGTAAGTGGGTGCTTGGTGGTCAGCATGGACTCAGTAGGTCAAAGGGCCCGATTCCACACTGTATCTCTCCATGACTCAAATATTGTGCAATCTTCAGTTCTATTTGCAGTTCCTCTGAAAACGAATCAGTCCATCACCACTTTAGATAATGTTCATAACATTTATTTTGCAAAAATTTACATTCTCATTGTCATATTGGTGACTCCCCAAGGTGTTGTTCAGCGACCTTCTGAAGTCTTTAATCTCTGCTCCAAATATAGGATTTTATACTGGTTAATGACAGGTAATACATTTTGAGATATCAAGTACTGACAGGAAATATACAGCAAATGCCAGGGATCTCAGGAGTGTTGATGTACAGAGAGGCCTGAGGTGCAAGTTCATAGCTCTTTGAAAATGGTGACACAAGTGGATGGAGTCATAGAAGCAGGCTTGCCTTCATAGGCTGAGGCATTAAGTATAAGAGTTGGGATGTCATGGAGCTGTATGAAACATTGGTCAGACGGCACAGAGTATAATGTACAGTTCTAGTTGCCACACTACAGAAAAAATGTGGTAGCAATAGAAAGTGCAGAAAAGATTCACCAGAATGTTGCCTGGAATGGAAGGCTTTACTTATAAGGAGAGGCTGGATACCCCTCTGTTTCACTAGAAGCTGTCAGTAAAACATGTTTATTATGTTTAATCGCATGCCTGGAAACCATGGTGAAAAATCTCACTCCACCTAAACGCCAGAATCGTTATATTCATCATGATCTAGTTGCTGTACCTTCCTAATGAATAAGGGAATGTTGCTAGAATGTTATATTTGGCAAGAAAACTCTGTATGTTGTAAGATGGGGGAGTGCCTGTGGGGTTGGGGTGTGGGGGGGAGCAGCAGGAGAGCAGAGGAAACTGACACATAAAATAAATTGGCTCTAATTATGCAAAAGAAGGAAGTTAGATGCTAATAAATCTCCATGGCAATATATTTTCTACATTCAAACTGTAAATCAGCTCTTTTAATTGCTCAGTAAGTTTAGCCAGTGAATAAATGCAACCAGAGAGGTAGAACATAACGGGGTGATCATTGCCCCTCAGCAATCCACAGTATGGGAGGAGGATTTTGGCCAGCTTATAATTCACCCCTCTACTGGCAGAAGACAGTATCATTCACTGCGGACAAAATTGTGATCCAACAGCTCCCTGAATATGACTGTCAAGATTCATACATGATGAATTTGTGTTTGGGTGTGGTACAATGGACTGTGAGCACAAATGGAAGTGTAGTAAAGTGTAGTATTGGGCGATACCTCTGAGAGGGAAGAAAAATATTAATATCTGGTCTGTATCACACATCATGCCAATTTCTCAAATTGTATTGTAAAGATTATGGAAATTGGGCTGTTTATTTCAGGGCAGGGCTTATTACATCTTGGGTTTCTACCAATACTGCTGAATTGTTTAAGATGCATGCTGGTTATACAAGGCAGTGCTGAAAGCTTTCTCTCTCTTAATATATCCTGCAACAAATGGTTGCTATTTCTTTGATAATAGTTTTGAATATTCTGTGAGATACTGCAAAGTATTAAAGATAAAGGGGATAGTTTTCAAGTCAATCTTGGATTTGATTTGGATTTAAACTGAGATGAGGGAAAACTTTTTCACCCAGAGAGTTGTGAATCTGTGGAATTCTCTGCCACAGAAGGCAGTGGAAGCCAATTCACTGGATGTTTTCAAGAGAGTTAGATTTAGCTCTTCGGGCTAAGGGAACCAAGGGATATGGGGAAAAAGCCGGAACGGGGTACTGATTTTGGATGATCAGCCATGACCACATTGAATGGCGGTGCTGGCTCAAAGGGCCGAATGGCCTACTCCTGCACCTATTTTCTATGTTTCTAAACCACAAGCCAGTTTGCTGAATGGGAGAGAGGAGTCCTGAGGCAAACAATATGCTGTCAACAACTCATTTCCATTTATTCATCAACATGTGCTATGTTGTTGGCATATCAGGTCAGCTCACATTGCAGTCCCCTTGCCGCTGAGTCAGAAGGTTGTACATTCAAGTTCAGCGCTAGGGAATCGAGCAAAAAAAACTCGACCAACATTTCAGTACCATACTGAGGGAGCGTGCACCTTTGAAGGTACTGTGGCTCAGATGCTAAACCAAGGAACAGCTTACCAGTCTGTTAGATCGAATGGGACTATTATGTTTTAATTCACTTTTTGTAACATGGGCATCATTGGTAGGGCCAGCATTTTATGCTCACATCTAATTGCCCTTGAGAAGGTGATGGTGAGCTATCTTCTTGAACCGATGCAGTAATTCTGGTGAAGATGCACTCATAGTGGTGTCAGGAAGAGAGTTGGGCCCAGTGATGATCAAAGAACAGCAATATATTTCCAGGTCAGGACAAGGTGCCGCTTGGAAAGAAACCTGCAGGTGGCAGTGTTGTCTTGTGCTTGCTACCCCTGTCCTTGGTGGAAGAAGTGACTGGTTTGCGTCTTGCAACCGCAGCGTGCCAGTGGTGGAGGGAATAAATGTTGAGGGTGGCGGATGGGGTGCCAATCAAGCAGGCTGCATGATATTAAGCTTCTTAAGTATGTTGGAGCTGCATTCATCCAGACAAGTAGAGGATATTCCAATACGCTTCTGACTTGTGCCGTACAGAAGATAGAAAAGCCACGGAATGTCAGGACGTGAGTCACCTGCCGCAGAATACCCAGTGTGTGACCTGCTCTTGGAGTCACAGCATTTATGTGGCTGGTCCAGAGGCAGCAACTATTGAAGGCAAGTGCAATCAGGCTCCATTATACGGGGAGGCATTTGAGATGCTTCAAAGAGGTGCAATGCCATTTATAAGGCAAGTTTACTTCACTACTTAAAATGACAATTGGCCAAAAGACTTCCATGTTACATAGGAGCAACATATGATAGCATTAAAATTCCCGAAAAGTGTTATAGTTTCAGACTTAAAGCCAACTCTCCACATAAACTAATATGAAGTATTTAATGCCTCATCTTTTTCTGAGCTTCCATCCCTGTGAATTGAACCTGCTGCTATCATTCTATGATAATTATTATGTTCTTATAGTTTTGTACCTCCAACAAACACAACTATTAATATTTGTGCAAAATATGACTCCAGCCATTGGAAAATTTTCCCTTTAATGCCGATTAACTTCAGTTTTACCAGAGCTTCTTGATGCCACACTGGGTCAAATCCTTCCTCGATATCAAAGGCAATTAATGTCAATTTTACATTTATTATCTGAATGGTGGCCGATTAGGAAAGGGGGAGATGCAACGAGACCTGGGTGTCATGGTACAGCAGTCATTAAAAGTAGGCATGCAGGTGCAGCAGGCAGTGAAGAAGGCGAATGGTATGTTAGCATTCATAGCAAAAGGATTTGAGTATAGGAGCAGGGAGGTTCTACTGCAGTTGTACAGGGTCTTGGTGAGACCACACCTGGAGTATTGCGTACAGTTTTGGTCTCCAAATCTGAGGAAGGACATTATTGCCATAGAGGGAGTGCAGAGAAGGTTCACCAGACTGATTCCTGGGATGTCAGGACTTTCATATGAAGAAAGACTGGATAGACTCGGCTTGTACTCGCTAGAATTTAGAAGATTGAGGGGGGATCTTATAGAAACTTACAAAATCCTTAAGGGGTTGGACAGTCTAGATGCAGGAAGATTGTTCCTGATGTTGGGGAAGTCCAGAACAAGGGGTCACAGTTTAAGGATAAAGGGGAAATCTTTTAGGACCGAGATGAGGAAAACATTTTTCACACAGAGAGTGATGAATCTGTGGAATTCTCTCCCGCAGAAGGTAGTTGAGGCCAGTTCATTGGCTATATTTAAGAGGGAGTTAGATGTGGCCCTTGTGGCTAAAGGGATCAGGGGGTATGGAGAGAAGGCAGGTACAGGATACTGAGTTGGATGATCAGCCATGATCATATTGAATGGCGGTGCAGGCTCGAAGGGCCGAATGGCCTACTCCTGCACCTATTTTCTATGTTTCTATGTTACCTCAACTGTGGAATTTAGCTCTTTGGTCCATGTTTGGGCCAAGGCTTTGATGAGGTCAGGAACAGACTGGTCCTCGGTGAGTGAGTTATTGATGAGTAAGTGGGAGCACTGTCAATGACACCTTCCATCACTTTTTTGATGTTTGAGAGCAGGCAGATTGGATGGTGTTGCTTATGTTCCTATAGTTTTGTACCTCCAATGTCAAATGTCCATTACATTAACACTCTTCTGATATCATATGTTATATAACAAAATAACTAATGAATAGAGGAGCCAAAGAGTGAATACAGATGAAAAGTATTAATTGAATTCCTTGCCTCTGTTCTCTTGTTCCAAACACAGATTGCCCTTTAGACCCCCAATGGACTTCACTCTACCACAGTTCCCCTGTTGTCAAGCTGGAAAGGGTGTAGAGAAGATTTGCAAGGATGTTGCCAGTATTCGAGGGCTTGAGCTAAAGGGAGAGGATGAGCTGGTTATGACTTTATTCCTTGGAGCACAGGAGAATAATGGGTGATCTTACAGGGGTGTACAAAATCATGAGAGAAATAGATAAGGTCAATGCACAGCGTATTTTACCCAGAGTAGAGGAATTGGTTTGCGTTTAACGTGAGGGGGGAAGATTTAATGTGAGGGGCAACTATTTTTATACAAAGGGTGGTAGGTGTATGAAATGAGTTGCCAGAGGTGGTAGTTGAGCTAGGTACTATCGTGATGTTTTAAAGGTATTAAGACAGATACATGGATAGGTTTAGAGGGATATGGACCAAACACAGGCAGGTGGGACTAGTGTAGATGGGGCATGTTAGTAGATGTGGATAAGTTGGACCGAAGGGCCTGTTTCCACACTGTATGACTCTATGATTTGATCACGCTTTCCCCATTTTCACTTTTCTGTGCCTGCAATACACTTCCTTCTTTAGTTTTATTTAACCCTCAATATCCCTTGATATCCAAGGTTGCTAGGACTGGTTCTCTTGTTACCTTTTACTTTTCAGGGAGTACAGTAGCCCTGAACGCTCACTATTTCACATTTGAACAACTCTTACTTGTTGAATGCATATTTGTCTGCAGTAGCTGCTCCCAGTCTATTTTTGTCCGGTCCTGCCTTATGAAATCAAAATCAACCACCACCCACCAAATTTTTAATTTCTGGACTAACCTTATCCATTTTCATAACTACCTTAAGACTTGCAAAGTTATGGTGACTATTTCGACTGTACTCTCCCACTGATACTCAGACTACTTGCCTGGTTACATTCCCTAAGATTAGGTCCAGTACTGCCCCTTCTGCAGTTGGATTATCTATGTACTGGCTCAAAAATCTATTCTGGATGCATTTTTTAAATTTCACCCCTTCTATACCTTTAAAAGTGTTACCAGTAAATGTTCGAGAAATTAAAATCCTATGCTACTATAACGCTATTATTCTTACACAATCTCTGTGATTTGCCTACATATAAAAGTTTTCATCCTGTTGGACGTTAAGGGGACAGCAAAGTGATCATCCCCTTTTTGTTTCTAAGTTCCAACCATATGGTCTCATTTGAAGAGCTTTCTAGGATATCCTACCTCATTACTGCAGTAATGGACTCCTTAATTAATATTGCAATGCCATCTCCTCTTTTACATCCCCACACTATCACTCCTGATGTTTCTATAGCCTGAAATGTTGAGTTACCAGTCCTGCCCTTCTTTCAACCATGTCCCTGTCATTGCAACCATATCATATTCCCATGTGCTAATCGATGCTTTCAGTTCATCTGTGTTACTAATCAGACTCCTTGTATTAAAATAGATGCAATTTAACCTTGCATTCCTTCTCAGGCTAATGCAAGGCTAAATTGTATTAGCCTTCTACAATTCCGGACTGACTGTTTTTCTTTCACAATTCCCTCCTCCCCAACTGCACATCCACATTCTGTTCCGTTCCCCAGCCAAATTAATTAAAACCCTTCCCAAAAGCACTAGCAAACCTCCCTGCAAATATGTGGGACTTGTTCTAGTTCAGGTGCGATCCGTCCAATTTGTAAGATCCTGTTTTTTAATCTATTGTCAAAAGTCAAAATACAGGACCTCATCTCTCTTTTTATCTAAGCCTTTAGTATCAATGTGAACCACTCTCCCCTTTACAATAACCTGCAGCCATTTAGTGATGTCCGTGATCCTGGTACCAAGGAAGTAACGCACCATCCTGGACCCATGCCAGCGGTAACAGAAGCGCATGTCTTTTCTCCTCACGATTGAGTCTCTCACCACTAGTGTGCCCTTGAACTCTTGCTCCACTCCCCTCATGCAGTTGATCCACACACGGTGCCTTCACATGCCAGAGGCACATTCACGCTCACCATTTTCTAACGTTAAAAAATGGTTTGGGAGTGAGATGCACTCTGAGGTTTCTCTGGCTCCCTGCCTTTCTTCCCTTCTTCCCTGGCGATCACCCATTCCTTCTTTCATGGCATTTCCCTAAGCCGCAGGGTGGCAACCTCTAAAACCATGCTGTTAACTCGGTTTCATGGAAACACTGTAAAACTGAAGACAATGGGCATCAAGGGGAAAACGATCAAATAACTAGTCATACCTTGATAAAAGAAGATGGCTGTGCTCATCGACCTCCAGAGATCTCTGGAAGAGTTCCTCGGGGCAGTGTCTTGGGACCAACCATCTTCAGAGAAGGAGCTGGAATTGGTGACTACAAAATAGAGTTTGTGGTTAGAACTAAAGACAATGTTGTTGTCTTTCTCAAAAGTTAATTGGAGGAAATGTCATCTCATTTAGGACAAGATGGCAGATAGCACAACAATTTTGTAAAGCACCTTTACCATAGCAATATCTGGGGCTTCCTAGAAGCATCATTATATGGGAACAAATGTAGAGCAGTTTGTAGAGGGTGATTCGTGACAGGAACATGGTTCTTTAGCACACTGGCAGTGAGACAGAGTGCCAGGAAGAGAGATTTGACTGAATATTTCCCGTTCTATTTTATCTGGCACTTTTTTCCACACAGAGGGTGGTGGGTGTATGGAATGAGCTGCCAGAGAAGGTAGTTGAGGCAGAAACTATAACAACATTTAAAGGGCATTAGGACACGGATAGGAAAGGTTTAGAGGGATATGGGCCAAACGTGGGCAGGTGGGACTCGTGTATTTGGGTACCTTGAGCAAGCTGGGCCAATTTCCATGCCGTATGACTCTACGAATACCACAAATCAATAGTTTATTTGTCCTAAATTGCCATTCTATCATGAACTGTGGCAAAGATTGCACCTGTGCTGACATGATTGAGAAGGGATCGTTTATCACAATTACAGACCGTAACTTGTGACGCTGAGGGGACTTTTTAAGTACTATGATTGGGTGGATGCCTAATTAGAGAGATTCAATCACAGAGCTGCTGAATGGAAGTTTATGGATTTGGGAATTGACAATACATTTAAGGGTTTTGGAAAGAATATGGAGGTTGGAGATACTACTTTAAATGAATTGATCTCCGGTTGTCTCTGGTGTGTTTGAAAGCTTTTGTCACCAGTGTGGAAGACCCTGAAATTCATGCTGTATTTTACAGAAATGAAAGCGCCATGACATTGTTAATTGGGTATCATTTAATTTTGTGGTTAAATCTACATTTAATAAGCCCCAGCACAAAATAAGGCTGAAATGCTCCCTGTACAAATCTGAATGATCTGCCAGAGGAAGTTGTGAAAGTATATAAAATTACCACTTTCAATATACATTTAGACAGATATACAGGTAGGAAAGGTTTAGAAACATAGAAAATAGGTGCAGGAGGCCATTCGGCCCTTCGAGCCAGCAGTTCGAGCCAGTTTAAGGGGACATGGGCCAAATGAGACGAGCCCAGAATGCCAACATGGTCGGCATGGACAAATTCAACCGAAAGGCCTGTTTCCATGCTATGCAGCTCAATTATTCTGTGCTGGAAACGCTCGGCAGGACAGGCAGCATCAGTGGACAAACAGTCCATGCTTCAAGCCAATGATGCTTCATCGGAATTGCAATGCCATGAGGGTGTTGCAAACAAGGAACGGATCGAAAGCGTGACCCCTGTTTCCCACAGATGCTCCTGGATCTGTCGAGTATTCCAGACTTTTGTGTTTTTACCTCAGATAGCCAGCGTCTGCAGCCTTTTGCTTTGGGGGGTTGGTCGGTTATTGGGATGCTTGTATTTGAGCGAAGTCCTGAGAGGGTCAGTGTCCCGTGGGAACGTTGCTTGACAGATCGACTCGATAACTCATACCTAATATGTGGCAGGAGTCTCATTAAAACCTTCCTGCGATGCATGTTGCAGCGGGTGGCGGATTGCAGCGCCACAGGGCATCTTTTCGTGTGAGATGACGTTCACTGAGAAGGGCCGGGCCCCCTTCACGGTGACGTCAGCCTGTGGTTATTAGACGGCTCGGCGCCGCCCCGCCTGGGAGAGACGGAGCGCCAGAAAGAAGTGGGCTCCGAACTCCAGCACCTTCACGCAAACATGGCCGGCTTCTCAGCCTGGTTCTGGAACGAGCGCTTCTGGCTCCCTCACAACGTCACCTGGGCCGACCTGAAGAATACCGATGGCGCCGAATACCCTCAGGCCAGCGACTTGCACTTCGCTTTCCCGCTGGCGATCGGCATCTTCTTCGTCCGCTTGGCGTTCGAGAGGTGAGGGGTTGTGGTGCTGCTTGTGGGGTGTAAAGGAGGAAGGGATTGGGCTGAGTTGGCGGTTTGTGGGGGGTCGGGAGAGATCGTGGTTGACCGCCGAGATCAGTCGTTGCTCGCAGCCGCACGCTGCCGGAGAGGCTGTGGGGGGGGGGGGGGGGGTAAGCGGCAACGGGGGGAGGGGGGAGAGAGAAGACGCAGTACCGGGGGCGTTGATTGGTCTGCTAGTCGTCTCCGTTGTCAGCTGCACGTGGCACCCGCGCTTTCCATTGACGCTCGAGCGCTGTCGCTCACGGATACTATCTGTCAGCCAGCGATGGGCGGGTCTGAGGCGCAAGTGTGGTCAGCGAGTGGTATCATTATCCACTCTCTTAAGAGCTCGGTGAATTTTGGTAATGGTAAATATCTAATCTAGAAGTTAACGGTTGTGTTTGCATTTATTTCCGGTAGTGATACAAATAATTGTCAAAAAGTGTGGTTGCCATGCATGCCACCTCCATCAATGACATCCTGAGAGTTGTCTTTAATTAGCGATGTTACAAAATTTTGAGATTTTGTCCCATTAGATAAAGCATAAAAAGAACTTTAATTTGACACCTAATTCACTTTCATATCTTCAGTATTAAAAAAGTTATGGCCATTTTCATACTCGGAAATTGGCATCTTGTTCCCTATTGCTTTTTCATTGACTTAATACAAAAGCTGTGATCGAGAACATTTAAAGGCCGATAACTTTCTTAAAAAGAAATTTTCAGTTATTATAGATTGAAGCATTCTGAAACAAATATGAAACAATCTTACTTAGATGACTTGAAATTAAAGCATATAATTAGTTAGTTACCTAATTGTAGCTAATTACAAAATTAAATTACTAGATCTAAACATCTATCCATTTCTTAAGAATAGATTAACATTTTTAAATAGCCTAAGTGTCCAAATAACATTCACACAATAATTCAGAATATAACATCTATCTATCTATCTATCTATTCTATTATATAAAAGTCTGTGCCTGTCGCCTGCTGTCCGTCCGGCTGCCTTTCTGCCTTTTGATTCGTTCCATCGTGTGATGTCACAATGCCCAATACTCGCAGATGTCCAATCGGAATGGATCCATTTACATGGACGGCTGCCGGCTGCCGGCTGCCTTTCTTCCTTTGATTCCCTGCGACTCCGAAACCAGACGTAGAATCGCCGACATCTTTTCCATTTCGGTAGAGATTTCACTTTTCTTTCTAAGTATCTGCTCCTCATTACATTTCGTCGTGTTTAAGTACACGTTTTTAATCAAATCCTTCTCCCCCCCCCCCAATATTTCAAAAATAAACTGGCTTCTCACCCATAGAAGCAGCACCAGCCCCAGCCCATGGTGAACGTTCCATCGTGTGATGTCACAATGCCCGATGCTCACAGATGTCCAATCGGAATGGACCCATTTACATATGCCTTTGCAGGAGCCCCAGCCCATGGTGAACGTTCCATCGTGTGATGTCACAATGCCCAATGCTCAAAGACATTGTTGCCATAGAGGGAGTACAGAGAAGGTTCACCAGACTGATTCCTGGGATGTCAGGACTTTCATATGAAGAAAGACTGGATAGACTCGGCTTGTACTCACTAAATTTTAGAAGATTGAGGGGGGATCTTATAGAAACTCCTGATTACATTTCGTCGTGTTTGTGTACACATTTTTAATCAAATCGTTCCCCCCCCCTCATCTCTCCATCCCTCTCCCGCACCCCCCTTCCCTCTCTACCACCACCCCCTTCCCCTACCCCTCTGTCCCTCTTCCACCACTCCCCCGTCCCTCTTCCACCACTCCCGCTACCCCTCCCTCCCTCCCCACTCTTCCACTTCTCTCCCCCTTCTCTCCTCCCCCTCTCCCTCTCCTCACCCCTCTCCCTCTCCCATCCCTTTCTCCCCCACCCTCTTCCCTCTCTACCCCACCCCCTTCCCTCTCTCCCCCCGCCCCCTTCCCCCTATCCCTCTGTCCCTCTTCCATCACTCCCCCTACCCCTCTCCTCCTCCCTCCCCACTCTTCCACTTTTCTCCCCCTTCCCCTCCACTCTCCCTCCCCACTCTTTCCCCTCTCCCCCCCACCTCTCTCCCCCTCCCTCCCCTCCTTCCCCATCCCCCCTCCCCCACATCTCTCTCCCCATCTCTCACCCCCTACCCCGCTCTCCTTTCCCTCCCAAATCTATCCCGTTTCCTCCTCCTCCTCTCCCCTCCCTCCCCTCTTCTCACCCCCCCCCCCCCCCCCCCGCAAACGGCGTTGGGGAAACAGACCCAACGGGTCTGCACTTGGTCTAGTAATTTTTAAATCTCATTGTCATGGGTTTATAGGCCAAATGGAAGGAATTTAATGTTTAATACCTGTAAATTAATGGTCATTTAAATCAGCTTGCGAGTGGGATTTTCTGGAACGGGACCATTTAGAAAGTTGAGGTTGCGGTGAATTTATACCCCCATATCTGCAGCAAATACACTGCCGGTTCTTTGGGGGGAAGAATCACCGTTTCGCAACTTAAAATGTGAATACATCTTAAGAAACACTTTTATACATAAAAATAAACTACTTTCTTTTACCTGCTCCTCCATAAAATCCATCCCAGTTGTCGGCATTGACGGCTTCAGAAGCTGACTTTAAAATCATTCCAGCGATTAACCTGTCGGGTGAATTTTTTTTAAAAACACACAGAACGGCCGTAGGAACGATTCTTTAGCAAAATCTTGCACTCCAACAAATATAATTCAGGACCAGGTCGGGGGAAAAAACCCGTTTTAACCCCGCCCCCCCCCTCAAACGCGCCAAAATCGCGCACACGGCCAGTGGCAGAATTACAGCGCCGCTGAAGGTAAGTTTTGTAACATACCTACTTTAATTGTCATGTGCACCCGGACGGGAACCATGAAATTCTTTCTTGATGCAGCTTTACCATCGTGTTAAACTCAACCACACAGCCATTGAATATAGTTTCAGTTTAGTTTAGGTTTTGGTCAGCGGAAAGACAATACATGATCAAGCCATTCACAGTGTACGGATACAGGGTAAGGGAATAACGTTTAGTGCAAGGTAAAGCCGATCAAAGATGGTCTGAGGGTCACCAACGAGGTAGATAGTAGTTCAGCACTGCTCTCTAGTTGTGGTAGGATGGTTCAGTTGCCTGATTACAGCTGGGAAGAAACTGTCCCTGAATCTGGAGGTGTGTGTCTTCACACATACAGTAAGTTATCAGTTATTCTAGGTAAACCATGATGGTGTAAGCCTGAGTAGTATTCCAAAAGGATACAGTGTTGGAGTAACTCGGCGGGTCAGGCAGTATCTGTAGAGTGCAACCTTGTGGTGTCCTACTAATTTTATGTTGTGTTGATCCTTTTGGGACAAAAGTCTGGATGGGTTTCATTCTTGGAGCCCCTGCATCCAGCTGGTCTACCAATATTTTGTGTAGGTTTTTAAAGGTCTGCAGCGATGTCGAGGCTAATGTGTCACTCTGACCAAAGTTGAGAAATCACTGGAATTGTATTGATCTGTAGAACATTGTACTTTTTACTGAGAACTTTAACACTGAAGGTGTGAGAAATGGTGTTGCTACTGGTTCTTGGTTTGCACTGAAGATGATGTAAAAACTTCAGACTCATCCAAAGATGGGGCAGGTACGGGCTGATGGGGAGGGGAGGTGGTTAGTTTATATGGTGGTGTGCTTAACCAGGGTGTCTCTGTTCACCTGAAACATGGGCCTTGGTTCTCCATACCATCCCAAATGCTCCTTCTCTACTTTGCCATGGGCCCAAGAGTCCCAGGAGTCAGTGGGGTGATAGGAACTTGAGCTCTCCACTTGTTTCCAAGTGTGTAGTCAGACTGCATTTCTATTCGATTATCAAATGCAGTCTCTAAAAGGTCTTAATTTTTGAAGTGCTCTCAGGTAGATTGATGAGAAAGAATGGTATGTACAGATTTCTGAAAAACAGTAACTGTAGGTGCTGAAAATCAGAGCTACAAGCAGAAAATGCTGGAAACACTCTGAATCAGGCATCAAAGGAGAGAGAAAATGAGTTTGTTTCAGGGCAATGACCCTATATCAGAACTATTCTGATTAAAGGTTGTTGACCTAAAACGATAGCCCTGTTTCTCTTGGCACAAAGGCTGCTAAGCCTACAGATATGTTTCCACTGTACATCGGTACACGTGACAATAATATGCCAATACCGAGTATTCTCAGCATTTTCTGATTTGATGTACTGGAGTTTTCATCATAATTACAACATACGAGGAATTTGGTGTGCCATACAGTCATACCAAAAAAGCAACAAGACACACAACTACATAAAAAATTGACATAAACATCAACCACAGCAGCTCCTCCACATTCCCCACTCTGATGGAAGGCAATAAAGTCTTATCTTCTTTCCTCGACTTGAGGGAGTCGAACCATCCGCAGCCGGTGATCGAACTCCCACATCGGGACGGGAAGGATATGGATGTGCAAAAAGGCCTGCATGGATGAGGTAGACGGAAGGACCCATTTCTGTGCAGCACCAATCTGACTCTCTGTAACGAAGTAATGAATTGCAACAAAGAATTAATGTGCTGTGGAATAATGGCTGATGATTCTCTGATAAGCAGGTTTCTATTTTCGGCTGGATTTTATGAGCTGGAGGAAGGGCTGGAGGTTGCCAAACATTTTCATTCCGCTTCCCATTCCCACACTGACCTTTCTGTCCTAGGCCTTCTCCATTGTCAGAGTGAGGCCAAACGCAAATTGGAGGAACTGTATCTCATATTTCCCTTGGGCAGCTTACACCCCAGTGGTATGACTTTTGATTTATCTAACTTCAAGTAACCCCTGCATTCCCTCTCTCTCCATCCTTCCCCCACCAACGTCTTACCAGCTTCAAAGTTGTCTTGTTGAGTCTCATTGTCTGTACTGATTCTCACCTTTGATATGCAAACAGCTAACAATGCCCTGTTTCCTTTATCATTGTTACTTTTTTGCATATCTTTCATTCATTTGTTCTATATCTCTCAACATCACTGTCTATATCTCTCATTTCCCTTTCCCCTGACTCTCAGTCTGAAGAAGGGTCTCTGCCCAAAACGTCATCTATTCCTTTTCTCCAGAGATGCTGTCTGACCTGTTGAGTTACTCCAGCTTTTTGTGAGTCTTTGCCCGGCTTGACCTGTTGGGAAATATTAGAACATGGATGAAACACTTGCTTGTGTTTATGGATGCAAAAATAGAAAAACAACTGACTTGTGGCTCCAGTCATCTTAGATGATCCATGAACTGCAATCACGTTTTGTAAACAAGATACGGGCAATAATAAAAGTGCAATATTGTCCCGTAAAAGGCAAGGGTAACAGCCCAATAGCTTTGTAATTACAGCACTAAGTGCTTTATAATATATAAGGGAAAGTAAAGAATCAGATTTATTCCACTGTAAATTCCCTGAACTGTTATCAGCAGTACAGAGGAGCTGGCTTATCACTTTCCTGTTTTGAAGAATTGTAAATGCAGGTCATTGATTCTCGAACACTGCATTGTTGAACGAGTAAATATTTAGTCATTTAATAGATATTAAATGCCTTGCCTGAACTTGGGTATACCTCAAATACAGTGCATGGGAGGGAGCCTTGTTGATCAACATCCCTGTTGTAGGATGTTGGTGTTGTATCAGGGGGACTTTTTTTTGCTCACCTTTTCTGCCCTGTGCTTGTGTTAAGACTATACTGAGGGTATTATTGCAATAGTGGTTGAAGTTACTAAACTAAACTGATATTTAGAGGTGTGGGCTATTATTTCTGAAAGACACAAATATGTATAGCATCATGTCAGTTCAAAGATTGCAATTCAAATAATTGGGATTTTTGGGGGAAATAAAAAAAACTGTCACTTGCAACCACTGGAAGTAAAGGAAGTAAACTGAGTTTATATGTGACTCCAGGCCCACTGTTTAATGGAAGAAATGAGGAGAGAGTTGGAAGAGACTATTACCATGTCCATGTGTCCAAAGGAAGGTTAGTTGACTGAGGCCAGAGAATATATCCTGGATATTTGGACCCTGGAGCGAACACAGGAGTTCCTTGCCTAGATGTTTATAAAGTAGGGCTTGTATGTGCTTGGATGACCTGATTGGCTGTGAAGAGCAAGAGACATTTCTGGTTTCTAGGAGCAATATACGATTGTCCAGAAAATCTACCAGCCTGGCACCACTGAAGTCCCAAGGGTGCCAAATTAATGAGTCTTGTTATATTTTGCATCTATTGTGGGCATTGAAGGTGAGGACAACTTGTATTAAAATTGGATGCAATGCATTGGTAGAGCAGAGTCACGTAGGGTTTGTAGGTTTGAAAAGTAACTTTCCTATGGTGCCTTTCGTGACACTGCTGTCTCCGTACTTTCCAAGCAGTGATGAAGTACTTTGGTAGTGTGCTCACTGCTGTAGTGTAGGACATTTTCACTTTGCAAGCTCCCATGGATAAGAATGTGATTCTGAGAAGGTATCACATCTGCCTTTAAATGATGGTTGATTTGAAGAATAAATGTTGGCCGCAGGATATTAAAGGTGGTTTAGACATTGACACAAAAATTTAAATTGATGTATGTTTTGAGGTGTAAACAAGTGTCGGCCGCATAGAACTCTGTTTTGTATTTGTACCAAAACTAACATGGTAACGTTAAATTATTTGTCTAATTAATGAGCTGGAAAAGCATTAGTATTTTACTTGGTGTTTCTTCTCACATTTCTTCTGCAAGTTTGTCATTATTTTTAATACTCAAGATGAACAAGACAGTTCATCTTCTGAAGGGCAGGGGTGAGCTCTGGTTGCTGCAAGTTCTTTTGTATACACCTGGGCCATTGCATTGCAGCTCCACGGTTACTGTTAATATTCTCTGGTGTGAACTGCTGCTGGCTTGCAGCGGATCCTAAGCCTTGGGTACTCTGGCACCATTGAGGTTGTAAGAGGTGCAGAGCGGTCTAAAACTAAGCAATACCATTGTCTTCATTTTCCCAGTGATGGTGGGTCACTACTTCTTGTGGAGGTGGTGGGGGAACAGCTCGTTGCTTGGAGTTAGAACTGAGAAACAATCTAGTGCTATAAACATTGGGAAAAGATGCAGAGATCACAAGAAAATAGAAGCAGGATTGGGGCATTCAATATGATAATAATTGACCACACGGTCAGAGAAAAATGTACAAACTCTGTACCCGGGTCTCTGGTGCTGTGAGGCACAACTCTTCCGCTGCTCCACTGAGATGAGAATTTCTGCTTTCATCACCTTTTCAGGCAGCAAGTTATTGATCCCCCTCCACTGTCTAGGTGGAAGGAAAGAAAACATCCTTATCTCTAGCGACTACATTCCATGTACACCCCCCTGATTTCTCACCCCACTGCTAAGGGAAATATGTCCTTCGTACTTAATCTGTCAAGGTTCCTTGTAATTTAATACAGCACAATTAAGTCTCCTCTTGGTTTCCTCCGTAAGCTAGGCTTGTTTTCTATCATTCCTTGTAACTATTGTGTTCTGTTGTTTATTATTGTATGTATGGCTGCAGGTAACGACATTTCGTTCAGACTGTAAGGTCTGAATGACAAATAAAGGATCTAATTCTAATTCTATGTTTGAGTCTTGGCAATATTTTTGCATCCTCTCCAGTGTGGTAATATCTTCTCCCTAATGTGATGACTGAAATGTGCATAGTTCTCAAGCTGTTGCCGAACTAGTGTTGTTTACAGTTCTAGCATAACAGCCTGCTCTTGCGTTCTATGCCTTGGCTGAAGAAAGGAAAGCAAGTACTGTTCTATGTTCTCTATCTTTGCAGTCTAAAGCTTTCCTCTTCACTATTAACTGCATTGGTGAGGCAGATTAAAATTCTTGGATTGTTTTCACTGGCGCATCGGACGTTGAGGGGTGACTTGATAGACATTTATAAAACTGTAATGAGAGGCATAGAAAGGATAGATGTTCAGAACCTTTTTCCAGGGTTCAAATACTAGAGGGCATAACTTTAAAGGGGGCACATTTAAAGGAATTGGAGGTCTGTTTGGGTATGTTTTTAAATTGACCCAACCTTAAGTAGTCTGAGCCTGAAGACTTGTAATTGTTACCATACCTCGTTGGACCATCACCAAGTCTAACAACCTCTATGTTGCTGGTCTGTCTGAAGATGGAGTACCAAGTATTAATGAACAGAGGCCACATGGGCAATACCTAAATAAATCATCCTGGTCTAGATGCAAACCCAACACAGCAGAGTGGGATCCCAGCACTTGTAATCTCACCCCATCCAGTGTAGATTGTGTGTCGGGTTCTGCTTCCTCCTTGGATAAACATCCGATTCCTTTCGCTGGGTCTCCTGTGAATGTTCTGTGCCTTTCGCCAATTAATTAGCAGAATTTAAGCTGGTTCACTGTTTTAACCAGGGCCAAATAAATAATTGGCAGTTATGCTAAATAAAGCAATGCATATTGGGTTCTGTCTCGACCAGTCCCGGGTCCTCTTTCTGACCGCTGGAAAAGGTGAAACTTCCAGATTTCCAGTTCTGTGTCGTTTGAGTACCTGCACACACTGCTGTTGAGGGCTTGTCTCCTCTAAGTATGGACAAAGTGAAGTATGTTCAGCTCTGCAGATTCATAACTTTGTTCTTAAGTTATTTCTATGGCTTCTGCTTTACATAGTGGTCTGTGAAAATATTTACACTCTGTACTTTTAAATGTGGGAACCATGTCATGGGGAAAAAAACGCTTCCTCCTCTTAAAGCATCATGCCACTCTCATCAAAATAAAATACAACTAAAACCTCCCTCTGAGCCAGAAAAGATGGGAGCTTGACCATCTTTTTTGCCTTGAGTCCATTCAACTGATGTCTCCCATTGTATTATGTGTGTTGTAAGCAAAAGAGGTAATTATATTGTAGGAGTACTTTATTGGAGATGATGTTGAATAAAACTGTCCTGAGCCAACATTGCTGCACTGTGCTGACATTGGTGATTGGGGTCACCAGAAGTCTCAAGAAAAATGGCATCCAGGTTTTTTCTTGGAGTTTGGTGGAAAGCAAATTGGCGGAGAATCACCATTTTGATATGAGAGCTTGTTTTGTGAGGGTATCTCGTTAACTTTGGGATAATTAATATATCTCATTTATCTGCACTCCCCCCAGCTCGGCTAATTTAACCAGGGAGGGACAACAGGCTGCAAATTGGGATGGGGGATATTTGTGGATTAAAGCTTAATTTAGTATGTGCTTGTTAAATTTATTTTTTTAAGTCTGCTTTTCTACAGGAGTGTGACTTGAATATCTTTTTAGAAGTTGCTGTTTCCGAAGGTGGGTTCTAGCACGTGTTGTGAAGTAAATATCAGCTTTTATAATGTCTGGTCTGTTCTTTGCTGAGAAATTGGCCCTGAGGGCTTCATGGTAGCAAGGCATTATAATGGCCAATGTGTTATGGAGTTGGATATTGGAGTGCAGGAGTTAGTAATCGGGCTATGGTCCCCCTTTCCTCCTCCTTTCACAGTTTCAAGATGATTATGATTTTTTTTGTCAGGAAATGGCTCTTAAAAATGGGAAATCAGTTGTTTTTGGTAGTAGGATGGAAACTGACTCTAAAATGCATTTGGCATGCCATATGTTTTGAATGTTAAATGATACTAATCAAAGGGAAAATGGGCCTTTATTTAATTTCCAAAATTGGATTGAAGCATGTGAATTTGCAGGCTGACCATACAACCCTTGGACTTTGTTCGTCCCTGTGAAAAAGTTACTTTTATAACTACTAAACCAGGTTCGCTTCTCAATAAACAGACACCACACAAACTGTTTGGTAGACCAGTTCAAAACTTTACTTAACATCGGCCGATGGAAGGGAGCGAGAATTCCAGCTAAGTGACCGATATAGACACTCGACTGTCCTCGGTTCCCTTCTCTGAACAACAGAATTACATCGCATTATATAGTGTTTCTTTGTCACATTAGCACATTCCACAGACATTAGTCATGGTCAGAGGTACAGGAAAAGGAATCACATCAAAGGCCTTTTGTTTACAGGTTATGATATACTAAAAACATTGGCCATTTGTTTTAGGTCATTTTATCTTCAAGGAGATCACCCTAGCTCTTTCGCTGTTTCCTCTCTGTCACTTGGTCCTTCATAAACATAGGCCATTTGTTTTAGGTCATTTTATCTTCAAAGAGATCACCCTAGCTCTCTCGCTGTTTCCTCTCTGTCACTTGGTCCTTCATAAACATAGGCCATTTGGTTTATGGCATCTTATCTTTCCACTTCCCTGGATCCTCTCTCATCACTTTGCCCCTCCTAAACATTGGTCATTTGGTTTATGGCATCTTACTTCAAAGATGTGACTAGCTGTTTCTCTCTTCCTTTATTGCCTCCTCCCCCATAAACATTGGTCATTTGGTTCATAGCATCTTACTTCAAAGATGTGACTAGCTGTTTCTCTCTCTGTCACTTCCTCACTTGGGAGACAATGTTATGGTACTTATTATCCCACACACTGCAACCTGAGGCAAGCCTAATTTGACACTAAATATAAGCTGTAAGCTAGCCCAGAAACCCATTTTAATTTCTTCTTATTTTTATAACTTTATTCGGCTTCATCATTCCATCCTTTTATCAAAATTTTGATAACTACAGTCCTTGCCGAATACATACAAAAGACCATAAGCATCGCATTAGACAAATTACGAGTACAACTAGTAATACAATCAATCCATAGTGGACAATCATTCCCCAAGTCCCTCCAAACATATTAAATGGCCACCAACCTCCCCCGGACGTGACACTAAGATACTACCATAGGACAGGAAAAGGATCATTAAAATTGCTCAGCCTTTATTCGGCTTCGCTTGGAATTCCCCGTGTGCTGGTGTAACTGGTTCATGCTTCTCTTGTGTGGCACTGCATTTGCAACATAACAATGCCTGTCACAAATATACTGTTTCCTAAAAATACACCAGTGCCTTGGTTGTGGCAAAAACAGGTAGATTTAACTGGCCTTTGCAGACCTCTTACTGTCTGTAGTCAGGATATCTTTGCTGTGCTTGTCATGTTTGACTTCAATCTTGTTTAAAAGGAGATGTGTACCATCCTTTAAATGTGGGTTAGTCCACAAGCTTGCCAGTCTGAAGAAAGTTCAGTCCATGTGGGCTGGGCCACCCCAGAATACAGGGAGCATCAATAGCCCATCGTCCTTGTTTCCACAAACTGTTCACAGTCAATCAAATGTATCCAGCGACGATGATCTTCAATCTTTACAGCAGTTCATGTTGTTAGCAACACTTGGTTGTTCTTTTCAACACAGTCTCAATTTTTTCTTGTCCCAGCACCATCATCGTATAGCTTTTATGGCCTTGGTCACTGGTTTCCAGCAAAAACTCCTCCAACCTGGGAATGTAGATCTGGCAAGACATGGGTTAATTGCCGACCATACATAATTAGTTAATTGCCCAGGGCCTGTAAGTGGCTTCCCCCCACTCTCTAGGGGGTGGACACAGCAGCTTTTCCTGTATCAATCTTGTTCCCAGCTGAGTTTCTCCAGCACTTTTGTCTTCCTTTGATCTCTCAGCATCTCCAGTTCCTTCCTAACACTTCCCTTTGAATTTATTCTTTAATTCGATAATATCCGAAGAGGCTCTCTCCACCTAAATATTCAATTCTCCAAATATGTTCTCTTCCCCAATCTACTTCCCTCAAACCCCCTTTTGTAAGTCATAATACAATTTTTCATCTACCTTCATTTTCCTCAAACAGCACATGCTTCAACATCTTTTTGTTTGCTTGCAAACAGTAATCTTGCTTCATTTGCGTTTTAAAAGAAAACCTCTGTTATCATATCAAAACAACCTTTCCCAAAAGAACTCACTCAGAATCCGTAATCAATAATACATTTTCTTTTTCTCTGTAATTTTGTCATTGCCAATCTCATTTAACACTTTAATCGGGATGAGTCTTTTTTAAACTTGGTTCAAAAGATTTATAATCAACCAACACATTTTATCATTTGAGTATAGCTCCGCCCCCCCATTCATGCCTGTTTCTTAACGGAGCACACCATAAACTGTCCATTTGCATTTTAAAGGACAAACTTCTTAAAGTGACACACAACTTTGCTCATTGCTTCGAATTTCACACATTCCACATAAAAAACATTGTTTTACAAGCAGTATATATACAAAAACATTGTTTTACCAGCAGTATATATACAAAAACATTGTTTTACCAGCAGTATATAATATTTCATCTTCAAAGACATCTCTTTGTAATTTACTTTCCCTTTTTCTGACAAGACTTCTGTTTACCAAAATCCTGGTTACCTAACCCTAATTGGACATTGATCCAGATCATGATTAGTCAGACTCCCCGTGACTTTTCAGTCTCCCTACCTTATCCTCATTTCTCCATCAAATTTTCCTTCATCCCCAATTTTTTTATAACATAGTTGCCTGTCAGAAAAAGGATTTACCTCCGGGGTAATTTTGTTTTGCAATCCCCATTGACTCTTTCCACCATCCCAGATGCCTGTGGGTGGTGTACACAGTGAAATTGCTGTTGAATATTAAAATGTGCACATTTTTCCTTATTAATAGTGGCAATAAAATGAAGACCATTGTCTGAGCTTATGACATTAGGTAGGCCAAACCTGGGAATAACTTCTCTTAACAACAATGTTACCATAGTTTCAGCAGTATTATTAGTGGTTGGTAGAGCTTCACTCCACCTGCTAAATAAATCTAAAATCACTAAGCAATATTTATAACACTGGGCCCTTGGTATTTCAATAAAATCAATCTGTATGCATTCAAACGGTCATGATGGCATTGGCGTCACCGCTGAGGGTATCTTAATTGATTTGCCTGGATTACTTTGTTGGCAAATTTTACATTCAGAGGCCTGCCACCACGTTTCCTTTGTTATCCTATCATTCCCTCCTTACCAGCATGGGTAAGACGGGTAAAAATGTATTGTATACACCAACTTGTCCAAGCGGGGTGTGCTGAATCAATGGCACAGCCCTCTTGTTTCCATAGTTATATTATATATAAGAGGCGTCCCTCTGTAATGTACATACCTCCTTCATGTTTGGCAGGACCGTTCTATTTGCTAGCATCTGTTTACGTGCTGTCACTACGCATTTGGATGTACAGGCTGCATTGTTTGGATACACTATCAGCAACCTATTGCCTTTGCTATAGGGTCCCCAGCACCAGTGTGTGCAGTACATTTAATAATGGCCAGCTGTTCTGGTAGCATCAATGCGTTAAACAAATTACGCACAGAAAGGCATTCCCGTGCTCCCAATCCTGGGGAGCTTTGTAAGGTCAGAACTTCAAGGTATAGGGATGTTACTGACGGAACTGTCCCAGGTAAAGATGCCATTGCTACTGGTAGGGCATAGGGAGGTGGACATCTCCCAAGATTATCTAACTCCTCATCTTCATTACCAAATAGGGTCGTCGTGCCAGACATGAAGTCTCCTCCAGAGGATTTACCAGTACTGGGTTTATTTTTTACTAACCATCACCTGTTTCTCACCTCCTGTCTGTCTTTTAATTATTTCCTCTTGTTCCTCTGCCCACTGGCATTCTAGTTGCAATACGTTCCATCCTTTCCGAGTGCTATCCTTGTTTCTTAACTCTATCCCCTTCTTACATACAGCATCCATCCAACTTCAAACTCTATACTCTCCTCATGCTTCTTCACTGCTTCTGCTTCCCATGTTTTAATTCCTTTCTTCCATTTCTTTCCTGCCTTCCTTTCCCATATAAATGTCTATACATTCCATGTTCCCCCTACTGGCCAGGCTTCATCCCCTAACCGTTTGGTCAACTTGTAACTTAACATTCTAAATTTCTTATTATACTTAGGATTCAAATAACACATATGTTGGACTGTTATCCAGAGCATTCCCCATAGATAGATAGAAAGAAAGAGAAAGAGAAAGCAGACTTCTTAATTCCGAATCGTTCCAAATATATCAACCAGGCCGACTCGCTACTCGAGACCCCAGTTTCTCAATTTGGCTGACTTTTTAACTCTTTAATATACGACCCAAGTGTCTCAACGAAGCCGACTCGCTAACCAAGACCCCCGTTTCTCAACCTGGCAGACGTCTTATCCCTTAAAATAAGCCCCAGGTGTCTCAACGAAGCAGACCCGCTATCCGTGACCCCCGTTTCTCAACCTGGCAGACTCCTTAACTCTTAAAATAAGCCCCAAGTGTCTCAACGAAGCAGACCCGCTATCCGGGACCCCCGTTTCTCAACCTGGCAGACTACTTAACTCTTAAAATAAGCCCCAAGTGTCTCAACGAAGCAGACCCGCTATCCGGGACCCCCGTTTCTCAACCTGGCAGACTACTTAACTCTTAAAATAAGCCCCAAGTGTCTCAACGAAGCAGACCCGCTATCCGGGACCCCCGTTTCTCAACCTGGCAGACTTCTTAACTCTTAAAATAAGCCCCAAGTGTCTCAACGAAGCAGACCCGCTATCCGGGACCCCCGTTTCTCAACCTGGCAGACTTCTTAACTCTTTAATATACAACGCCACTTATTTCTCAATCCGACAACTCTTCGGATGTCTCAATAAGCCAGACGCAAACCTCAACCCCCGTATCTCAACCCGACAAATCACGGATATCTCAACGAGGCTGATGAGCCCTTTGTAGAGAGAGAGAAAAAGAGAAAACAAAGAGATAGACCGAGAGAGAGAGAAAGAGAAACTGCTCAAGTCCTTCTTAAAAATATACACAGGCCCTTCTTAAAAATACATACACAATTCTGTCTTAAAAATACATACACAATCCCTTCTTAAAAAAAAACCCCATATAAAGCCCAACTGGTCTTACCTTTGTCTGTTGCTAAGAACCTCGGCAGGGAACCAATTCAATGTCTGATGAAGGATCACAGATGTTCCCGGGAGTTTCTAGGGAGTCGGTCTTACAAGGGGGCCGATAGAGCTCAGTTATCTCCCTTCCAATCCCGGCAACCTCTGCAACCTCTTGCACAGTCAGCCGTTGATGTGGTCCCAGCGAGGCCTGCATAACTACGCCAATGAAAAAGTTACTTTTATAACTACTAAACCAGGTTCGCTTCTCAATAAACAGACACCACACAAACTGTTTGGTAGACCAGTTCAAAACTTTACTTAACATCGGCCGATGGAAGGGAGCGAGAATTCCAGCTAAGTGACCGATATAGACACTCGACTGTCCTCGGTTCCCTTCTCTGAACAACAGAATTACATCGCATTATATAGTGTTTCTTTGTCACATTAGCACATTCCACAGACATTAGTCATGGTCAGAGGTACAGGAAAAGGCATCACATCAAAGGCCTTTTGTTTACAGGTTATGATATACTAAAAACATTGGCCATTTGTTTTAGGTCATTTTATCTTCAAGGAGATATAACCATATAACCATATAACCATATAACAATTACAGCACGGAAACAGGCCATCTCGACCCCTCTAGTCCGTGCCGAACACATAATCTCCCCTAGTCCCATATACCTGCGCTCAGACCATAACCCTCCATTCCTTTCCCATCCATATAACTATCCAATTTATTTTTAAATGATAAAAACGAACCTGCCTAGCTCTTTCGCTGTTTCCTCTCTGTCACTTGGTCCTTCATAAACATAGGCCATTTGTTTTAGGTCATTTTATCTTCAAAGAGATCACCCTAGCTCTCTCGCTGTTTCCTCTCTGTCACTTGGTCCTTCATAAACATAGGCCATTTGGTTTATGGCATCTTATCTTTCCACTTCCCTGGATCCTCTCTCATCACTTTGCCCCTCCTAAACATTGGTCATTTGGTTTATGGCATCTTACTTCAAAGATGTGACTAGCTGTTTCTCTCTTCCTTTATTGCCTCCTCCCCCATAAACATTGGTCATTTGGTTCATAGCATCTTACTTCAAAGATGTGACTAACTGTTTCTCTCTCTGTCACTTCCTCACTTGGGAGACAATGTTATGGTACTTATTATCCCACACACTGCAACCTGAGGCAAGCCTAATTTGACACTAAATATAAGCTGTAAGCTAGCCCAGAAACCCATTTTAATTTCTTCTTATTTTTATAACTTTATTCGGCTTCATCATTTGTGTCAAGTAAATTGAATTTCTGGTTGGTGTGAAATTGTTGCATACCAGCGAGATCCCTCGTACTTTTTCTTGAAGTCTTTTTTTCCAACTTCACAAAGTTTGCAGTGCAGAAGGAGGCCATTTAGCTTATCGAATCTGTGCGGCTCCATGTAAATGCAATGCAGATAATCTTGCTCTTTCGCCTTTCCCATAACCTTACAAATTCCTTCCTTTTGAACCTATACAATTGAGTCGGCCTCTACTACCACCCCTGGCTGTGCTCTCCAGATCTTCCCCATGTTCTCATTTATTTTTTATAAGTCTCTACTTGCATCGCCTTTTCTCTGTTCCTTTGCTAATTGCTGACATGATGAATTTTGTTTCATCAGAGAATCTGATAGAGAATCTAGTCAACTCTGAGCTGTTCTGTTCAAGGCCCAACTAAACAGGATTTCCCAGTGATAGAAAATGAATTTGACTCTGTCACTGTGCTAATGGGGAGGAGCAGCTCCTGGGCAAGGCTGCTGGTTTTCTGTTTGTGAATAGCAGATGTAATAGTGGAATGCAATTTTCTGGCTGAAGAAACGTGGGTTGGAATGAGTAATTGCTGAATGTTGGGAGATTAAGTGCTAAATTTACTCCATGCTATTAAATTCCTACTTTGATTCATTCTTTGCTTTCAGTAATTCAGCCAGTAAGGCAGTGTGTAGAGATCAGACTAAACATTTAAGAGCAAAATAACCGGTGTTTGCCTTGAGACAAAATACTTTTTGTGATTTGCTCTTTTAGGGGAGGGGGGATATTCAGGAGTTTATTTTCCAAAACAAATCATTTGGTGCAAATGTGAGAAGAGTCAAGTAATTACCTCCTTTAAAAGTTTTTGTTTTGCCCCTCTCTTCATACTTGAGTGCTACCCAGTTTTGTTAAAAGTTGGTTGGTGGTATTCTTTCCCCCTTAAACTTCTGAGCTGACAACCTAGGTCTTAATGTCTGCCAAGCCTGGAGAGAGCAATCACACCATGCCTGCCCTCCACATAATGTTCCTAAATCCAACTTCTATTTCTCAGGAATAGAAACTTCATAATCTTGCTAAGGGTTTCCTTCATGTTGGGATTCTTGCAATTTGGATGCAGCCACTTGATTCCTGACTTGAGGAGAAAGACTTGCATTTTTAATGAACCTTTCACAACCTCCAGACATCCCAAACGCAGGATGGTCATTTCATGAATCCAAATGTGGAATGAAGCAGAGACTCTGATACAGAGAAGCTCAGAGTGATTGAAATGAACAAGATCCATTTAAACAGAAGCTAGATAAAGATGTGATTTGAAAAAAAGAATAGATGTAGGAAGAATTCATGAACTTTGAGTGAATGCTACCATCGACTAGTTGGGCGAAATGACCTGCTTCTGTGCTGCCAATTCCTTGCTCAATTATTCTGGCGTGCAACCATTGTAATGAGACCAGACTCTCTCTCTTGTGGGCACCTGCGCAATATAGGTTTGCCTTTTATTTTGCTGTTACCAATGGTAACAGTGCCCACTCTGCATTTTTAAAGCTTGGACTTTGTAGTCTTTGCGTAAAGCAGCTTCTGTCTGGTGTTGGAAACTTCTTTCAAATGTGACTCTTGTTTAAAAGAAAACTGCAGAGCAATTCCATGCAGTCAAGGTTTCTAAGGCTGCTGAAACAGCTCTAAAAGCTCTGTAGCTGCATCAACCACTACTCCTGACCAATTTGCACAGACCTAACTTCTTGTCTGTTACTGAAACAAGACCAGATGCAATTGTACCATTGGTAAACTTTTATTCATTGCATGCTTCCAGTAGCATCCAGTATCAAGATGACTGTATCTTTGAGGCTTTCATGTGTAACACATATGACTGCACTAAACTAGTATGTATATTTTTATTCAATCAGGTACATTGCCAAACCATGTGCCGTGAGTCTTCGAATTCAAGCAAATGGACCACGCAGAGCACAGCCCAATGCTATTCTCGAGAAAGTCTTTACATCAATTACAAAGGTGAGCGCTGTTGTCGCAAGACTTCTTCAGATTTTTTTCCTACTGTTTTGATGCTTTTTTTTTTCTTGCCCTGCTCACATCTGACTCTGAGCAGGTAGAACGGGGATTAATTCCTAGATATCTGCCAATTGACCTTTTTGACCTGGCTTCCACTAGCTCAGGGCTGTGGTGTGATGCCCTTTTCTGCTTCTTGTAATTGTCGTCAGCGTTTCTGTAAACATGACTAATAGATGGGCATGCAGATAATGGTATATGGCCACACTGATCTGTTTTGTAGTCAATGCCTACATTGTTCTGTTGTGCTGAAGCAAAGCAAGAATTTCATTGTCCTATCAGGGACACATGACAATAAACTCTCTTGAATCTTGAATCAAACCAGACTGTATCAGGCCTGTCTAGATTTGACTGGTCGAGATTGAAGTAAATGGTGGTCATTCATTAGTTTCTTAATGACTAAATATTGTGGGGGGTTTTTTGTTTTCTGCTTTATTTTCTCTATTTTTGAGATGTGGGTGTCACTGCAAGACCAGTATTTATTATCCCTCCAAATTAGCGGATAGATAACAAATACAAGTGATACGAGGATTCTGATACCAGAGGCCAGGCTACCTGAGGCTATGAGTTGCATATGGCCCATAGGTGACAGATTAGACATCCCATTGGCACTCAGTTAAATTGAGAATGTGAACTTGATCCAGTGACCTATTCTCCTTTGTATTTGCTGTTCATGCCCTCTTCTCTTGCTATTGGATACAGATGCAAAATACTAAAATACCCCTCCAAATCAACCCTTGTACAAGTGCTTCCTTGAGGGGTATTATAGCTGGAGTGAAAGTAACATTATTGTACTGAGCTGATATTAAGGTCCAGTAAGAAAGAGAGCCAGTGATGTGGTTTAATTTAACCAATGATGGGCTTGGGGTTCTTGTATTCATTCAATTCAATTCAATGAACTTTATTTATCCATTAGGAACTTCATTTGTGCAGAACATCAGTGTGTGTACAGTTCACATACCCAGCAACACAACACAATATACCACACACATCACATACCAGCAGTCCAACAGTGGTCAGTAGGTAAAACTTGCAAAGCACAATACATGAAGAATATGCAATAAAAACATAATGTATATATGAATAAATGAAGAAATAAATAGATCAACTATTCATGGGTCTAATGGATGTAGGCACGAAACTCGACATGGCTCTCTTAGTCCTGAATGTGAGTGACCTGTATATCTGGCCTGAGGGTAGAAGACTGTATTGGCTGTGCAGTGAGTGAGTGGTGTCTGAGGCTATTTGTGTTCCTTTTAGTTTAGTCCTTCTATTGTAAATACTGATCAGTGGTTCCTGCTCCAGTCCGATTGTTTTACTACTTATTGATATGATTTTGTTTAGTGGGTTGCGATGGATGTTGGATAGTATTCCATTTTTAACTGCAGGTTAACTGCTAGGGCATTGTTCAATTCACTCCTATCCCATTAAGGACACTGGACTATGTCTAAGGAACTGATGTGCTAAGATGCTGAGAACTATAAAAATAAAAAAAAAGAAGCCAACCTCAGCAATTCTCTGCAAACCCCTAGCTAGAACTGACTTAAGGAATAGAGGTGTGGTCGGCTGAAGGGAATGTGGCCACCTGTGTGGCTAGGGGTTGGGGCTAAGAATCCTTTGGATTGGGAAACTTGATGCTTACAGGGCAGATCTCTGTAGATGGAGGAGTGGGGGTACATGGTTGAAGCCAGGGAGGTTGTAAATGGCCTTGAATTGATCTTAATGGCAAATCAGGCTTGCAACAGGGAGCTCTTGTAAATGGTTTAACGTGTAGCTAAAGGTGTAAGTTGAAGTGTTCAAGGGACTTTGGAGTAGGTGTGCAAACTGCAGTGGCTACGAAACTTCAACACTCAAACAATGAGGCGGTGCAAACAGTGTAGTAAAACGATCTCTACTTCAAGTAAAACAGGGCTGCCAACATTGGGTGAGAGTTGGGAGTGAGAAATTTGCGAGAGACCAAGCCCGATGGAGCATCGCGACCGGGGGGGGGGGGGGGTGCAATGGCCCCCACCCATTGGTACGGAACATTTGCATTTTTCAGCTTGAAATTGTGCAATATGGTGCATACTGTAGCGAGTCTTATAACTTACACTTGAATGCAATATATATGCTTTAAATTGGATTGGAGCGTTTTTGAAAGGGGGGAGGCTGTGCGATCACTGATCACTGGCCTTGGGGGTACCCGCTGAGGGAGTGGAGCAACTGAGTGGGGAGAGGGTGTGGAAGAAGGGTAGGAACTTTTTGAAATTTGATGTATTAAAATCATGTTTTAGTGCACTGTAGAAGTATGATATCAATGTTTTTTGTATGAAGTATTTTTAAGAGGTAACTTTTTAAGGGGTAACTTTATCCACACAAAGGGTGATGGGTGTATGGAACAAGCTGCCAGAGGAGGTAGTTGAGGCAGGGACCATCCCAACATTTAAGAAAAAGTTAGACTGATACATGGATAGGACAGGTTTGGAGGTATGGACCAAAAGCAGGTAGCGTAGCTGGGACATGTTGGCGGGTATGGGCAAGTTGCACCGAAGGGCCTGTTTTCACACTGTATCACTCTATGACTACATTATACCTCCACCATGCATGAATGCTGCAAAATCAAGTGATCGAGTTTTATTGCCATATACTCAAGCATAGAAACATAGAAAATAGGTGCAGGAATAGGCCATTCGGCCCTTCGAGCCAGCACTGCCATTAGGAGCAAGGAGGTCCTACTTCAGTTGTACAGGGCCCCGATGAGACTGCATCTGGAGTATTGGTGCAATTTTATTCTCCTAATTTGAGGAAGGGCATTATTGCTATTGAGGGAGTGCAGCGTAGGTTCGCCAGGTTAATTCACGGGATGGTGGGACTCACGTATGATGAAAGAATGGGTCGACTGGGCTTGTATTTGCTGGAATTTAGAAGGATGAGAGGGGATCTTATAGAAACATATAAAATTCTTGGAGGATTGGCCAGGGTGGATGCAGGAAAAATGTTCCCGATGTTGGGGGAGTCCAGAACCAGGGGTCACAGTTTAAGAATAAGGGGTAAAAACCTTTTCACCCAGTGAGTTGTGAATCTGTGGAATTCTCTGCCACAGAAGGCAGTGGAGGCCAATTCACTGGATGTTTTCAAGAAAGTTAAGGGCCTGTCCCACTGTACGAGGTAATTCAAGAGTTCTCCCGAGTTTCCCCTGATTCTAACTCGGAGAATTACGTAATAGCCGTTCGTAGGTACTTGGGGCTCTCGTGGACATTTTTCACAGTGCTGAAAAAACTTCATGAGTTATCGCTTTTCCCGAGTACCTGCCGTTAGCATTACGAGCCGCTACGAGACATCCACGAGCTCTGACGTAGCCGCTACGTACATTCTACGTACTTACCACGAGTTTGATTTTTTTTAAACTCGGGAGAGCTCTTGAATTACCTCGTACAGTGGGACAGGCACTTTAGATTTAGCTCTTGGGGCTAAAGGAATCAAGGGATATGGTGGAAAAAGCATGATCATCCATGATTGTATTGAATGGCAGTGCTGGCTCAAAGGCCTACTCCGCCTATTTTCTATGTTTCTATGATAGCCTATACTGCTTTAACAGTTAAACTAGTGTTGGTGCTTTTTGTATATGTATGGAGTGTGCTGATTGTGCTAAAAGTTCCAGGACCTTTTGAGGAGATGTAGCTGCAGATGCTTTAAATGGTAACTGTGAATGTATGAAGAGATGGAGTTTCCATGCTATTATGCAAAGACCAATAAAATCTTATCTTTACTTCTACATAAACAGTCACATCACAGACTAAGATGCATGGCTGTATTTCTTTCCATGTTATGCAATCATACTTCATTTTAAATTGTTTGCTATAAATCTTCCCCATTTCTTAATAAATTATAGAACTGTCAGAATGAGTCGTGTAGCTTTTGGTGAATTATTTTTCTCTGGAACGTTAGAAATTTAGGGAAGGCCTGATAGAAGTATATACAATTATGAGAGGCATGATAGAGTAGACATTCAGAAACTTATTCCCAGGGTGAAATTCAGACTGGAGAGCATAGCTTTAAATTGAGAGGGTTAAAGTTTAAAGGAGACGTGCAGGGCAAGGTTTTTACGCAGAGGATGCTGGGTGCCTGGTACATGCTGCCAGGGGTGGTGCTGGAGGCAGATATAAAGGTGGCAATTAGGAGGCTTTTTGATAGACACATAGACATGCATGGAATGGAGGGATATGGATCACATGCAGGCGACAGAGATAGGTTTAACTTGGCATCATGTTCGGTGTGGACATTGTGGGATGAAGGGCCTGTTCCTTTGCTGTACTGTTCTATTTGTGTTGAACCTGTTGATGTAACGCTGACCTCTTGGACCAGGTTATTGTAACTGTTTTTGTCTGTTTGGGAAGATGGAACATTTAGTACAGCTGTTAAATTGAAATCTACTGTTGCTGATTTCCAAATTGCTTGTGGCTTGGAATTTGCTCTCGTGAGGTGTGAATGTCTTGCCAGTATAAATTCTGACCCTAAACCTAACTGATGTGGTTTTCAATTAGGTGTTTTGCAATTTATTTAGCAAGTACTTGCAATCTGAAGGGGCTCACTTGAGCCATTATGTCAGTCCAAAACATTGCATTGCTGTGATCTCTCTCCTACAGCAATATAGATCAATTTAAGCTTCATTGTTTCTTTTCCCCCTGTTCTTTTCCCCCTGAACAGTAGGAACATAAGGCCCTTCAAAGGTGTAACTGAACAAACCAACACCAAGCCAGAGAAAATGGTATCAGAGGGAGCGGCCACATGCTTGGTTTAAGAGCAAGGTGAATTGAAAGAACTGTTCAAAGCAGAGCCAACAACAATGGAGTCAGACAGCACAGAAACGGGCCATTCGGCCCAACTTGCCCATGCCTGACCAAGATGCCTGCGGGATTGTGCAAAACATGAGAACAGAACCAGTATTTACATTTTTTTTAAAGACACACCCCGGTGAGATCAGTCCTGATGGCCTGCGGGAAGAAACTCCGTCTCATCCTCTCTGTTTTCGCAGCGTGACAGCGGAGGCGCTTGCCTGACCGTAGCAGTTGGAACAGTCTGTTGTTGGGGTGGTAGGGGTCCTTCATGATCTTGCTGGCTCTGGATCTGCACCTCCTCGTGTATAGATCCTGCAAAGGGGGGGGGGGGAGGGGAGAGAGTGTACCCAAACACACTACTCTGCAGAGGCTTCCCTCTCTCTCCCACAGCAAAATCACCCTCTTATTTTCTGACCCTTGAGGATGGCTGAGAGGTGCACTCATCTATGTACACGCAGTTCCTCCAGGGACATTTGCACTTTCATATTGCAATGTTACTGAATATTACTATCTACTGGCCTCAAGTTTTTGCATAGATTTCTGTTGAAATTGTTTCCAAAGGCATGCTCAGAGCTTGTGGTTTTTAACAAGGTGTACTTGTTTGTATGGGACCATGTCAGTCCCTCTCCACCCCACTCGCTTCCAAGGCAAGCTGTTTCATATATTGTTCAGCTAGCGGCTGCTGCAGTTCATTTTGGAAACGCTTTAGTGCATCACTAATTTTATTTATTTATTTTTTTGGTTTCTTCTCAGTCTCCTGATGAGAAAAGGCTCGAGGGTCTGTCCAAGCAGCTCGACTGGGATATCCGCAAAATTCAGCGCTGGTTTCGGCATCGGAGAAACGAAGATAAACCCAGCACGCTCACAAAATTCTGTGAGAGCATGTACGGCTTTTATTCCACTGTTATTGGATCTAAGATTGTGCCTGTTTAAACTTACTTGAGCCCTACTGCGCAGAGTCCCTTGTTCATCATAAATGTGTGCTGAGATTTTGTATTATCAGCAATTTTATTTTTAATGACATTACAGAGGCTTTGAGTGAACACCTCCTTGTTCCACTTGCCACTCTCCCTTTTTTTATAAAAAGAGATTGCTGATTATTGTAGGTAGACGAAAATGCTGGAGAAACTCAGCGGGTGAGGCAGCATCTATGGAACGAAGGAAATGGGCAACGTTTCGGGTCGAGACCCTTCTTCAGACTGATGAGAGGGTGGGGATGGGCAGTAAGAAGAAAGGAAGAGGTGGAGACAGTGGGCTGAGGGCGAGCTGAGACGGGGAGGAGATAGTAAGGACTACCTGAAATTGGAGAAGTCAATGTTCATACCGCTGGGGTGCAAACTGCCCAAGCGAAATATGAAGTGCTGCTCCACCAATTTACGGTGGTCCTCACTCTGGCCGTGGAGGAGGCCCAGGACAGAAAGGTCGGATTTGGAATGGGAGGGGCAGTTGAAGTGCTGAGCCACCGGGAGATCAGGATGGTTATTGTGAACCGAGCAGAGGTGTTTGGCGAAGCGATCGCCAAGCCTACGCTTGGTCTCACCGATGTAGTACAGCTGACATCTAGAGCAGCGGATGCAATAAATGAGGTTGGAGGAGGTGCATGTGAACCTCTGCCGCACCTGGAAAGACTGCTTGGGTCCTTGAATGGAATCAAGGGGGGAGGTAAAGCGACAAGTGTAGCATTTCCTGCGGTTGCAAGGGAAAGTGCCTGGGCAGGGGGTGGTTCGGGTGGGAAGGGAAGAATTGACCAGGGAGTTACGGAGGGAGCAGTCTCTGTGGAAAGCAGACAGGGGAGGAGATGGGAAGATGTGGCAAGTGGTGGAGGTGGCGAAAATGTCAGAGGATTATTTGTTGTATGTGACGGCTGGTATGTGACGGCTGGCAGGTGAGGACAAGGGGGACTCTTCCCTTGTTACGAGTGGGGGTTGGGGAGTGAGAGCAGAGTCATGGGGTATAGAGGAGACCCTGGTGAGAGCCTCATCTATAGTAGAAGAGGGGAACCCCCGTTCCCTGAAGAATGAGGACATTTCAGATGCCCTGGTGTGGAACACCTCATCCTGGGTGCAGCTGCGGCATAGTCGGAAGAATTGGGAGTAGGGGATGGAGTCCTTACAGGAAGCAGGGTGGGAAGAAGTGTAGTATAAATCAGTAGTACTGATTTGGCATTTTCAATAATAGTTTATCAAAACCTAGACTGCTGTGATTTATTTTCCCACTTTGCCAACTGCCCTTCTGAAGAATTTTAAGAATAATGTTAAATATAATAATGGGTTCTTTCTTGCTTCCATAATTTTAGAATTAATTTAATGGTTGGTGTTTGATGTGTGAATATACTTTTTATTGTGTATTTTGTCTTCATGTAATACTCTCCCGCTAACTCAACACAAGAGTGAGAATTTGCCCTTAACTGTGTCCACTAGTTTATGGTGACTGAATAAGCGAACACCGATCATTCTTCCGTGGGATTCTACATTTTCTGCTGAGATTTCCGGATCATGATTCCAGGTTCCAACCCAAATGCAGCAAGGGCCACACTGACCGGGACCAAATACAAAACTGCCTCCCGGTCACTGTAGTACTTGGCAGTGAGCTTGCCTTGTGTTTCATTGGTGCAAACGCACCACCAAACCTTTTTTAAAATCCATTCAGTTTGTACTGCTAAGGAGAGCAAATGACCATAGCGGCATTGGCAACTGGTGGCAATGGCAGCGCAGCAATAACTAGCCTAGAGCGGCGGCAGAGCACAAGTGGCAAGGGGCATGTCGCAATGGCAGCAGCAGCAGTGCACATTTGGCTTCTATCGTCTACATATTTTTGTTTTTGTTGCAAATAAGAAATTCCTGCAAGACTTAACCCATTGACGTCAGCTTGTACATTCTTTATTTGTGTCGTGTTGAAGCCATGTCCATGCTTTACAGCAAGAGTAGCTCTGACCTGCCACTAAAACATTTCACCCATGCTGACCCATATTAGTGAGCTTTCGCGCCAGGTATTTTGGAAACCTTTTGTAGCTTTGCTAAAGAAACCACCCAGGAGGAGATACTTCAGCCCTTTGTACTTCTACTCACACTTTAAGGGAAAACTCTTTCAAAGACCTGGCACAAGGATCTCATCCATCATTGCATCAACCAGTCCCATTCCACTGCTCTTTCCCTCCATTTCTTTCCACCTTCTCATACTTATCCAATTCTCTTTTTTTTAATTGTTATTACTGAATCTGCTTCCACTGTCAGACAATGCTTTCCAAGTAATAACTGTCCCCATGCCCGCTCCAACTACCTATATTAAGCATGTAATATCTGTTTTTGTTCTTCCTCCCAAAACAAATCACATAACATTTCTTCATTGCATTCTTGTCTCTACTTGGCCATTTTACCAATCCATGCCCTCTGAAGAACACCCAATTATGGTATAGCCTGTGCGGTCTTTAAAACCAGTGCATCTGTGTCTCCTTGATCAGTGTAATAAATGAGGAACTATTTTGCGAAGGGGCCCACCTCCTCTGATTTATACTGTAAATGGCTGTCTTCTGGAAAACCAATTGCCACTTGTGACAGGACGGCAAGTCGGGTGTAGTCCGTGTCCTCCTGTTGCTCAAGCAAGAACACTGACATAGCCTTGTGGGCAGGAACGGGAAAGTTGCGAATGTCGCAAAATCTCCCTTCTGCATTTCATGGCTGGTTGCAAAACGGCGAAATGAGGAAGGAGAAGAGCAGAATCTTTTTGGAACGTCTTGGACGGCCATGAATCTTGTAGAGCCACAAGATCATCCTTCCATACTGAGCAGCTTGATCCGTCTGCATGCAGTCCCTGGAACTGGGCTTCGGTGACTCTTGAATTCTGGCCAGAAACCCATCTTGGAGTCATACAGCTTGGAAACCAGCCCTCCGGCTAGGCCCATTTGCCCCACATCCCTCTAAACTTTTCCCATCAATGTCCGGATCTACATTGGTGCTATTTGATTTAATATGTTTTTGGAGATTATGAGCATGGAATGTTGGTCATTCCAATATGTCACAGGTAAGGGTCTCCACCTCCTGGTTTGTGCGAAAGGAAAAGGACTCCAGAATCCATTCGCAGTCTGTGTGCTGTCCACCTTGATATGAACCAGTGGTAGAAGGGGCTCCACGGATGCCTGCACCACCTTGGGTGAGGAGAGACGGGTCAACGGACGTTGCCATTCCCTATTTTTGTAATTTGGCCAATACTCCCCAACTGGAGGAGTCTGCCGGCATGGATGGGATTGGACTTAGATTGAAGGTCCACCGTTGGATAGCTTGCTGCCTCGGCTCGTACACAAGTAATGACCCAAAGCCACTGTGTATACGGAGGTGGACGTGGCCCAATGATATCCAGTATATCAGTAGGAATCTTGGAGTTCCGTGGAACAAAATTGGAAATGAACTTACTCAGTCACCGTAAGCCAATGACTCTGATTGTAAATGGGTGGTCTTCTGTTCCCCTCTCCCATCGCTACCCACAAGATTCCAGAAGATAACGGAATTTGACTTCTTCAGTCATGTTCTTTAGGAGCCTTTCTATGATGGCCACTTAAGCAAAGTACTAGCACTTGCTGGGCTCTGCTTCAGAGGTGAAGGCAACTTTCTTGGGGTGGCGACAACCTTCGGTGAAGGAAAGAACAAGTTTTTGGCCCAGTGTCACCTGTGGTCTTCTAAGACTTTCCAAACAGATTGTGTAGCACATGCCATCAGCATTCCTCGTTTAATGGCGGAACAGGTTGAGTCTGTATATTGATACTGTGCCTGTAGAGTCTTCTGCTGAGGTAGAACATCTAACTCGGGGCATGAATTTATTTATTAAACATGTTGTTGATCGCTGGGAGCAAGATTTCAAATCTTCACTTGCTGCACTTCCCAATAAAGCTGAAAAATGAATTAGTTCCTTTCTGTAGCCCTCTGAAACACTACACTAATTCCTTTGGTGGTCTGGTGGAGGTCTAGCTCATCTGAGTGACTTCCCAATAGAGTTGCGAGTGAACCGTCCTATTCACTTCTGGATAGCAGATTCTATTTCCCATAGGTTATAATTGAGCGTGGTCTTAAATATGATGAGGAGCAATGAGGAGAGGTGGGGCTGGGGTAGGAAAGCTGACTCCCTAATCACACCCTAGCTTTCGTATGCTGATCCTTGTTAAAAAAAATTTGTGTGTTTCCAAATCGTGAAGCTGTTTGTTTTTCAGATTCCCCTGAAGGCTTAATGCTGGGTAGCTGCCCAGTTTCCCAGCCCTTGACCGATGCAATTCCACAATCCCTCCTCTGGCTGAAACCACTTTATAACACTTTATAACACTTACCCTTGCCTGAATAATTAGAAAACTCCGCAAACAAATACATTGTTTGGACAACCAGTTAATGTCTGCTCTGCCTTCAGTTTCCTTTAGATCCTTCAGAGGGATGTTAATGAATTTATCTTTCTTTTGGATGTTTCCAGACAGCTAGTCAGTCAGTCGCTCCCTGTGTAAACTGCCTTCCTTGGTTCACCTACATGGATATAAGCCGTCAAGGAATTCTCACTACACCTTTTCCTATATAATTTGGACTTCAGGTTTTCTTATATAATTTTCAGTTTTGGACATCTGCCACCATCATTATCCAGCACTTCCCCTCCCCAACCTCTCCCCTTCAGTTTAGAAACTGATCATCTACTAATGGAGTCGATGAGTTAGACAAAATCTTGTTCTGCTTTTTACCTGAAGGTGTTGATATGACAGATACGGTGCCAGTGTTGTATTGTGTTCATACTTCATTCACAAGGCTGTGCAGACACTCTATGTATTTTTTCGGATTGCCTGCATGCTAAGCTTCCAGTCGTAACCATAAATGTTAGAATGCAGGAAGCTTCCCCCTCATAAGGGCAGGGATGGTTAGGGTGGCAATAGATCAGCAAGGAAGTCTTATGCGGATCTGTTGTAACTAACGCATTGACTGACTGCGTATGACATCATATGCTCAACAGAGGTTTCTTTTAAAGTTATGTTTTCCAATTTTGAAATTTTACTTGATCAAATTTAAAAGCTACCTTCAGGTGTCGCCCTGGGAAAACCCCTGCGTTGAAATTGGAAGGGCAGTTGTCCAGGGCAGATTTCAAGGGTATCAAGTTATTTGGGCAACTTTTTCACTTGGAGGGTGGTGGGTATGTGGAACAAGCTGCCAGAGGAGGAAGTTGAAGCAGGTGCTATAACAGCATTAAAAAAAACACACCTGGACTGGTAAATGGATCGAAAAGGTTTGGAGGGATATGGGCAAATGCTGACAAATTGAACAAGATGAGAAGGGGCATCTTGGTCAGCATGGATGAGTTGGGCCAAAGAGCCGATGTCTGTGGCCGTATACCTCTAATGAGGTTTGGTTGGTTCTGCTGGGTTACATTGTGCATTGAGTGGAATCAATGTAACAATGAACATTGCAGATTACAGGTACAGAGAAATGTAGGAACCCTGACAAAGAACGAATTGTGGCATTTAGTGCTGGTGAGTGGCTCCTTTATTATTTCCTTGGCCAGTGCCATCATCAGTTTGTTGTGTGACTCCAGTTGAAAGATATCTATAATCGCTAGCTTCTTGTGAAAGCCCTGGGGGTTTATGTTGAAAATTCTGCATCCGGACTCTTGCACTGTAGAAGAATAAACACTACTTTTTTGTTAATGGTTTCTTGGTGTTTGAAAAGTAGCTGGAGAAACCGTGGAAGCTTGGGGGCAATTACCCTGTGCCCACTGAATCACGGAGTGCAGCAGTTCCACTTGAGAGGCTGGGGACTGGCTGTGCCTGGGATGGTTTTAACAGCCTTTGTAGGGACAGCTAAAGATTGCTCAGGCTGTGGCAGGGCAGGGAAGGATAGGCTTTTTTTTTTAAAACACAAAAATACTCTCCCAATTGTTTTTCATTGGAATCCAGGTTGGTGGACTGAGCCTCATTGGATATGCGGATCACGCTTTCCTTTTTCCCCCATGCCGTCCCATTTTCTGATTTCAAGTGTTTTGTATTTGCAGGTGGAGACTTGCATTTTATTTCTATATATTCTTCTATGGAGTGAGATTTCTATGGAAGGTAAGTGTTTGTCTGTACGTGTGTGTGAGTGTATGTGCAAAACCTCTGTCAAAATGTAGTGTGGTTACTAATTCTTCCTTTGGGTGAGATGGTTGAAGGTCTACTGAAAGTCTGATGTAGAATTATCAGATGTGCAGAGTAGACAGCACTGAAATAAGTGACGGAACTCTATTACTGCATTGTAAACCCATTTGAGGTCAAGATATGCTTCACTTTGCATTGATCTGCATTTACAGTGCAGAAATAAGGTTGAGGGTTGGGAGGGTGGTTGGGTTTCCTGTGCATTCAAGTTTTGCTTTAATGAAAAATAAGTTGCATTTATCTACCGACTTTCATTGCTTCAGGATCCCTCAAAATGCTTTACAAGTGCTGAGCAGGTATTCTCAACACCCGGTTTAAGCGCAGCAAGCTCCTACAAACAGCGCAACAAATGTATGGCTAATATTATAAACAGGTGGAGAATATAATCAGGAGAACTTGTACATCTATCAACTGGTGCCACAATATTTTACTTTAACCTAGGAGAGTGTACACGTCCTTCGCTTGACATCTGCAGTGTTTACCTAGGTTTCTTCTGCTCTTGTCCCTGGAGTGGTGCCTGAATTCATGCCCTGTGTGATCTGAGTAGAGGGCACCACCATGGGATTGACTTGCCTTGTTTGATAAGTGTCCTCTGAATGGCCGCATAGAGTAAATGAGGTGTGCAGAGAGATGCTATTGTGCTGCAATTACAAGAATCTATTCCTGCTGGCCTCTTTAAATGTTGTTCTACATTTGTGGTGACTCACGGCTCACCTCATTCTTCCCAAAGTATTTACTTTATGCAACCAGTGAGGTGTGCCTTTGCAGCAAGATATTTATTAGCGGTGATTTTATTGTGTAGCTGCAATTACTTTACGCTTGCATGGTCCCACAAGAGCGCAATGATCAGTGGTCTGCTACAAGGTCGGCTGTGGCGTCTTTCCAAAGAATCTTGTGTGACTTATTTTCCTTTACAGAAGATAATGGCCTCAATTGTACCCTGTTTGCCTCTCGGCTCATTTTGTTGTACTTATTCCCCTTTTCTCTGTTACAGGTGCTATTCTGTTAGTTTTGGGTTGAATTCAAAAAGATACCCAATACGTACTATGAATAGACTCAGAATAATGTTTTTAATGTTAAAGTACACCAAGGATTTATTACAGAACCCGTTCCACTCCAACATGCCTTGAATCAAAACTTTAAAGTGCCTTGGTTCTCCCTCATCACATAATTAATTATAGGTTTATGGTGAAGGGGAAAAGATTTCATAGGAATCTGAGGGGTAACTTTTTCACACAAACAGGGGTGGGTGTATGGAATGAGCTGCCAGAGGAGGTAGTTGAGGCTGGGACTACCCCCAACGTTTAAGAAGCAGTTACACAGGCACATGGATAGGACAGGTTTGGAGGGATATGGACCAAACGCAGGCAAGTAGGACTAATGCAGCTGAGATATGTTGGCCGGTGTGGGCAAGTTGGGCCGAAAGGCCTGTTTCCACACTGCATCACTCTGCGACTCTATCCAAATCGGAGTCTGAAGAAGGGCCCCGACCCTGAAACATCACCTATCCATGTTCTCCAGGGATGCTGCCTGACCCGCTGAGTTACACTGGCACTTTGTGCATTTTTGTAAACCAGCATCTGCAGTTTCTTTGTGTCCTCAATCCATTGTGCTGCATTTAAGCCCACTTGATGTACTCCACCACTCTACAATACAATACAATACAATTCAATTTATTGTCATTTGGACCCCTTGAGGTCCAAACGAAATGTCGTTTCTGCAGCCATACATTACAAACAAATAGACCCAAGACACAACATAATTTACATAAACATCCATCACATTGCTGTGATGGAAGGCCAAAAAAACTTATCTCTCCACTGCACTCTCTGGTGGTGGTGCTGCTTCATTCATCTCCCCATCCCACACTCCAGGATGCAGAGCCTGAATTTTGGTTTCTCCTGAGCAATTGAACTTCTGTGAATACAGTTAATTACTGCAAACGTTACTTTCACGGGCAGCTGTTTCAAATGGGCTTCCTGCTGAGTTATGTGCATCTTCCTCTATGTCAACTGACTGGCACATGGGAGGTCAAATGAAAAATTCTTCCTTTTCCCCCACCCAAAAACCATTAACCAAAATTCTCTCTCAGAATATGAGTCCCAGTGCTATCTGGCTGCTCTTATTTTGCATAAATCAAGGGACTCCATACCAAACGTGAAATTGTTGGTGCTGTTATATTCAGGGGTTTTGGCTGGTGGAAGGAACTAGTACATCAGTCCAGAGGTTGCCCTCAAAGTAAGCTCGCAGCTTTGCCTTGTTTGTAACAGTGGGGCAGCATCTTCATCAATGATAGTGAAAGGTGGTCCTGTTAAAGTTCCTGTTAAAGATGCACTGCTCCACTGTTCTGCTGTCATCTTACTCCCGGGCTTGGTATTAAATTGCACCAAGGGGTGTGAAGTTCCTGCACTCTCAGCAGAGGTACTAACCAAGCGCAACACAGAGATCAGATCAGTTCAAGGCTAAGTATAATTGTATGATACGATAGAACTTTATTTATCCCAGGAGGCAAATTGATCTGCCAACAGTCAAAACAGAAACTACAGGAAACAAAATTAAAGTGATGAGTGGAAAGGATTGGGGATGTGCAAAGATTGGGGTGGGAGAGAGAGAGAGAGAGAGAGAGAGAGAGAGGGAGAGAGGAGAAGAGTCGGTCTACCCCACGACAGAAGGGGAGGAATGGTACAGTTTGATAGCCACAGGCTGATAAGTGCTAATTACTTTAACTTTAGCTAAAGTTAATTACTTTAGCACTTTAACTCCCCCTCCCATTCCTAATCTGACCTTTCTGTCCTGGGCCTCCTCCATTGCCAGCACAAATTGGAGGAACAGCACCTCGTATTTTGCTTGGGTAGCTTACACCCCAGCGGAATGAACATTGACTTCTGTAACTTCAAATAGCCCTTGCTTTCCCTCTCTCTCCATCTCCTCCCCTTCCCAGTTCTCCCACCAGTCTTACTGTCTCCAACTACATTCTATCTCTGTCCCGCCCACTTCCCTGACATCAGTCTGAAGAGGGGTCTCAACCCGAAACATCACCCATTCCTTCTTTCCAGAGATGCTGCCTGTCCCGCTGAGTTACTCCAGCATTTTGTGTCCAAGTGCTGATTACAGTTGATCTAAAACTTTACTAACCAGTGCAGAAACTCAATGCTCCAAGGTTTAAATTCTGGGAATGTTTAGGAGTTGTTACAACTATTCTCTTTGTCTTTCTCCTTGCTATCTCTACCAAATCCAACATTTGGGTCGTGATGCAGGGTCTCTACCTGAAATGCCTCTGCCTCCACAGATGCTGCTTGGCCAGCTGAGTTCTTCCAGAACCGGTTTTTAACTCCAACGTTTATTTTGCTCACTTTCCCACAACACAAAGAGCACCGACTCAACAGAGGCTCCAGGGTATTACTAACTTCTCTTTAGAATAACTAAATGCAGCATTTAATGCCAGACTTCTTGTTTATTATGAGGAGACTGCTGCAATACTTTAGTTTCCAATTTCCAAGCCACTGCTGTGAACTGGAGTCTCACTTTTCCATTAACCAATAATTTGTTTAAAAAGAATTCCAGGGAGCACTACCATTGCAATATAAGTGTTTTGACAACTCTGTTCTGAGGGTTACCAATAATGCAATCAAGCAGTGCAATTCATTTTGCTATTTTCTTTTAATTTTGTTTTTTAAACAATATCAGCCATGTCTTGCAACATATTAATCTCCAGTGTTTCTATGTTTTTAAATTTACAAACCCAAGTTTAGCACTTCAAGTTGAGTCTTGTTTGCAGTTAATTCTCCTCTGCATTTATCGTAGCAAGTCTGGGCAGAACCTCCCTTTCTACCGAGTCCATGTACAACATTTGTGTAAAGAAGTCTCTACAATCTTGTCTGTTCAATACCAGATCCTAATTGGCAAATTAGCTGTGATTTGGTTTGTAATCACCATGTATCCTGCAAAGAGTTTGCAGCAGTCCCTGCTGGATCCCTATGCAGGCATCAGAAGCCATAATTTGTCAGGTTTGAATAGTTAATGGTTCTGGGTGGCTCCTTCTTACTTTTAACTTGCTTTCCCAAATTCCCCAGTTAAGTTAGTGGCTAAACGAAAGAAGGGTTGTGGTTCATGGTGGAGACTCGAGATACTGCAAATGCTGGAAGGAATCTTGAGCAATCTTGCCTAGTTTGAAGAAGTTCCCCTCTATCTGACGGGAGTTATGTACAATCTTCTTTCACTGCTTCCCCTCTGTAGAGTCTGAAGAAGGGTCCCAACCTGAAACATCATCTGTGCATTCCCTCCATAGGTGCTGCCTGACCTGCAGAGTTCCTCCAGCAGTTTGTGGTTCAAAGTGCTTTTTTAAAATATGGGCTATACATTCTCTTTCCCTCCCAGAGACATTGACTTCTGCTTGAGGTCACATTTCCTCAATAGGTAATCATTGCACCGTGGCCAAATCGGGTGCTGCTACAGTCTCCAAATCATACAGGAGATCATCGCTGCCCTGTAGGCCGTGCATTGTGGCCTGATTTGTGATTTTGATTCTGAAATGCATGTTTTCCCAGTCAGCTAAAGACCATGCAGGTGCACTGAAGGCTGTTATGAATTTCACTGTCGATTGGTCTTCACTGAGAGGTGCCCCACAATGTGAGGAGTGGCCCACCTTTCTTTGTGATGTTAACTAGAGCCATTTGTGTTTTTTTTTGTTATAAGCAGTAACATGGGATGGGAAGAAATTAACAGAAGCAAATAGTAGAATCCTTTCTATATTTACAAGTGGATGCTAGAGCTGCCAAAGCGAATGTCACCTCAAGATACAGCAGGTAGTAATAAGGCTGACCAGACCAGTCCAGACAGTGCAATGTTTTGCATTACTTTTCACTACATCTAGATCTGTTACGCAGTTAAGGGCCTGTCCCATCAGCATGCGATTGCATGCATCTAGCGCGACCAAACGTGGTGGCTTGAGGCGTACGGCCTCGCGGGGCCGGTCCCACTTCCAACCGCAGAGCCGTCTGGAGTTGTGCGGGGCTGGTCCCGACATCATACTCACCAATCAGCTGGGCAGGAGGCGGGCCGACTGAATTTGGACGTCTCATGGCGTCAGGCGGTTACGTCATCGCGCAACGGCACACCAGGCGGTGACGTCATCGCGCTAGGCGTAAGCCATCAAGACGCTGCGTACGGGCCGTTGCCGCGCGGAATTTTTGGACAGTGTCAGTTTTTCGGAGCCCCGCACTATGTCGGGACCAACCCCGCACAACTCCATACGCCTCCGGCGATCGAAGTGGGACCGGCCCCGCGAGGCCGTACGGCTCAAGCGACCACGTTAGGTCGCATGCTGGTGGGACAGGCCCTTTACTAATCTCCCTTTCAGAATCTGCTGGTGTAGCCACTTCTTTGTCATCTGCTCTTCATTTCTACCATTCCACACATAGCTAAATAATGTGGTAGAGTGCACGGATACTGATCTCCAGGCTTTTTTTGTAAAAGAAAGCCTTTCCACAGGAAGATGAAGCAAAATTTAATGAAGAGCAGATCAAGCAGACCTGGGAATGTCTGCAACTTGACAAAGGCAAAACTTGCATCCTTGCTTCAATTAGAAACATTGCAATCTGTGAAATTTATTTTTTGTTTGACTAGAGATCTAGCAATTACTACTCTTTCATATTGAGAATTTACTGTAGACTGTATGATTTCCCTCAATGCTAACCATGCTGCTACTTCAAACCCACCCCACCCCTCACACTTCCCTCTGTCCTCCTCCAAGCCTGGGTTTGACCCCAGCCCTTGTCCCGTCAGGTTTCCACCATCCCTAACCTCCTCTTTCCGATACAGAATGGTCTGTCCTCAGCAAAGGCTTTAGATTTGTACCCCTGCTCCCACACATCGTGTTCTGAGCCCGTCATTAAAAAGTCTGAAGATGAGTCCCAACCCGGAATGTCACCTATCCATGTCTCCAGAGATGCTGCCCAAAGATCTTTGATGCTGCCTGCTGAGTTACTCCATTGCTTTATGTCATTTTTTTTGTAAACCAGCACCTGCAGTTCCTTGTACCTTCTTATAGCAATGTTACAAAATTTTGAGATTTTAAAAATCAAGTCTGTAATTTATCCCATCAGATAAAGCATAAAAATAAGTTTAATTTGACACCTAATTCACTTTCATATCTCAAGTATTTAAAAAGGTATGGCCATTTTCATACTCGGAAATGAGCATCTTGTTCCCTATTGATTTTCTATGGACATAACAAAAAAGTTGTGATCGTGAACAGTCAAAAGCCCATAACTTTCTTAAAAATTAAGAGAACTGAATGAAATTTTCAGTTATCATAGATTGAAGCATTCTGAAACAAATATAAAATAATCTTACTTGGATGACCTGAAATTAAAGCATATAATTAGTTAGTTACCTAATTGTAACTAATTTCAGACTTCAATTACTAGATCTAAACATCTATCCATTTCTTAATAAATGATTAACATTTTTAAATAGCCTAAATGTCCAAATAATATTCACAAATAATTCACAATAAAACATGATTTTTAAATCTCATTTACATTAATTTATAGGCCAAATGGAAGGAATTCAGTGTTCAATTGCTGTAAATAAATGCCCATTTAAATCAGCTTTCCAGTGGGTCCCTGTGGAACGCGCTGGTTTAGAACGTTCACATTGCGGTAGATTTGTGCCCCAAATGCCCAGAAAAATACTGCGCGATATAATGGGCCCAAAATGAGCTACTCGCAATATTAAACTTTGTATAAAGGGATCTTTAGAAGCCCTTTTTAATGTAAAAATATACAACCTACCTTCTACTATTTGCTTTATGAGACCCTGCGGTTGCTGGCGGTCGCGGGTTTAGAGATTGATTTTTAAACTACTATAACTATTATACGAGGCCTTTAAACCTAATAATAGCTTTTGCGACGGGGTCTTCCAGCGATTTTTCGTTAATAATTAACTAGGCTGAACATCTTCGATTTGAACAGCCTAGAGAAAATCGCGTTTTAAACCCGCCCCCTCTAAACGGCGCCAAAATCGCGCACACCCGCAGCGGCAGATTTTCAAAGACGCTTCAGGTAGGCTTTGCAACATACCTACTTCTTACAGTACAGAATATACAAGTTATATTCTTGGAGCTGACCTTTGCTGGATTTCAACCTGGGATCGTTATCCGAATAAAATACGGAGGTAGAATTTGGATCATGTAACACCATGTGTTTACGTGCCACGCAGCTCAATCAATGAGAAATCCTACCTGATGATAATCAGGGACTTGCAATGAGCTTATAAATCCTGACACATCAGTTGGGTAGACGGACACCAAGGTATCCACTTTCATGGGCGCCACTACCAGGATTACTGTCCGCATGTGCATTGCTCCTGTTACCCACCTTCCTCTGGTATACAAGCAGGTCCTTGCAATGCTCAAGATCTGCATGTGTTATTTAAAAAGGAATTAAAACATGATTCTGAATATAGACAGTATCTGTGGCAAAATAAACAAGGTTAATGTTTCGGGTGAGCTTCCATTGTTAACAGCATTTTAATTTTTTGGGGGATTTCCAATATTAATGTTATTTTTTAGCTTGTGGAATCTGTGAACTCTCCAATGATGGATCTCGTCACAATATACTTTACTATCCCTTCCTTTGGTTCCTCCACCAGCTTTTAATTCTTGCTCTGCAGCTAGTAAGGACGTATCGCATTTGATTTCTCCCATCTAAACCTTTGATCGTAGATTGTGAACGTCTGGGACTCCTGCACCGATCCCTGTGGCATACTACTTCTCACAGCCTCCCAACCCAAAAATGACTTGTTTATTCCTGTTTGATCATGTGCCAGTTAACCAATACTCCAACCATGCATGTGTGTTATCACCAATCCTGATATCTGGCCTAGCTCTTCCTACCAACCTGTCGCTCAACCTCCCTACGATATTAGAATTCTGATGTCCATTCCTACTGGCACCTGATTTTCTGGATTTTTACTTTGCACACCATGCAATAGCGCAAAGCCCGATTTCTGTTTCGCAAGACATCTTTGGCCTTCTGCACCACTGAATTTTCCTTGAACATAACATTGACCTGCATTCTACAGATAGTTCAACCTGCCTGAACAGGTGTCATGGTAGGCGCAAGGCCTGTAATGCAGAGCAACTAGAAAAATGGCACGCTCTATTTTCACTTAAAGACTGTCTGTTGCAGGACGAAAAAAAATGAAGCATAGTTTCAAAGAAAAATGAGCCATTCAGCCCAACTACTCATCTACTTGGGAGTGCTTGGTCCGTCTCTCTACTTTCTTTTCTCATGTACTAGTGAATTGAGTCGAGTTTCTTTAAAGAAATAAGGCGTATTGGTGCAGCGTTGTGCCCTGATTTCAACATTCAGTCTGCAGCAATTAGGAAATACAGCTCAGTCGGGAGAAACATTTGTAGAAAGGTGAAATAAAAGGTGAAATAAAATCTGACAATGCTGGAAATACTCAGCAGGTTTATCAGCATCTGTGGAAGGAGGAACAGAGTTAATATTTCAGGCCCAAGACCTGAACTCTGTTTCTTTCTTCATAGATGCTGCCCAACCTGCTGAATATTTCCAGCACTTTCAGTTTCTATTTCCATCATCCAGCATCGTTTGGTGGTGGTAGAGAATAGAAAACCTGCAGGGAAGGTTATTCATTGACCCACTACCTGCTAATTCAAGGTGTTTTGTGTATCCTGTCCACGTATTTTGTTTACTCCCAATGCTGTTTTAGTGAATCTACTTCGAAGGGAACTGGTGGTGCTTTTTTTGTCTCTGAACTGTATGGAAATAAATTAAATTCACTGTACTTGGGTACATGTGACAATAAAGTACTATTGAACCATTAACTGAGTTGGACCTGTAGCCACGTTTGGAATGCTGTGCAAGGTGAAATTAAGTTTGCAATAACAAACCTTTAGCCAACTACAATAGGAAATGTATTATCCAGGAAGCAGTGCATTGAAATTGGTCCCAATAATTGGTTCTGGCAGAGAATTGCACCCGTAATGTACAATTGAGCTACAATGTGTGCAAGAGTTGCCTTGTGTTTGCGTTTCACTTTGATTTTCAAAGGACATTTCTCCCGTCAGTTCCTCGCACAGTCAGTTGTCCAGGCTTTGGGGCCGTTTTCATTCGGCATTGATGAAGCCCAAGTGTGCCGCAGGACCTGCGCTGAAGAGCTGCCCTGCTTTCCTGAAGCTGTCACGTGACAATAAAGGCAGAACTCTATGCAATCTGTGGCATGGAAGTTCGTCTTGAACGGTAGCACAAAATGAGTGCTGTTGTCTAAGCAGTCGGAGTTGTGCCTTGCCCTACCGTTTTATTGGTCTGTCCCACAGTTGCTGCCAGAAGTTGACAGCAAGCGGGCAGTCGACGTAAAACCCTGTGTGTTGCCCTCTTGACCGAGTTGAACTTTTGTCCATTTCAGTCTCTTCAGCATTGTGGCTTTCTGCTCTGGGTTATGGATACGAGCGAGAAACACTCTGATCCCTGAGCCTGTTTATTTCTGTCCCTTTCCGTATCTCTTTATACATCTCTCATTAGTCCAGGAGGCATGAGGCCAAAGTGTCTGATTGAGCAACTTGGGCCAGATCAGAGAATAAAACTTTCCAAACTATTCTAAGCCAGGTCTAGACTGCACCATGCTCCTGAATACCAAACCATTAGGTGGGCTGCTCATTTTGCCTCCTGTTTTGGTTCTCTCTGCTGGACCCACTGGCAACGCATCTCCTAAAGCTGCCAAGGTAGGTCTGGAGATGACAAGCTCTCGAGTCTCCGCTGTTCCAGCTGCCATTCTGCGGAAGAGTGTGTCGAACGTGTGATGTGGCTCGTTGACTGTCATGCCCTCCTCATAGTTGGGAATTAACCCAGTGTCCCTCCATTTCCTCCTGCGGGGCTCTGGCACGGTGACGTCCTCTGATTTTTGCACTCATTCAACGTTTTGTCTCTATGGGGTTTAAACTCTTGCACCAAGATCGTTAAAAGACATGGTGCAGTTTCCTGTTCCATTTGCCTGAGCTGAGCTAATTGCTGAGTAAGGAAAGCAACCTTGTGCTTTGCCACCTGCCATTTTAATTGTTTCCCCCAGGTGCTAATAGCTAAATTTCAGTAACGCCGAACTGTGGAAGAGCGACAGCACTTCGGAGTGTGACCTGACTCCAGCGGTGGATTTTGGGGGAGGTTCCCAGTTGTAGATCCATAATGCCTTCTCTATGGTCATGAATGGTGACGAGTCTGAACAGAAATAAATTAGTGCTGCTGCAGTTTCTGCTCCTGCCATGCAGGGAGCTCCTTTTTGCCCATCTGTCTGTCCAGATGTAGTGGCTTTTCTACATTCTTGTTGCAGATGCTTGGTTTTCAACATTGTTTTGAAAATTGGCATTATTATAAAGAAATGCAGCAGCCAAGTTTTTTGTTTTTTTTGCCAAACAAACCAGATAGTCCTTTTGATGGATAAGTATTAGCCTGGATGCTTTTTGTGTTGGAGGGGCAGAAAACTTCTCAAGATTTCTGCTCTGGGATTTTCCCTGTGGGCCACTTTCAACATCTTGTCTGAAGGACAGCACGTCTATCCTTGCAACATGGCCGCGGTACTGCTTTCCTGCATCAGCCTGGATTCTGTGATCCTAGAGCGCAGCTTAAATCTACAACCACCTCACTGCTGAGGTGACTGGTGCAGACTGCTTCCTCTATTAAAAAGCAATGTTGGTCATAATAGGTCCTGGTTATGGTTGCCTTTTCAAATTGTGTTTTCGATTGAATATACAATGCCAGCTCTGGCCAGGGTTTGGGGCAAATGCGTTATTTTTAAAAACTCAAACATTTGTGTAAAGGGCTGGCTAGACAGGCTTGGTTTTCCTGTAGTATCAACTTGCCTCATCCCAGTTTGTTGGGCACGTGTGACTCCCCTAGTGCAGTGGGTGAATTCACTGAGTAGGTGGCTGTGAACCAAGAGAAACTAAGTTACTGAGAGGTGCCGGTGCCTATGCAACTGGACCCTGGCCTGAAGAGTTGCTGAAGCAAAATTGTTAGGGAGAAACTGTTTGGAAAGAGGTCAGCTGAAGTAGGAAGCATTTCTAATGTCTAAATTGACCAGTCCAATCTAATGATCACTGCAGAATCAAACTATGCCTCTGCTTTCTTTCAGGCTCCCTGGTTCTGGGACACAAGGCATTGCTGGTACAACTACCCATATCAGGTGAGAGCTGAATAATGGAGGTGCAGTCATAGAATTGTACAACATAGAAACATGCCACAACCACCTCTGGCATCCCGTTCCAGTCAACCAGTGGAACAATTTACACTTCTCCCCTTAAACTTGTGTCCTCTAATTTTGGACTCTCCTACTCTGGGAAAGAGACTGACAAACTATCTATCCAAGCCCCTCATAATTTTATGAAAGTCACTCCCTCAACCCCTAACATTCCAGTAAGAATATAACCAGCCCCCTAATCCAATCTTTTCTGGTAACTTAAATCTCTCCATTCCAGGCTGGTCTCCATTCCTCCTGGTGAATCTGTTCTTTCTTTTGCTCCCACATCCTGTAGTGCAGTGACTAGAACTGTACACAATACTCTTAAGTGCAGTCTAACCAATACTTTATTGGTGCAACAGTTGGAGTCGTTCTTGTTGGGTTCCTGTCCTGCAGTTTGCCCTTTTCCCCATGAACTGAACACTTTGTCGACCAGTATTAAGCAACAGAATTTACTGTTTGGGAATTACTTATGGTTACTATTGTCAAATATGTCATTAATAAAACTGCACCCGATTTGTGTTGATGTCAAGACTAATTTATAATGTGGGGCCCTTTTAAAGGATTATATAATGTAACCCTATTTAAAAAAAATTAAAATCCAAACATATTTTAAATGAACCTTCCTGAAAAAAATCCTATGGAATTCCTTTACTTGCCTCTATATCTGGGGACCAAGATTTGAACTCCATCTAGGCTCGAGTCATAGAGGCTGTACAGTAAAGAAACAGGCATTCGTCCCAAATTGGCCTACTAGACTAGTGCCATTTGCCTGCATTTGGCCCTTACCCGTCTAAACCCTTCCTACCCAAAAGTCGTGAAATAATATAAAAAGCTGGAAAAATTCAGCAGGTCAGATGACTTCTATGGGGGAGAGAAGCCACATTAATGTTACCTGTTGCTGATCATTCTTCAAAACTCTGACAGAAGAATGTGACACTAAACTTTTTTAAAAGAGCACTATGAATCTTAATGCTTTTTAAAAGCACCAGCTGTGAAATTCTTTGCTTGCATACCCAAGGTATACAAACGAGAGAAAAAAAAACAAAGTTCTGGAGTAAATTTCTCCTCTGCAAAGGGTCACTTTAATCACTTCCAGCCTGTGTTACTTAAGGCAAACTCCCTGACACAAACCCTCATTTTATATATTTAAAAAAAGATTGAAGCCTTTTGAAATTTTGGAGATCAATAAAGCCTTTTATACAACAGTGTGAAATATGATCAATATATCAGTTTTAATCTGGCTCAATACAATAAGAGCTATCAATTACAGTTTTTAATGTAGTTAAGAACAATATTGACTTTTTATAAAGAAAAGGCTCATCTAAATATGATGCGTTCAACCGTGTAATTTCAAGTTTCTCATTAGCGTGATATTTGTGTTTTATACAGGGACTCTTTTTCTTTTATGCATGAGACTATACATTGGCAAATAACATTTTTCTCCTTTTCCTACAGCAACTGGAATTTGACATGTATTATTATTACATAATGGAGCTGTCTTTCTACTGGTCGCTGATGTTTTCACAGTTTACAGATATTAAAAGAAAGGTAAGCAGCTGGATTTCCTATTGAGTTTGGTGTAATCTCTTCTAAATTGGTTGGAAACTCCAGCATTGCAGATGCTGGTCAAATTACAGTTTTTCTTTACTTAATCACTTGCTATAACAGGAGAGGAAGGCTATTCGACCAATCGGGTCCACTCAAGCCCTGAACACAATAGTCTAATTTTCACCTCGTTATTTCCCTGTAGTTTGACAACTTATCAATTTGCCAGTTTTATGTTACATTTCTTTCTTCGGAAGAGCTGGCTCAAACTTTTTATTTTTTTTAAATAATTTTATTAGAAGCAATGTACAATCGTATAAACCATGGCATATAACATAAAACATTTCGTGTACAACTTCTTGTTTTAAATTTAACAATAGAAAAATAATAGACATAAGAAAAGAAGAAAAAAGAAGAGATTAAGGAAAGTAGTGATATGTACGCCCCAAAAGTTAACAAATAATAGTTTGTGGATAGATAGAGAGAAAGAGCCCAGAGAGGTGTAGAAAAAAAGAGAAGACCAAAAAGGAAGAGCAAGAAAAAGGAGGAAGAGAAAAAAAAACAGAACAGAAAAGAAAAGGAATATACCCACTTCATATCTTTCCACACCCATCACATAGTTCTGAAACGGTTAATTTCCCGAGTTATGTTGCACCATATTATACTTGTAATAAATCGATGAAAGGAGACCATATCTTTAAGAATTGTTCTGATTTTCCTGCTAGAACGAATCTCATAGCTTCGAGATGTAACATTTCAGACATGTTTGTGATCCACATTTTAAGCGTTGGGGTGGGTGCATTTTTCCAAAATTTGAGTATAAGCTTTTTTGCCGTTATCAAGCCGTAGTTAAGGAAACAATTTTGAAATGAAGTTAGCTCAGAGAAGGCTTCCATTGTTCCGAAAATAATCAATTCTGTGTTAGGATCCAATTTTAATTTAAATAGTTTTGAGAAGATTTCAAAGATTTCTTTCCAAAATTTATGAAGTTTTATACAGGAGACGAAGGAATGTGCTATGGTTGCTTCTTGAGATAGACATCACAGATTGGGGAAACATTTGGAAAACATTCATTCAGTTTGGTTTTCGAGTAATATAGTCTATGTAAAATTTTAAATTGGATTAGAATGTGTCTTACATTAATCGAGCATTTATGTACATATAGCAAATATTTATCCCATCTGTCTTTAGAAATGTTTATAGATAGTTCTTGTTCCCACTCTCTTCTTATTACGTCTGACAAATTTATTTAGAATAAAATTATACAGGTATGATATTAAATGATTTAATTCGGCCTTTCTGTTCATGCCTTCATCTAGTAGATCTGACGTCAGAGTTTGGTATTCTTGTGTATGTTTTTTCAAGTAATCTCGAATTTGCAAGTATCTAAAATATTGATGACTTTTCAAATTGTATTTAAGTTGTAATTCTTGGAATGATAAAAGGTTTCCCATTTCATACATATCTCCAAACGTTTTAATTCCTATTCTTCCCCAGTGAGTAAACGTTTTGTCGATAGTAGATAGTTTAAACGACGGATTATTAGCTGGCTCAAACCTGACGAGCTAAATGGCTGCCTTCTGGGCTGGGTTCTTTCTGAAAGCTTCTCTGTTGGGAATGGGGAACACAGGGGAACATGTCCTGCAATTTTCTGCTTTTCTTTTGTGATACTAACATCCTAATTTTTATTTTTATTTATCTTTTCTAATTGGAGAACCATTTTGAATGCGAGGCCAACTTTTACCCTGCATATGCTCAATTTTTATATAATTAGCCATTTAAGTACTGTGTAAGTGGGTGGGGGGAAAACATTGAGCACTTCATTTTATCTAGACCTTATTTTTTTAAACTATTTGCTCTGTCCTCTTTATTTGTGCCACATTGTTTCAACAAAGCCTATTGACAGCAGGTGAAGTACTGGAATGCATAAAGCTGCTGAAGGGTTTGCTTATGTGATTGCAGCTTTCCCACCTTTCATGAAGGAAGCAAGGTTGAACCAAAACCATTTTTGTAGTGATTGGTTTGAGGATGAATTTCTGTGAGTATTTCTGTGACCTAGACCAACCAGTTTTTTGCTGAAGGTGCAAAGAACCTGTTTTCTCCAACAGTCCCACAGGATTGAGGTGCGCTGGCTTCTCCAATCCTGTGGGTTCTGAGGTGGCTGATGAGGTCAGTGGCAGCCTCTTCCCTAGACGGGGCAGGTGGTACCTGACAAAGGTAGCAGACAGCTGACTTGAGGTGTAGCCATGTCATCGTCATGGAGTCATGCAGCTCAGAAATGTGCCCTTTAGCCCACCAAGTCCATACTCACTTTTTTACCCATCTATGCTAATCCCATTTGCCTGCATTAGGACCTTATCCTCAGAGGCCACAGGCACAAAATCGCTATCAAAACATGGAGGGGACCAGGGGACACAATTTCTTGGCGGCCACGCGCGCATGCGCACACACACACACACACACACACACACACACACACACACACACACACGGCTTCGGAGGCTTCAGCCGTGGGCCTATGGACGGTAATTAGTGATGGGTGCCGGTAGTCGCCGAAAAAATTGTGTAAGGCCCACAGCCAGCGAGGAGTTGAGCTAGATTTAGTGCTGGTTGTGGGCCTGGGGGCACCACTCCCGTCTGACTCCCAACGTATCTGGCCACCCCCGGGTGTGGGGGAGGCACTTGGGTGGGGACGGGGATGGTCCAGTGCCGGTGCGGCAGCGCCGGAGAGCCGGAATCAATCCTGGCTGCGGAAGAGGCGCAGGTCTGTGTCTAGGGCTGCCGAGAGTGATTTTCGCTTGTGACCTATGACCTGGGCATGCAATTCTAGCTCAGCTCTGATCTTTGCCCAACGGACGTCTCCCTCCAATCACCGCGCTCTATCCTCAGTCCCACCGCCCTACTTTCGCATCTGACCGACACTTCCCTCCTCCAATCATCGCGCTGAATCATCATGGTCCCGCTCCCATTGCCTGCTGACCGACGTCTCTCTCGTCCAATCGGCGCCCTCGATCATCAGTCCTACCTCCACTGTCTCGCGGAAAGCAGAGATTTCATTGAGTTTTAAAATCCGGATTACAAAATATGAGGAGGATCGTCCCCCACCTCTCAAAACAGGGAGGGGATGTGTGTCCCCTGGGCCCCCGGGATTTCCACCCCTGTTAGGCCATACCTATTTGTGTCTGTCTTAATGACTTTTAAACAAAGCATTTATTCCCAATGCATTGGCTCTGTTCTCAATACCATCCTGGATGTTCCTTTTTCCCCATGAAGTGGTCGTGGGTCCCAGATCCATAAGAGTCAATGAGCATGTTTCACCTTTTCTCAAGGATATCTTCTAAAACCTTTGAGTCTTTTCCTCAATTGTAGTTTGGAATAAAATCACAATCATAGTCGGGTAACTCATGGCTGGAAGAACATCTTGTCAGTATTTATTTCTGAATTTAGTTGTCAGACTACAATATTCACACAATGAATTCACTGAGAAGGGTTGGTGTTGGAATTCTCTCAGAAGGGAAGGGGAAAAGTACCATGAATGAGTTAAGTTCTGTTGCGGTTTAAATCATTTGAAATTCCTTTCCTCAGTTAAAGTTGCCAACACGCCTCCTGATGAATCAGTGAGTTGCTCCACTGATTCAGTTAGTCTCACAGAACAGGTTGGCCCCAGGATTGATCCTTCCGTCTAATTAATTGCCATTCGACGGACCTCACTGAATTGCCCTAATAGTTTTTTTTAAATCGTGAATGATTTTGAAAGTGGATGCAGAGAGAATGTTTTGCCTGTGGGGAAGAAATACTATTGTTATAAGAGAAATCCAAGAAAAGTCAAGAAATCTAATGTGAGTGCATAAAATCACGAGGGGAATAGATAGAGTGAATGCACTGTATCTTTTAACCAGTGTATGGGAATCAATAACCTGAGGACATAGGTTTAAGGTGAGAGGGGAAAGATTTGATAGTAAACTGAGGGGAATTTTTTCACAGTATGTGGGTATTTGGAACAAGCTGTCAGAGGAGGTAGTTGAGACAGGTACCATCTATCTATTATTATATAAAACTCTGTGGCTGCCGCCTGCCGTCCGGCTGCCTTTCTGCCTTTCGATTCGTTCCATCGTGTGATGTCACAATGCCCAATACTCGCAGATGTCCAATCGGAATGGCCGATGCTCGCAGATGTCCAATCGGAATGGATCCATTTACATGTACGGCTGCCGGCTGCATTTCTTCCTTTGATTCCTTGCCATGCCGAATCCAGACGCACAATCGCCGAGATCTTTTCCATTTCGGTAGAGATTTCACTTTTTTTTCTAAGTATCCGCTCCTCATTACATTTCGTCGTGTTTAAGTACACTTTTTTAATCAAATCCTTCTCCCCCCCACCCCCCAATATTTCAAAAATAAACTGGCTTCTCACCCATAGAAGCAGCTATTTCGGTAGACATTTCACTTTTCATTCCAACTATCCACTCCTCATTAGATTTCGTTATGTTTATGTCCACATTTTTCATTAAATCCTTCTCCCCCCCCCCCCCCCACTCACTCATTTTGTCGCCTCCTGCTGGCCAGCGACCATAACGGCTGCTGGCGCCCGCATCTCGCCTCAAAGACGCCATTTAAAACCAGCCGCACTGCTCATTCCTGAACCGCTTGAGTTGGAGGACCACGTCTCCCGTGGGGGCTACGGGTAGGGAACGGCTGCGTTGGGGGAGCAGACCCAATGCCCTTGGTCTAGTTTAATATTAAAATCCTTGCCAGTTCTTGCCAAAATCTAAGCAGAGAACTTGGGTGATGGGAATCCAAACTTTCCTATTGTCCAGAACATTGTATCAACTGATGGCATCAGTTAATATTTTTTAATTTAAATGTAGTGACACAATTAAAAACACAGAAGTGTTTCAAAGTTACTCTTTGGACTTAAAAAAAAAATCCTTCTTTGGGTTTTATGAATCTGCTGAAGAAATTTAAATGTTGGTGATATGGTATTGCACTCCTCCCATACTGGTGGGCCTTTTTTAATTAACTCCATCTCCTTTTCTTCCTCACTTACCCTTGAATGTGCCCTGCTCTGCTTTCAGGTTTAACTCCACAGCTTATTGTGTTTGAATGTGGCACATTGTTACAGGATCAGCTGATTTCCCACCAGTGACAGTTGAACTAGTGGAAGTTATCCCCAAACATTTGGTCGTACAGCAGCTGGACTCTCCAACGCTCTGTGCCACAGACTTTCGATGTGTATACACATTCTTAGTTTTACCTGTGCTACTATGAGGAGATGCTGGGTGGATGCTTGGTAATTACTGACAGGAAGGATGAAGAACTATTGTTTTTTTTCTTTACATTCCTCTTTCCTCAAAACTATTCTGTCCAGGAATGGATGGATAAATAGATGACAGAATCTCTTCATTCTCTTCCTTCTGGGTTTTAACAGGTTCAGATCAAAAACAGGCCAGCAATCCTCCTGGCTGCGGAAGGTGCAAAATGCAGAGAATGCCGGGGGGGGGCAAAGAGAAGAAAACTATTGTGTTTTTGTATTGAGGAAAAATTCAGAGTTTTTGACCAAATTGGTTATGTGCATTAAAAAAAAAAAAACACTTCACTGACAGGGCTTTAATTTTTACGTCTAAACTGTGGGCTGAAAAGAATAAGGTCTTACTTGGATTTATTTTAAATGTTTCATTCCAATAAAACTCCATCTTGATTATAAAAGTCAACCTGTGCAGAATTAATATTTTCATTAATTTTGCTTTAAGAAGTGGCTTTTAAAACATGCAAGCTGAGTGCTGCCAATCCCATGTGTTTGTGGGATGTGTTCTTGATAGAGACCAAAACTTGGTGCCTGACTTGACCGTGCGTGTGTGGATAACTTTGCATTAGAAAATGCTGGTAAACTCCATCTGTCTTCTTGTACCTATCAAGCTCTTTTTACTGGAAAGAAGATCCCATTTTCCATCGTGCTCGCTTGTCACATTTTCCTCCTTACCCTTGTGTATCATTTGTCTGGGTTATTGTGCTGACTGATTCATTCATCTGCTGTTCTAAAGGCTCCCTCTTGACTTGCTCTTTGTCATCACCAGTTTCAACATTGCTGTATGTGTGCTACTTGTAGCCAGGGCTGTTTGCACTTGCCTCGCACTGGGCGTAGAGTTTGTCCAGCATTTTGTGTGTCCCTTGGCTCTTTAGTTTTCTGCTTAATTAGCTTCCTCTTTAATTCTAATCACATGGGTCTCACTTGCTGCATTTTCCAATTTCTTCTGTACTCTCTTTAGAAGCTGAACTTGATTTGAACTGCTGTCTCGACTCCTTGAACGTTAAGGACTTGCAGCGCATTTGTATTATTTTTCTAAAGTCGCTGACCAAGGGAAGGCACTTTCTTTTGCAATAGGGAGCTGCATTAGCCTGCAGGCCGTCGCTGTGGGTGGGAGGCTGTGTGCTTGTGATTGCCCAAGCGATGGTTTCAGTCAAAGATTGTTGCCAGTGAGAGGTGTCAAACAGAAGTTAGGCGCTTGGTCTCTGGAATATCTCCCAGGTAGTGTTGGCAGGCCTCTTGTGGTCTGGCTCTTTCTTTCACTTGCTCACTCTGTTCATGAGTGTCATGAACACAGGCGCACTTTTTTTTGGAGTGAACCATGAGATATAGGTTTAGCAGAGGAACATGACACTGAAGAAAAATATCAGCCATGGAGACTCAAGAGTGCAGATGTTGGAATCTTGAGCAAAAAACAGTACTGAAGGAACTCGGCAGGTCACGCAGCATCTGTATAGGGAAATTGACAGAGTACTAAGGAAGGGCACGTGGCTGTAGTAGCGAGTCTGGGTGAGAATATGGTCGAGCAGTAAGAATCATGGTGGGGGAGCAGTCAGAGAGTACTGAAAGACATTTCCCTCCACAAATGCTGCCTGAAACGCTGATTCCCAAAAGATCACCTATGATTTAATCGCAAGGGGCCAAATGGCCTCGTTTTTATTTCTCATGTTCTTTTGGGCCATGTACAGTTGTTATCATAGCTTGCCGTTCCAAAGTAGCAGACCATAAAGAGGGCCACTTACACTGGCCTCTGTGGATGCCTCAGGGCTGTCTGATGTTCCTGTCTGCTACATTGTCAAAAGCATTAACCCATGCTTCAACTGATTAGTTTCAAATTCAGGCAGTTTAAAAGCTAAAATAGATGAGGAGAATTTTGAGCAAACATTCTTTGCATCAATAAAATATGATACAATTTCTGGGTTCTGGCTATGTTTGACTCTCATCGAGACTAGTGGAATTAAATGCCAGTTTCCTTGTAATAATGGATGGGATTTATATAGCGCCTTTCTAATACTCAAGGCGCTTGTACTTGATGTTTTAATTGGAAGTTGGAGAATCCTCATCGCAATCCCCTCCTCTCCCATTTGAATGAAACGGTTGGCATGATGACATTTGTGTACCCAGATTGAGCTAGTTCACTTTTTGTTTCTGGAGTTTTAACCACATTTTTATTGGAAGATTACATTTTCTGATGTCTTGTGATTTTGTTTTTTTTGCTTTTGGACAGTGCACTGCCATTGTCACTCAGAATGTGAAGATTTATGTCAACTTTAGAAGATTAGGTGAATGGATCAGAATTTAAAAAAAATTTAAATGAATGATTTTATTCAATTAAAAAAAAACATACTGAAAATGGACACTGAGCTTGGTCTAGATTTTGTTTTATTTTTCTCTCAAGTTCCCAAACATTGGGGGAAATCGAAGGAACCAACAACTTGAGTGCCGCAGCTGGTAGAGCTGTTGCTTCATGGTGCATGAGCAGGGCTCTCGCTTAACTTTTTTTCCCCTGTTGCCAGCCAGGCAACCTTGGCAGCTTTTTAGGTTGCCAAATTACAGTTTAGGTGGTCGTTTAAGATGGCTTGCATGACACGTGCGATAATGTGCTCGGACAAAGTGCGTAGTTACCAGTCGGAATTATACTCAATGAAGCATTCACATATTATTTCTGCTTCAAATAAAGTCACAAACTAAACATTCACCAATCAAGACATGATATATCCCACAATGACATGCAGCAAAATTATAAGACAGTATCTCAACTCTTTTTACACATTGCAATTGATGCAATTTCTATTAGTTCTTTCCACTTCCAAACAAAAATGTGGTTGGATTATTCAGCGTATGATCAACCTGTGTCAGTAAATCCTGGACCATGGTAACATATATGCGTACGTATAGTTGTGAATGTTGCTCATTAAATAACTACAGTACTGATACTCCATATTAAGAGCATTGATTTGCCGTTAAAATGAATTATGTAATAACGTGTCAACGGTAGCAGTGACAATCGAACATTGCGGTTTTAATGTTTCACGTGTACACAATTTAATGAATCCATCTTTATGGATTAAAACAAATAATAACATTGGGAATTAAAACACATTTGATTGCATTCCGTTATCAAACATAGTCAATGTTCGCTCTGAAGACATTTCCAGGACAATAGGGTCAGGGAGGGGGGTGTGTGTGAATCAGTGCGGGGTGGATAGATGGCGGGGGGGGAGGGGGGTTAGAAGGCAGTCGGTGCAGAATGGATGGATTGAGGCAGGTGAATTAGTGTGTGTTGGTTGGAGTAGGTTAAATTGTGAGGGGAGAGCGCGGGGGATGTCAGTGGTAGACATGGATGGGGGTAGACAAAAGTGCTGGAGAAACTTAGCGGGTGAGGCAGCATCTATGGAGCGAAGGAAATAGGCAACGTTTCGGGTCGAGACCCTTCTTCAGACTGCCCCCCCCCCCCATTCTTCTTGAATGGGAGGATCAGTACAGGATGGATGGGGGGTGGGGGGGAGAGATGCGCAGGATGAATGGTGGGGGGGGGGGGGGTCAGTACAGTGTGGATCGGAGGGTCTGTGCAGGATGAATGGGGGATCACTACAGGATGAATGAGGGGAAGGTGCAGGGTAAATGGAGGATGGGTCAGTACGGGATGAATACGTGGATTAGTACAGGATGGATGGGGATCAGTACAGGATGGATGGAGGAGAAGTGCAGGATGGATGGGAAAGGGGTAAGTACAGGGTGAATTGGAGAATCAGTGTAGGATGGATGGGGGGGGGGGGTGGCAGGAGAATTAATGCGAGGTGGATAGGGTGATCAGCGCAGGATGAATAGATTGGGTGGGGGAGATGAGGAGGGGAGCACAGATTATGTCAGTGAGGACTGAATAGAGGCGGGAATGGGGATCAGTGCGGGATGTAGAGGAGGGGTCCAAGGATAAGGGGTGGGGGTGGAGGGGGCATACGAGAGAGAGAAGGGGGGTGAGGTGGGGAGGAAGGAAGGTCAGCGCTCCCGCACGACGAGGCCTCCCCCTCCCTCCCTCCTCCCGGCCTCGGCGTGCGGGAGGATTTTTTTAAAAGCGGTTATCGCCGTTAGTGGGTTTGCAAGCAGCGGCCCTTATCAGGGCGGGAGGGGTGCGGGAGGAGGAGGAGGAGGAGATGGAGCCGCTGTCGCTCGACCCTTCGTCACCCCGCACCTAGTACCTTTCCCACGCAATACAGCCGTCACCGCCGACACAAAATGTCGCGTTCCTTTTCTCCAGAGATGCTGCCTGACCCGCGGAGTTACTCCAGTTTTTTGTGTCTATCTTCGGTACAAACCAGTATCTGGTTGCCAAGCCGGGCAAAATGACTTGCCGTTTAGGTTGCCCGGCGGCACTTTGAGTGGCCTGTGGCACCCGGGCAACCGTTAATTTCGAGCCCTGATGAGACCTGGGTTCGATCCTGCCTCGAGGGCTGTCTCTGTGGAGTTTGCACGTTCTCTCTGTGATTGCGTGGGGTTCCTCCGGGTGCTCCGGTTTCCTCCCACATTCTAACATGCAGGTTTGTAGGTTAATTGCCCTCTGTAAATTGCCCGCTGTGGGTCGGGAGTGAATGGGAAAGTGGGATTATATAGAACCAGTGTGAACAGGTGATTGATGGTCGGAATGATCCTGGTGGGCCAAATAGCCTGTTACCATGCTGTACTTTTGAATTAGGTTCAATTCTTGAGACATTTGGAATCTGTAGGGATAGAGATTGACTATTGCTTTGGCTAGTTGGTCAAGTGATTTTACACAGTAAGGGACTTTCAGCCTATCTGGCTTTGCAGACGACACCTGAGATTCTTTGCGTTTGGCTTTGAGTGTTTGGGAAGTTTTTTTTTTTCCATTTTGCTTCCTTTCACTCAGGGTCAAAAGCCAGGAGGTTGGTGAACAAATAAAGGTGCTGATATTAACGTGAGAGGTTAATTTTGTGGTGAGATAATAGAATAGAATAGCAATAATCGAATTTCTTAGAGTTAAACAGTTGCAGATAATCGGTACGTGTGGCACTTCATTGCAGATATCCAGCCTTCACTCTGCACTTCTGATATTTTTACATATATAAGCGTTCTGCACTGACAGGCATTTTGCTCCCTATAATCACCACCTCCTCCACCTTGCACCGTCGTTTGTTGTTTAATCCCTCATGCCTTTGCATTTGCTCTCTTCGTTTTCCCTTTCTCTGCATCCTAAACCTGAAACAAACTCTCTTCCTCTCCCTCCACAGATGCTGCCTGACTTGCTGAACATCTGTAGCATTCCCTGTGTTGATTTCAGATTTCCAGCATCTGCAGCATCTTTGGTATTCTGAAAAAGTTGCTCTTGTTCAGTTGAATATTTCAGGGCGATGAGCACAGCAGATATTTTGCATGCTCTTACTACACGTTCTTTGGCTTGTTCTTCAATCCTTTCCAGTCCCTACGGTTTGCATTAGAGTTACAGTGCTTCTCCCAGTCAAAGTTTGTGAGATTTGAGATATTGCAGATTCCTTCTCCCATCCCCTCTGGTTTGTTGATGCGTGGAAACCTGGTAACTGTGCAGTAGGAGGGAGAAGAGTAGACCCCAGCTGTAGCTCCATCCGATTCGCAACGTGTAGTTTGTGTTAATAATTGACTGACCTCTGCCCTATTGTTCTCTTGCAGGATTTCCTCATTATGTTTCTTCATCACCTTGCAACGGTCGGATTGATCACATTTTCTTATGTCAACAACATGGTGCGGGTTGGAACACTCGTCATGTGCCTTCACGACGCATCTGATTTCCTTTTAGAGGTGAGAATATTTTGTTAAATGCTGCGGATATACCTGCCTGCAAGGAATCTGCGATTCTCTGCAGAGTGGAGGGTAATAGGTTCTCAGTCCCAATCAGACAGTGACATTTGGCTGTTGTCGACTGTCACCAGCACAGTACAAAATTACAAAGAAAGCCCCCACAGAAAGTGAAAACTGTGATAAGAAGGCAAGGAAAAAATCCCATCAAGGAATAAGTCTAAAACTTCAGTCTGATAACCTAGTTCAGATAATGGTTACACTGCCCTCCATAATGTTTGGGACAACAAAGACCCATCATTTATTTATTTGCCTCTGTACTCCACAATTTGAGATTTGTAATAGAAAAAAATCACATGCGGTTAAAGTGCACATTGTCAGAATCCAAAGCCATTTTTATACATTTTGGTTTCACCAGTTGCTGGGTGTTTACTCTGGTGATGCGCTGCCAGGCCTGTATTGCAGCCATCTTTAGCTAATGCTTGTTTTGGGGGCTAGTACCCTTCAGTTTTCTCTTCAGCATATAAAAGGCATGCTCAATTGGGTTCAGATCAGGTGATTGACTTGGCCACTCAGGAATTGACAGGAATTTTTTAGCTTTGAAAAACTCCTTTGTTGCTTTAGCAGTATGTTTGGGATCATTGTCTTGCTGTAGTCAATGAGTTTTGAGGCATTTGTTTGAACTTTGAGGATGTGCCTATACACTTCAGAATTTATTATGCTACTACCATCAGCAGTTGTATCATCAATGAAGATAAGTGAGCCAGTACCTTCAGCAGCTTGAATGGTCCTCATGTTGATAAACAGCAATAAAAGTTTCCAAAGATTATGGAAAGACTGGAGGAAAGACTAGGTGCTGAGAGCTCTCTTGTACCTGCATTAAGGAGGCGATTATGGAGGGCACTGTATGAATGACTTTACATTTGAATTTTGTGATTTACAAGCCTGCAATTGTTTAGAAATATTACTCCCCACACTCAAGGCCCCCCACCTAAACGTGATTTGCTCATATTTGGATGACAAAAAGTGTTTATTAAATATTCCTCAAAATGAACAACTCAGATTCGAAAGGAAACTGAAGTTTGGTCCCTTTGTTCTCTGCAGAATTTCATCAAGGTTTTCCACCCAGCCAGTGTTTCATTTCTCAGGCTTGTACTTGCCAGCATCAATTTAACTTTGCTATTTGAAGTTTTGTGTGGACTTTGTCCTCCTAAAACTTCAACCCATGAGATACGTCACTAACCCAACCTCGCCAAACCCAAGGCAGATGTTGCTCCTAGCTGGGCTGTTGCTCCATGTCTTATTCTGATGTGGCTTGGAATTGAACACCCATTATGGAACAGAGGGAGGCCATTTGGCCCTTTTGAGCCTATGCTGACTGCAGCAATCCTGCCAGATCTTTTTCCTTGCTCTATCCCCATAAATCTAAGTTATTCTATCTCATGAACCAAACACATTTTGAAAGCCCTGATTGACTCGGTTTCCGCCACCCATACAGTCAGTGAGCTCCAGATCACTGCCGATTTCCTTGCGTCCCCCTTTAAAGCTGTGCCCCTAGTCCTCAAACTGCCCACTAATGGGAACAACTATTTCTTTCATCTTAGGGCCATGACATCCGAGCTCCCAATAACCTTTGTGCCCTCTGACTGCCCAAAACCCACAAATGCAGTGCTTTCAGCTTTCTGATCCAGAATTGCAATTGTGTGAGAGGTTAAAATTCCCAATCTATGCCAGGATGAGTGCTTTAAATAAAAGGAGTGCACAACCATTTTTTTTCTTCTCCTCGCCTAACTTACCATAAAATACATGGAAGTTAACAATATCCCATAGGATCTTGCAAAGCCCAAAGTCACACAAAGATTGTGAGTGGTCCTGATTATGTTGGTTACTTTCCTGAGTTAAGTGTGGATGGTATTGATTTGGGTGGGGCAGGTTGATTTGCATAATGAATTGGGATGTGTGAGAACTCTGCAATTTCTTCCAGTCTTGAGTGCAGAGCAGTTACCCATAACAAGCCGCGATGCAGCCCGATCGGATGCTTTTCACAATGTGTTTGTAGAAATTGGTAAGAGTCATTGAATACATGCCAAATTTCCTTCAGAGGAAGTAAAGGTATTGGTGTGCTTGGAGAAACAAGGAACTGCAGATGCTGGTTTACAAAAATGACACGGTGCTGGTATAACTTAGCAGGTCAGGCAGTTTCTCTGGAGAACATGGGTGCCATTTCAGGTCGGGACCGTTCTTCAGACTTCAGAAGAGTCCTGACCCGAAACATCACGTATCCATGTTCTCCAGAGATGCTGCCTGACCCGCTGAGTTACTTCAACACTTTGTCTTTTTTTTAATTGATGTGCTTTCTTGATTGTGGTGTTGAAATTGCTGGTGACAGTTATATCCAGGAACTTGAAGCTCTCAAAATGGGGTGGGGGCAGAAAGCTTAGGACTTGGCACCGAATTGAATTTGAGGTGAATGTATGTGACAGTGAAGGGACAAGTGTGCATGTCCGGTATGCAGTGGACAAAGTCTGAAGATTGGGTGAAAGTGTGTGGTTAGATGAATGCTGCAGGGCTGGAAAGCGATAGTTCAGGCCTCTGAAGTGGAATGGTTATGTTGCTGATTGCCTGGGACCTGGAAACCATGGTGTTTGGCGAAAACGTCAGCGAATGATGTGTGCTTTATGCTCTGTGACCTTGAGTTTCTGAATGAGTTGAAATCTGTTTTAGATGTAGCAGAGGAGGCTGTTCGCAGATGGGTAACATTTCTGGATTAATTTTGTGGAATCTTTTCTTTCCCAGCACTGGAAAGTATTTGGAAAATTGTGTGTGATCACTTGCAGATGCACACAATGTTGGAAATTTCTCAGCTGAAATTGTTTAGTGGTCTCGATTGTGGTTGAGGAGTAATGAGGCTCACAAAACAATCAAAGCATTTTGCTCCTCTCATGTTCATAGCACCCTCCAAGCAGCCCAGTGATGTATTGCTCGTTTTAATTGTCCGTACTCGCCACAATTTGCCCATTTACTCAACAGACAGTGCATAAAGCGGAGGTTGAAAATTACCTTTTCAGGTTGAGTCAAAGCTAGACTGAAGTAAGAGTACTGAGGGTTGGAGCAGAGCTGCCCAAATCTCAAATGTTCCAAATTAATCTCGAGTGTGCTGAGAATGACGCTATCCAAGGGACAGAGGGACTAGTTATCTTTTTCCATTTGGTGACAGTTTTCTCAGATGGCCTTGCTTTAATCTCCTGCCCCATCAACTCTGCGACACAGTGCACTAATGAGCTCTTTCTCTGTTTTGCCTTCCAGGCTGCTAAATTAGCCAATTACGCCAAGTATCAAAGACTTTGCGACTCATTATTTGTGATGTTTGGTTTTGTCTTCGTCAGCAGTAGGCTTGGCATTTACCCATTCTGGTGAGTAATAGCTGTGCTAGGGATGTTTGGACCTCTAGCTCAGATCCTGGGGAAGAGAGAAACTGATCTATAAGAATATCTCTGGTTGTCAATTTCTTTTTGATAGTTTACTTGGAAAAACGCACTTGCATTTTCTAAGATGTGTTGGGAATTATAGTGATGAAGCTTGGGGCATTTGGAAGAAAACGTTTCCATTTGATTGTATATGCCAGGTTGCTAGCTACATATTACATACTGTCTCCCTCCTAATGGCAACGCTGTAGAACTGAGCTAAAAAAACAAAAGTGGCTGGAGGAACAGGCAGCATCTGTGGAGGGAATGGACAGACTATGTTTCAGGCTTGTGAGCATTCTACAGACTCGAAACATCATCTGTCCATTCCTCCCACAGATGCTGCTTGACCCACTGAGTTACTCCAGCACTTAGTTTTTTTGCTCAAGATTCCAGCATCTGCAGTTCCTTGTGCCGCCTTTAGATCTCTATCGATCTAATTCATAAAATGAAGGGAGCAAGAAAATGTTTGTATCCTGAAGAGTCATTGCCATGACACACTGTCTCCACTCAGTCCAACAAAATAAGTCGCCATTATCATTGCCAATTAAAATTCTTTACAACATGCCCTCCCCTCCTCCTTAAAAAAGGACAAGAATAGCTGTGACTGGCAGCGTTAGAGACCCATTTAGTTCAATTTAGAGGTACGATGTGGAAGGCTCGTTCACGTTCAATTACCCATTCACGCCAGTTCCATGCTATCCCACTTTCTAATCTACACTCTACACACTATGGGGCAATTTACATAGGCCAATTAACCAATTGAACGTCTTTGGGACGTGGGATGAAACTGGAGCACCCAGAGGAAACCCACACGGTCACAGGGAGAATGTGCATACTCCACACAGACAGCACCCGAGGTCAGGATTGTACCCGGGTCTCTGACGCCGTGAAGCAGCAACACCACCAGCTGCGTCACCGTGCCGTACATTGAGGAAAGGTAGAATTAAAGTGTGATTTATTTTTTCCCAACGTGGACCTGACGGACAGAGTGGTCACCTCCTCCCTGGATATTTCCTCTGAATCTCTCCTATGATGAGAGGGCTGGCTGCAGTCTGGGAAAAGTGTAATCTACTCCTCCCTCTTTCTTTTTGTTTCTGCTTGTTTTGAGCATTGTGGCACTGTGTATGAAAAGATCTTGGTGCTGACAGTGTCACTGATGGTCAGAACAGCTGCATTGTAGATTAACAATGACTATTACTTTTTCTTCCTTACCAAATGGAGAGACTCTGAAGAGCAACATTAATTTTGTGTTCTGGAATATTTCCATTTTAAGTCCAGGTTCTGGTCTTGCTCCAAATGCTTTTTTGTCATCTGTTAGAGGATTGGAGTGCCAGCACGATCTGACATATCACCAAACTGCAAAGCCTGCCGTGAGTTGCTTTGCAAGTTTTCACAAGGCAATGAAAATTGATAATTGATTTGCTTTCCTACTTTTTTTTTTGTTTTATACGGGCTAAATTCTTGTGTCCCCGATTGCAGGATTTGGAGGGACCTGCCCTCACTTTATAACTGGTATGTTGTCGAGGCTCCCGCACCGCCTTTTCTGCGGTGTAGTGACTTTTCCTGTAACCTTATCGCAAATGTATTTGTTGAGACTGTCACTCAAGTGAATTCGCTGGTGATGTGTGAGAGCTGCAGGCTGCTCAGATCTGCTGGTCTCTGATAGGTTTACAAGATTAATGTGGAGCCAGGAGTTTATTTCACCATCAGCATCACACCCTGCAGCGCTGTGACATGCATATGCTTTTGCGGGGCACTGTGCAGAGTTGCAAGACCAGTGAAGCCGTTTAAAGTTGCCCACAACTTGTGTAGCATGTATAACTGGCTCCTGCTCCAAGTAGACAAATTCCTCATAGCTTCTCCTTGGAATTCGAAGGATCCTAATTGCCACGTTTGCTCAGCCCATTAAGTTTAACCAGGCTCCTAAACATCCCATTTCCCCTACAATTTTAATAGTCTTTCTGCGTTCCTGATGTGAGATTGTTCCAGGAAACAAATGAAGTATTTTAGCTGCCCATTCCCTCTGAGTCGTTGAGTGACTTGCTGTGTCCTTTGCGTTTTTCTCAAAATTCCAGCATCCACAGTTTCTTGTGTCTCAACTTTCCTTCTTTACACTTCCCCCTAGCCTGTCATCATAGCTGATCTTCAACCCCATGACATTTTCCTGCAAGATCCACAACTCTCGATGCCCTTAATAGGTGAAACTGTTAGTCACACAGCATGCAAACAGACCCTGTATCCCTCGATTGTCAAATGGTCCATCAATGTTCACCTTGAATACACCAGTTGGCTGAGTATTGCTGGTTGTCTTGAGTAGTGAGTTCCCAAGGTGGCCAAGATTGGTGGTGAGTTCTCAGGCTTCCTTTTGCTATACAACATCCATGCCTTAAAGTCTGTCTTCCTGTTAGCTGCCAAAGTGAAAATCATTTTATGCAACCCAGCTTCAAATGGGATTCTCAAACAGCAAATCTCCCGTGGTGCAGCAGATGTGAAAACTGTAGCTAAGGAAAACCAAGTATGTGGTGTGTACGGGTGATAATGAACTTGCTTTCACCATGTAAACACTTTCAGTGGTTTGATTAGATGTGATGTGCGAGCTGCTGTTACTGTTTTTGGTTTGATTGTGGTGCATGTACCCGAGCACATTCCAAGATCTCCAGCACCTCGTTCAAGTAGCTATTCCCAGATTGGAGAGCCTAGAATCACTTGCCAGTCAAGTTCAGACCAAGCAAATAAGTGCTGGCATACGTTCACATCTTGCAGTGGAGCCCAATGGCGTTCTTTCTCTTGCTTCCACATGTTCATCAGATCACTTATAGGTTATCAGGAGCAACAAGCCCAGCTAACCTGTATAGCACACAAAATCTCCTGTGCACGAAGAACGAAGACCAAATTTAGTAGCTTAGAAGATGGAAGGGGCAAAGTTTCAAGGAGATGAAGGGGCAAGTTTTGTTTTTGTTTTTTTTTTAACGTGCCAGGGGTGGTAATGGAGACAGATACAATAGTGGCATTTAAGAGGCTGATAGATGGGCACATGGATATGCGGAAAATGGATCATTTAGTTTAACTTGGCATCATGTTTGGCACAGACACTGGGGCAAAGGGCCTGTGACTGTGCTATACTGTTGTAAGATTGAAGATTAATTGAACCAGGGTAAACAAATGGAATTAATTCCCCATTTTAAGATTGTGCTTTTAAAAGAAAAATGATTAGATATTTCTGCCCACATTGACAATGGAAATTGCCGATGTAAATTTGTTGTTAACCTCCTCCCCTGCCAGTGATGGCAAGGCGGTATCTTTACTGGGAGGATGTAATTACAGAATAATGGATTTGCGTAGATAGTGTATATTATTAATGCCCAGTCCTGAATTAATGATAGTAAAGTTCACATGAAGTGCAGATGTAAGTTGTTTGTTAACGATAGCAATAGAAAGTGCTGTAAGACACAATATCTTTGTCTAACTACTCAAATTACTTGACTTTTTGCCAAAATTACCTTGTATGTGAGTTCTCAAAATGGATTGTAGTTTCAGTGCCCTGTAGCATCGTAATAACTGGATGATTCCCAGTCCAAACATTTATTCCATGATAAACTGAGCCACTGGGTTATATTGATTCAACTCTATCTGGTTCTGTTTTTACTGCCTGCATTTATGAGATGTTCCTGACGTTTTTTTTGAGGATTGCATTTCACGATTCTATCAGCTGCAGCTTTACTAACAGCAAGCTGACCAGTAACATCCCAGTTCCGGCAGTTTGTTGCTGTACACAGTGTTTCTTGCGTTAGCTGACCTGGTTCCAGCTATAGTCTGGGCTCCAGACAGAAGAATGCTGTGGAAAAACTTTGTGTTGTGTGCTGTCCAAGCAGATCATACCAAATGTAGTGGTTTTTCAGATAGCAAAGAAGGTTGTGAATGATTGCAGCAGGATCTGAATCGATTCGCCAGATGGGCGGAGGAATGGTTGATGGAATTTAATGCAGAGAAGTGTGAGGTATTGCATTTTGGGACATCGAACAAGAGCAAGACATACACAGTAAATGCCAGGCCTCTGGGTAATGTTGTAGAGCAGAGGGATCTAGGAATACAGGTGCATGGTTCCTTGAAGGTCGAGTCACAGGTAGATAAAGTGGTCAAAGGCTTTTGGCACTTTGGCCTTCATCAGTTAGAGTATTGAGTATAGAAGTTGGGAGGTCGTGTTGCAGTTGTATAAGACATTCGTAAGACCGCATTTAGAATATTGTGTTCAGTTCTGGGCACCATGTTATAGGAAATATATTGTCAAGCTTGAAAGGGTTCAGAAAAGATTGACAAGGATTTTGCCAGGACTAAAAGATGTGAGTTATAGGGATAGGTTGAGTAGGCTGGGTCTCTATTCCATGGAGCGTAGGAGGATAAGGGGAGATCTTATATTGGTGTACAAAATCATGAGAGGAATAGAGAGGGTAGATGCACAGAGTCTCTTGCCCAGAGTAGGGGAATTGAGGACCAGAGGACATAGGTTCAAGGTGAAAGGGAAAAGATTTAATAGGAATCCGAGGGGTAGCTTTTTCACACATGGGACAAGGGTGTATGGAACAAGTTGCCAGGGGAGGTAGTTGAGGCTGGGACTATCCCATTTTTTTAAAGAAACAGTTAGACAGGTACATGGATAGGACAGGTTTGGAGGGATATGGACCAAGCACAGACAAGTGGGACAAGTGTAGCTGGGACATTGTTGGCCAGAGTGGGCGAGTTGGGCCGAAGGGCCTGTTTCCACACTGTATCACTCTGACTAGGACCCATTTTACTGGTGCACCTGAAAATTAACCCTGATATTTGATGCTGGGCTTCATTCAGAATTGAAGGCTATAAACTGGAATTTATCTATGCCTCTGCCCATAAATGTGACTTGCCTTGGACCATGTAGTTTAATAGTTCATTCGTATTACTGTGAAAACGTTCTGCCCACTGGTATTGTTTTGCACGTCTAAAAATAACTCTGACCTGCTCCCATTTCTTCACATTAACAGGTCAGATGGTGCAAGGAAGGAAATGACCACACAAATGCCATCCAAACAATGACTCGATTATTCTCTGCATATAAAAGGGAGGGTGGATGAAAGAATGTACATGTATCTTTCGTTATTTCATTCATCAGAATTTCCAGTTTCTAGATATGCGGCGAATGTTTCATGGATGAGTGACATGTACTAATGGCATGCTCAAAACTGGGAGATTGTGGATACAGTCTCCTGTCCACTCAACACTGCCCACTCCTTTTGTAAAAGGGAAGCTGTGTGACTGTCGGATAGAATGGATTTTTGTCACAGCAAATAGTGGTAGTTAGCTTCAGTTATTCCTTCTCCCCACTCCGGTCTGGCAGAAGGTACAGAAGCTTGAAAGTGTGCACCACCAGACTTTGGAACAGCTTCTTCCCCTCTGTTATCAGACTTCTGTTGGGTCCTTCCATAAGCTTAGGGTACTGTTTGATTCACATTGTGAACACTGGACTCTAAGGATCTGATGTGCTACAATGCTGAGAACTATATTCTGCACTCTGTGTCTTTCCCTCTGCTTTACGTAGAGTCATACAGCACAGAAACGGGCTATTCAGCCCAACTCATCCATGCCCATCTAAATTAATCTCATTTGCTTGCATTTGGTCCATATCAATCTCAATCTAAACCTTTCCTATCAGTACCTATTGTACTTGAGTTTGATTGTATTGTATTTATGTATGGTATTATTTGATTGGATTGCAAAATGAAAATAAAATAATGTGGTATTCTTTAACTCTTAAATCAAATGCCTAAAAGGAAAATTGGATATTATCTCTGTCTATTGGAAAGTGAATATTTTGCATTGTTTAATTTAATTTGCAGGATTTTAAATACAACACTCTTTGAAAGTTGGGAGATCATTGGGCCATACCCCTCCTGGTGGGTCTTCAACGTGCTGTTGCTGCTACTACAGGTTCTACACGCCATTTGGTCATATCTCATTCTACGCATTGCATACAAGGCTGTCGTTAAGGGAAAGGTAATTTTGAAAACGTTTAGCAGTAGAGTTTTTTGTTGTTCTCGGCAGAAATTTACTATTTCTGATCATCAATTGTAGCTTCAACCACCAGGTCTATGTGAGACTTGCTAGTCTCCTTTGGGTGAGAAAGCTGGAGGTCTTGTGTAATGGGCATGATGAGTGGGGGTCGAAGGTGGTTGCAGAAGGCCCTGAGGGAGGGAGCAAAGGCTTGAGTTTCTGTAAGCCCTGTAATTAATTGACCTTCATCATCATCCTGCCAGACCCCACTTAGCTGAGAGACCCAGACCTGTGCTGTAACTTGAACCTTCTATATTACGGGCTCACTTAATCAGGCAGTGTATGTGTCTTGGTTGATCCGTGGATGAGGAAGAGTTGGGGGTTCAGAAACATGCATATCTATTCCTTGCTGATCTTGTGGAAACACCAATTGTGACTGTTAAAGTCTCAGTAGGACATTCTGGAAGAAGACTGGTGGTGGATATAAAGAGAACCAGTGTGTGCCTTCAGAACCATATATTTATAAACACGGGCTGGGGGGGGGGGGGGAGATCCCCGGAAAGGCAGTCTTGTAATTCCAAGGGAGTGTTATGGGGTTGGATGTAATCCAGTGTTAAACGGAGCGCCTCATCTGTGCCATCATGTTGACGTGATAACCATTATTGGAAGCAGAGCCAATAGTACTCTGGGTGACGGTAGTCACAGCCAGCATTACTCTGAGGGTCCTTGCCAAAGGCCTTCTGTGAATTGAGATAGATGTATTGCAGTACTCTTGTCTCGTCTTCTGCTAGATATTCAAAGAATTTGTGAAAATGGTCAGCAAAGGGTGTTCCTTTTCTAAAGTCCACGCTGATTATTCATTATGTAGCCCATTTCTCGAAGGCTTTCGTTTCTATTTAATCCCTGAGTAGAGGTTCCATAATTTTTTTCTCCTGCTGATAGCAAGTTGACTCGATAGTTGGCTTGCCATCTTCTATCGCTCTCTTTTCTTGGCTATCAGCCAGTTCTCTGACACTTACTGAATTATTAAATCTGTCATGGTGCCAAAGTTATCTCTTCCCTGGATTCTTTCAAAATGCATTGAAGTAATTGATCTGGAACGGGCATTGTATTCTCCTCCTGGTTTCTCTTTTTTTTTGCATAATAAAGTGCAATTATCTGTTCTAATTTTGTACGGCGATCATCTCGTTTTGGTCTGTCTACCTGGTAATGCTAAAGCAAAATAATTCTTCAATATTTTTGCATTTTGCGATTGTTAATTGTGACTTCAGTATGCCTATCCCATTCCAACTTTTCTTGCTATTTACATGCCTGTTGATTATGTTACAATTTGATTCCATGGCATTTTAACATCGTGTTAAATTCCCGTTCCCACTGTTTGCCCTCCCATTGTTTCTTTGACATCTGTTTGCATTCTGTCCTGTCCCGTTTGTACCTCCTTGCAGTCAGCTTTATCCTTGTGAATTTGTCATAGGAACGGGTCCTTCATCCCACCACATTCATGCTGGCCTTTTTGCATATCTACACTCAACCTATTTGCCTGCATTAGGATGGTATTATTCTGTGTCTGGCCTTTTGTGTCTGTCTAAATGCTTCTTAAACATAGTAATCATATCTGATTCTACCACCCCCTTAATCCACGGTTTGTTAATCGTTATATTGTTCATTTATAACAAATACATAATTCTTGTACTCTTAAACCATTTGAAATGTGGTTCATTGTATTCTATGTTATTCCTTACCAATATTGTTACCCAAAATTGTTTTGATAGCCTCTCATAATTGAGCTTTTCTTTGGTCCATTGCCCCACACTTTGTCATTTTCAATTATTATTTTAGAATGTATTATATGGTCACTATTGCCTTAATGTTCCCCACTTCTATATCTATGGTTCATTCTCTATTACAAAATTTGGTAGCAAATACTCTTTCAGTGGTCTGAACAATTAATTTGGGGTTAGCTGAGAATCTGCATTTAAAAAAAAAATCTTTTTTGCATACATCTGCTGTTGGTGGTCTGGAGATGAGCCTATGGCTGGATTGATTCTGACTGTCTTATACTGCGTCACTTTTTTTCCCCTCCACCATTATATTATCTTTTAGGTGCAACCAGTGTAGTCTTTCAAGAGACTGAGCACTGTTGCTCCCTTAAGGGCAACCAAAGATGGGCAGTAAATACTCTCACCAGCCATACCCAAATCCCATAAATGAATGCAAAGGATTGCTTGGCATTAAGTGCCATTTTTACAGAGGGTTGAGACCCGATTTGGTTTGTTAATATATTTAACCACAAGAAGCACTAGGTTTGTGATCTTGTGCTTGCCGCCACTCACTACCATCTTGCTCTTTATAGACTGGCACAAATAACGTACCCAGCAAAGGCACAGGACCTCTGACTGAATTTACCAGGGGCACGTAGCTGGTTGCACTCGCTCTGCCTGAAGGTTCTGCCCATGTCGGTGGTGCCTCACTAACATTAGTGGGGGGGGAGGGAGAAATCTCAGAGTGCCTCTGCGTGTTTCCGTGGGAACAGGATGTGGGGAGGGTGAAGAAGAGATTGTTTTCAAAAATATTTTGAGGTTAATGTCTGATGTGGTTCCTTTGTAATGCCACTTGCATAAGTGTGACCCTGGAATACACATACAGCCCTGTTTCACTGATCAGTACGCTAGATACTTTGAATGTCAACTTTCACCAACTAACAGCAAGCAGCACTCTTGTTGTCCATGAGACCCAGCAGAACACCAACCAGTGCCACACGCTCTCTGTCCTGGCCGATCTCATATTGTAAACCTGCCAATTGAATGAACATTTTATACATACTGACCCTCTGCAAGCTCAACTAGCTATTTTATTTTCTTCTCACTTTCTGTCGGGTTTGACTGAAAGAAAAGTTTCGAAACGATAGCGATTTTCTTTTTCGCACCTCTCTATTGAAGCCATTATTTTCCTCCCACTTAAAATTATAATTGAAAGTCAGACATGGACTATTTTTTAGTTGAATTTTAACTGACTCGCTGGATTTTTGCAAGATTCAGTATTCCAGGCTTTCACTTGAATACAGGAGCAATAGATTCAGACTGATGCCAGCGGTGGATGCATTTGTAATTCACAACTCTGCTCTCCGATCGTGGGCCCGCAGCTGTTCTTGGTGTTGCGTTTCTTCTGTGTGTTTCTGTGTATATGTAACTCTGCAAGAATTTCTTGAGCAGCTTTTCTGTGGTGCAAGATGTGGTTTCATTTTTGTTTCTGTCTCTTCTTCCCCCACCCTTTTGTTGTTTGAATTCTCTTTCTATCACTGTACACTGGGAAGCGGGACCTTTTGCATGTAAGTGTTGCAACTGTTGGAGTCAGCTGCCTGACTATTTCGCTGTGTGCAACCCTCCCCTGCTTTGCATGGCTAAGTAGCTTTGCTGAAATGTACCACTGTGCTACAATGCCCTTCTGCTTTGCAGCCTGAAGTAACAGCATGGGACCACCTGAACAGCCAACTAGTGGCTGTAACCACTGCCAGTAATTAACTTCATGCTGCTTTACCGGTCACCAAAAATGAAATCATACTGATATCCTCGGCCATTCTTTGCACAAAGCTTTCCATTTATCCTGCTATGGCTTTAATATTTTGAAAATTTGGGCACCAGCAACTATCTCATCTGAGGCCATTCCACTGTTGGGGATTTCCAGCTGTTTTTTAAAACGTGGATTTAACATGCTGTTTTTTGAGCTGATTGATACTTTATTATCACATGTGACATGTCACATTGAAATTCTTGGTTTTACATACCAAACACAAGGTATGCAAAGAGTCACTTAAAGGGCACTGACAAAGCTACAGAGTGTTCATTATATCTTTATTTATTTATTTATTTATTTATTTATTTATTCCGGACAAGTAAAGACATTAACGACATAAATATTAACAAAATCGAAATTATCAAACAATTGGACATTACAATCAATATTTACAAAGCAATGAGAAGAACAAATGATAGTGCCCAATGGTCCCCTTTTGTTCTCGGCCGCCTCACCCCCATGCCGGGTCCCCCTTTGTTCTCGCAAGTGTGAGCTGCCCAATTTGTTAATGATTCCACTGCCTTCCCTGGTCTTCTCACACAGGATGGCAAAGCTTCAACTCCAACCCTTCCTTTCTGCTGTTAATTGTTCTCCAGTGCCATTAAAGGCACTGAGGTCTGATGAGAGCTGCAACCTTGGCCTGGCGTTCCTGGTGGTGAGCAGGTCACGAGGTGCTCAGTTCAAGGGGTTTAGATTAAGTGGTGTATTGTGGGGGCTGGAGGTGGAGGCTGATCTCGTAACCTGGAGCAGATTCCCTCACCACTGATGCCCCAAGCATCCCCACAACCAGACCAGCCATGTAAACAACGTGGCTACGAGCTGGTCAGAAACTCTGGATCCTGTAACAGGCACCAATTCTCCCCCCACCCAGGCCCCTCTGCATTTGCAGAGTTTTGTTTTTGAGAGAACATACACAGTAGAGAGATGCTGGCTAATAAAGCTGCTAAATATCCTACTCTTGTTCTGCTCCATGGCCCAGGTGTTACTGCGAGAAATAACTGCTCAATCCCTAAAGGAAACCTTGCCGAACATTTACTTGTTAGATCCACAATTCCCTTCTGTGTTTACTCCTACCTTGACGTTTAAAAAAAAATAATCTACTTCCATTCCAATCAAGAGTTATTTTAATATTCAACTTGACTAAAATTAATCACCCCCCACCCCCAAAAAAAATATCTCCATCTGTTTGGGGACGGGGGAAAAAGTAAAGCTCTTGACATTTCCAAACTAATTTGTTATTTCATTTGAGTGACTTTTTTTGTATCTGAATGAGTTAATTCACGTGTAAATACACTTTATCTCGTATCTGTTAACATTGTTTCTGACAAATTTAACTGGGCTGCTTTTTGGATTTAAAAAAAAAGATGTCTTATCTGAATTAACATGCCAAAGTAAATATTTTCTTAAAGTGATGGAGAGAAAGTGGCCTTTTACAGTTACATGCCATCTTTAGATGATGCCTCTGTCCCCCCTGTTGGTCGGCCTGTCTGAACCAGGCACTGAGACTGAGACAAGGGAGAGGACGGGAGGCATCTTTCCCACCGTTGGATGGGGCTTGGCTTCTGTTTGGCTCCCTCCCACACTGGCATAAGAGGCCAAGTACTTGTCATGCTGGCCTGGAAAATTCACTCATTCCTTTCCCCTTCCTGTACAAAACATTAATCAACAATTGACACGTTAAAAAAACATGAATTTTCCTGCATTAATGAATAGAACTTAGCTCTTCAGAAGGGAAAGGCAGATCGTTTGTTGTATAATGGGGCTGGTAAGCGACTCTCTTCACCAATGTTTTATGCATCAGTTTTGTATCTGTTTCACCAAAATAGTTTTGTGATTCAAGATTCAATTTAATTGCCACATGTACCAATTAAGATACAGTGAAATTTGAGTTGCCATACAGCCATACTAAGTAAAAAGCAAAAATACACACAGCACATAAAATAAAATTTAACATAAACATCCACCACAGTGGAATCAACATTCCTCACTGTGATGGAAGGCAATAAAGTTCAGTCATCTTCCTCCTTTGTTCACCCGTTGTCGAGGCCTTTGAACGGGGCCGTTGCTGACGGCCCGCTGTTCAAGCCCTCTCGTCAGGATGATCGAAACTCCAGCGTCGGGATGGATCTGAACATGGAGCTCCTGAGTCAACCGCTGCTTCACAGGCCCCGCGGTCGGAGCTCCAACACTGGCGATCCTCGGCAAAAGATCCCAGGCAGCAATGGTAAGTCCGCGCTGCATCCGTGGCTTGAAGCTCCGGGCTGGTCTCCAGGAAAGGCCGCATCACTCCACGTTGTAGGCCGCAAAGGGGGGGGGGGGGAGAGAGGAGATGCGACATGGCGAAAAATTGCATCTCCATCGAGGTAAGTGACTGAAAAAGGTTTTCCACAATCCCCCCCCCCCCCCCCACATAAAACATACCAAGAGACATTAAAACAAACATTCAAGACATACTTAAAATAATAAAAACAGAGAAGTGACAAGATAGACTGCTGGCGAGGCGGCCATTACGGGCGCCACCCGGTGGCACCTGCATCTCAGAGATCCAAAATGCGATGAGATGTGTGCAAATGTGTGTATCATTCCCTGTGCCATAATATAAATCTACATTTTTTTAAAACTTAGAAACATAGAAATTAGGTGCAGGAGTAGGCCATTCGGCCCTTCGAGCCTGCACCGCCATTCAATATGATCATGGCTGATCATCCAACTCAGTATCCCGTACCTGCCTTCTCTCCATACCCTCTGATCCCCTTAGCCACAAGGGCCACATCTAACTCCCTCTTAAATATAGCCAATGAACTGGCCTCAACTACCCTCTGTGGCAGAGAGTTCCAGAGATTCACCACTCTCTGTGTGAAAACAGTTTTTCTCATCTCGGTTTTAAAGGATTTCCCCCTTATCCTTAAGCTGTGACCCCTTGTCCTGGAACTTCTGTCTGTGTTTCTAAGTTTTAAAAATTATTGAATATTTTTCATGCAACGGGAGTTTTTACACAGTTGCAAAGATGGCCTTCAAAAACTGGAATTCTGTTCGGGCAAATCCTCTACTAAAGCATAGTTTTATGTGTGTTCACCCCCTGAGGAGTTGGAAATTCTGGCATTTCCATGAGGGATTCATTCCTCAGTGTGCTTTGTGCAAGCTGCCTTTCAGTAGGCTTTCCTGTTTAACATACCAGCAGACGAGAAGCATGTGCTGTGGGAAGCAGGCTGACCACCTGGGAGGAGCCCGAGGAGCCCGAGGCACATGAGCGACTGATGCAGAGAATGTGACTGCTTGCAGCCTGGCCTGTTGCAGACTGCCACCTGCTGGCTTGTGTGCAAGGACAATTCAATTCAATTCAATTCAATTCAATTCAATTTATTGTCATTTGGACCCCTTGAGGTCCAAACGAAATGTCGTTTCTGCAGCCATACATTACAAACAAATAGACCCAAGACACAACATAATTTACATAAACATCCATCACATTGCTGTGATGGAAGGCCAAAAAAACTTCTCTCTCCACTGCACTCTCCCCCCCGATGTCAAAGTCAAAGCCCCTGGCGGGCGATGGCGAATTGTCCCGCAGCCATTAAAGGCACGCCGGGTGATGCAAGGCCGCGCACCGGGTCTTGGTGTTAGAGCCCCCGGCGTGCGCTCCAGAGACCCGCCGCCATTCCAAGCTGCGCGGGGCGGTGCTGTAAGGCCCCGCTCCAGGTGCTCTTCAACCCCGCAACTCGGGCGGGAGAAGTCGCCGCTGCGGAAGCCCCGAAAAGCGGTCTCCCTCCAGGGACCCGCGGGCTCCCGGTGCCGCCCGCCAAACCCGCAGTTGTAAAGACTACATTTTACTGTATCCTTTGCACCAGACTCAGGAACACCCTCTATGCCCCCTGCTGGTCCACTGGTGCTAGTGGCATCGATGTGGCCAGCGAATCCAAGAGTGAATGAGACTTCTGAGTTGCTACCTGCTGTGCCCTTTCTCAAAGAGCCAACCATATAACAACACTCAGTTATTGCTTATGATTTTTATTTTTAAAGTGTGATTATCAGTGTTCTGCAGAACTGGCTTTGTCTTCAACTGATTATAAATTCACAAGTTTTAAACTGGTGTTGCTTGGGAACCGCAGTGTAGGAAGCCGTTTGACCCATCACCATGTGCAATCTAGTCAGTCCATTCCCACAGCTCTGTTCACAAGAGTCCTGCACATTTTTTTGGTTAAAGTCCCTTTCTATAAGTGCTAGCATTGGCTTCTGCCACCTTTTCAGGCAGTGACATTTATATCTGGAATCCAGACACTGAAAAAACCTGAAACTCTGTTTCTCTCTCCACAGATGCTGCCTGACCTGCTGAGTGTATCTAGCATTTTCAGCTTTTATTTTGGATTTGCAGCATCTGTAATTTTTTTTGTTTAATTTGTATTTAAAGTGAATTCCAAATCGCCGCTGCTTGTTGTGTGGAAATATTTTATTACGTCTCCTTTAGCTTATTTTGCCGCTTGCCTTAATTTTGTCCCGTTGCTCTTGATTCTTCTATGAATGGAGACGGTTTATTTCCCTTCTATCGCTATCGAGACCCTCTTGAATACTCTTATTAAATCACAAATGACTTCTGACAGGACCGTTCAGTAGTCTGATAACGGCGAGGAAAAAGCTGTTCCTGAGTCTGGTGCAAAGGATACAGTAAAATGTAGTCTTTACAAAAGTGTTCACTTTCTCTTGCTGACTTAAGTTTCTCAGAGGTTGACCGGTGGGGTGGGGAGGCTGGATAACTGCTGGGGGTGAGGGGTGGTGCTGGGTGAATGCCGGTGGTGAATCCCTGTGAAGCATCTGGAATCTTCTGCCAACTCCTTCGGTGGCCAACTTCGACTGAAATCGAAGAAAAGTTTTTAATCTTGGTTTGTAGCCTAGGACCAATGCTGGTTGTATTGCCCGATTCCGGCTTTTGAAACTGCCGACAGTGGTGGGTAAATAGTATTCCAACTCTTTCTTCCATCCAGGTCTCCAAGGACGATCGCAGTGACATTGAGAGCAGCTCCGATGAGGAGGACGCCTTGACCAATGGCACAAAGCTTCATCACCACAGCCCTTTCAAAGGAACCACCAATGCAAATGGGACCAACGGGCATCTAACCACTGGAACATGGGTGGGAGACCATTACATGGCGTCCTCACGGACTATGTGTAACGTGGGTGAGGTACAGAAAGGACAACCTTGATGGAAAACTTCCCAGCACTGGACATTTTTATTTTTAAAAGAAAGATATATAAAGAACTGTATGTTGCTGCATGGGATCTGAGCCCACCTGTCTGCTCGGTAACGTACACCTGCAAGGTGCCCAGTCATTTTGAAATCTTTCGTTGTTTTTGCTTTAGCAATATGAGAAATTGAAGTGCAGCTTTAAATGAGAAGGGTGGGGGGGGTGCTGTGAATGCGCCTGGCCCCTCTTTCCTCCCCCATTTAACCACCTGCACAGCTTTCAATGGGGATTGTGCAATTTGTCGAATTGCTAAAGGTTGAGTTTACATTTCAGGCCAGTGTTATTGTCGTTATATTTTTGTAATTATTTTGGATTTGGGGAGGGGGGACGGAGGGAAAATAAGCAAAACGAAAGACCCAAGTTGAACTGTGGGGATTGTGTGATCAGTTGCGGGTGGTGGGCATTGAATGAAGTGGAGTGGTAATGCAGGGAATATTGGGCAGAGTGGCATCATTGGTTGGTGTCTGAGCACTTGCCAACCCTGGCATGGGTATTTTTATAGAAAAGAATAGTTGTTTGCTAAATCCAAAAAATCAGGAGAGTTCATGGGCAAGGGTCCAAATGGTCACTTTTGTAGTGTCATTCCACTGTTGACTAAATGTTGAAACAGGTGCATGTGTGTGTCTCGAGGAGAAGCCTGGAAACGGGATATGAGCAGAGGAAATGTCTTTGCTCACTTCTACATGGAGTGGTCGGTTAACTCGCTTCAGTTTGATGCAGTCTTGTCCTATGTGGTTTGCAGAGCAGAAGGAGACTATAACGTTGGCCACTCCGGGTGCTCTTCATTGGCTCCATGGCACATTTAAGGCTGGCATTGCCGGTGCTACCACAGTGGATTGAAGCTTTGACAAATTTTCACGGACAATTTTTTTCTACTTCTAGAGACAATTCTCTGAAGTAAAAGATTTAATGTACTTTTTATTGCTTTCTCTTTCCCCTCCACCCATTCCTGCTCCCCAGAGCGACGGTTTAACTTTTTTACGTTTTACGGCCTCTTGTTGCTTCATTGCTCTGGAGGACTCTAGATTTAAATTTTTTTTTAATTACCTTGCAAAAAGCAATCCACCCAACTGAATTTGATTTATTTTCAATTTTAAAAGTGTGTTAGAAGGTGCTTTAATCTGATGCTGGTCTTGCTGAACTCCTGGTGTACAAGATTGCTTTTTAAACTTTTCCACATTTCCCTGCAATAACTGTTCAGGTGTCTCACTCAATGTGGATTGTGTTAAGCTAGAGTTTGTGTGATAACTCTTCCAAAATACTTTGCAAGTTGCAGCATTTGTCTTTTTAAACTTAACTTTAAAGAAGACCCTCCTTGCACTGTGGTTTCAGCTGTGCCAAATGCCTCTTCAAAGGAAAAGAGATGATCATTTTCAGCAGTGGTACGATCAAAGTTCTGGTGACTAAGCTGGCGGGGCGCCGTGTAAATACAGAATTGGGGGAAATTTGAAGATGGTTAAGTGAACCTGATTATTTTTTTTAAATGAAGACTGAAATTGTATTGATGTAATACAAATACACAATGCAATAGAGTTTTTTTAAATTCCACATCAGGCTCTGGAAGTTGAGAAGCGATTTTTGATATCTTCACAACTGATGCTGGGTGTCACACCTCGCCAAGTCTATGGACAGGTCCAAATTAAATTAAGATGGCAGTCTAGCAAAAAAGAGACATCTGTCTGAATATAGTTTCTTGTAAACTGCTGTCCATACAAGGATCCACCTCCCACCCACGTGAAAAGTGGAACCTTGACCCCCAGCTAGCCTGCACTTGAAGCCTCTGCTGACTGTGCCATCCTGCTCCCCTTGTCATTGACTGCGGTGAGATGCGCCAGCTTTGCTTGTCCTCCGAGGCCTGAGCTCTGACAGTAACTGGTGTTGTTCCCTGATCGGTGGTCTGTAAACCGCAGACCCTGCTAACACCGATTTGGCTATTATTGGTTGTGTGTTTATTGGGGATTTTTTAAATGATGTGCGTTAAAATATTGATCTGCCCAGAACACAGTTTCTGCAGCAGTGATGAGTTTGTGTTTTGGGGAAAATAGAAAATGTCATTTGTAAATGGGTTGTGCTGTATTTCTAACCAGCCAGCCCAAGCTCTGTCTGATTAGGATGTGAACTGATTTGTGTTGCTTTCTGCAGTTTGAACTCTAGCAAGGACCCTAATGTGGAATGACCATAAAGGTGTCAGTTTGGACTCTTTATCTATAGCAAAAAAAACCACAGTAAGTTCAGTGCAATTTGACCTGCAAACAATTGCTGGAATCTGCTCAAAATCCTTTCAAAGTGGTTTTATTCTTGCTGATCAACATCCAAAGGATTGTGAGAGATGCCTTAAAACCATGTAGCCCTTGGCCAGAAGCTGAACTGTTTGCCGGCTTATCTTGCTGAGGCAGAACTTTAATAATAAGTGTCTTCAGGACAGGACTGTTTAAAGTCCACTGTATAAGCCACCTTTTATAAACTACAGGATTGCGTTTGTTTTGTTTGGTATTTTAGCAATCACAATCACAAATAACACTGATTTAAAAACAAAAACAAAAAAAAAATCTTCATTGTGGGGTATAAAATGAATAGGATTTTTTTTTTTAATTACTCTTCTGCAATTGCCCTTCCCTTTTGGATTTATGGAGGAAGCTGTGTGCTGTGCCCATAGCATCTTGCTCTGGTGATTGTGTGGAAACCCTAAACTCTGGTTTATCTTCAAACTGTTGATTAAGTGAGACTGCTGGGCCAGTTCATGGACTACTTAATGGAGAAATGGGAGGAAATTGAAGATATTTGAATTCTGTAATAAGTTTGTGAGCATTCTACATTGTAACCTGGTGAAGATGACATTGCCCGCTTTGGATCAGGTCAAATTTGCCACTGAGTCTGGAAGAATCAGGTTCAAGCAGGTTGTCATATTGGATCTTTAAGAGGGAACATTGTTGTGGGTAGCATGACCTGTGAAATTGGTGTAAAGTACTCCCTATACTATGTTGTATTATCTTGTCTGAGGTCATACTTGAACCCATACAGATGTGGTCTTGATTTGCCAGTTTTTGTGCACAGCAGCCCCAATGAGATGATTTGTCCCTGCTCCATTCTGATGCTGTCTTCTGTCTCTGCTCTGGCCACCCCACTGCTGTGCTCTTGAGCATGATCCATCAGGCACATTATTGAGCTGGGCTGGTGGGCTGGCTGCTCCCCGACTAGACACAACCAGAGGAAGGAAGGAAGGAAGGCAAATGGAAGCTATAGCTCTGTGGGAACTGTTATTTGGGAGGAAAACGATATACTTTTATTTCCACAATGCACACCTCACCTGTGCAAGTATAATGAGTTTTGTGACTAAAGCAGATTGATGTTGTTGATTAAGTAATGAGAACAGTTTGAAAATTTTACAGGATACTGAATTAGTGTTTCCTCACTCCTCTTTGAGCACGGCACTTGTAAGTGCCGTGATTGTACGGTTGAAATATACGTTCATTTTTGCTATTTTGTGCTAGTTGATACTAATGTCTTCCTCCACTGGTTAGCTCAGCCAGGCTGGGGCTCCTCATTGTTTCTCTTTTGTTTATGGGGTGATGGAATATTGTATCACACAGTGGTCATTGCTCCAGAAATTCTATCCAGTCACTTTTTTAGTTCTGACTTTTATAGTGCCACCCTGTGTCTGCACAGAAACTGATTCAAATGTCTGACACCCATATTGCTGTGAATGAAGTGGATGTTTCTAGATTACATTGCCATGATGCTAGCTGGGATGGAGTTAGGACTGATGGATCCACTGACTGAGCTGGAGATTACTAGAATAAAAGTTTAAAATTGCAAACTGGACCTTGTTTTGGATAAGGTGACTGTGTGGCAATGCTTACTTTATTAAACGCAGTTGATATCATTCCCTAGAATGGATTGCTTGTTAATTTTTGTAATACTCTACTGGACCAGTCATGCTGTAACTGAACTTAAAGTATGTGATGTGTAAGATTTATCTTGTTATTGATGGCTTGTACTATGTTGACTGCTGTTTCTTGGTAGATAACTGTGGTTTGGCACTGCATATCTTTACAGCAATTATGTTATCCTTGATTTTTTTTAGCCCTAGGATTGCCACCACCTCTGACACTCTGGTTTGAACCCTGCTAAGCTGCAGTGCCTGTGGTTTTTTTTTCATTGATTGGATAAAAATCTATAGAATTAGCTGATTTTTATTTACTAGAGCCACTGGCTCCGTTTGTGACCGATTTTCCCGATGTGTATCTAAAGTGCAGAAAACGGGAAGAGCTCAGAGTTGATCAACAATGTGGGAGCACAAAACCTGACAGAAAATAAAAATACCAGGGATCACACTGCAAGCTCCTGTGTGAGGTATGTGAATTGTACAAGTGCCACCCAGCAAAACCTGGAGCCTGCAGGGTTGCTGAGTAAGCAGCACTACCCGCTAAACCATGCAGGTCTGCTTGGGTCGGGGACGGTGTTAGTTTTTGTTACACTCTGCATATTCCCTTGTGGTGTTACGGTTACTGACAGAGGCAAAAGCCGGCTTGTGTCTACCAGGCCTGTTGTGTTGGATCTGGAATACTGCCTGATTTGGTTTGTTCTTGTGTTGAACTGTTAATCTTGCTATAGAACGTTACTTTGCAGCTTTGATGTGCTTGATTCAGCCCAATCCTGCATTGCGGATTAAACCGAGTTATTGATCAGCCTCGGCCAGGCTGCAACACGATGGAAGATTGAGGAGAATTTATTTGGCTCTACCCTGCTTCCTGAGCCAAACACCCCAGTGACTAGATCAGAGTGGCGTTAGCAACGAGAGTGATTTGGGGAGGGGTGGGGGAGAGTGTAGGACAACTTTGTTAATTAAAGTACCGAAATTGCCTTGCATTTTGAATCAATGCATCAAAATTTTTATCAATACAGACTCGTGGTTTGCTAGATGACAAGCTGTGGATGTGTTGGTGGAGGTAGTTCTTGTTAATTCAATGTTTTTTTTACTGGACACATTGCAATAAAAATGTAATTCAATATTTTAAATGGAATCTTTCATTTTTAATTTCTGCTCTCACCAGCAGCACAGCATCACCATCCCTCAAATCTCCCTTACCCCTCCCAACTTGCCCTTCCTTGGCCCACCCCAACTAACCCCTAACCCACCCACTCACTGCATTACCCTCCCCTTACCCCCCCCCCCCCCCCATATCTACTCCACACCTATAAGATCAGAGTCCAACAATGTCTCGTCATAATCATCATCTGCACTCGACAATATACTCTTTCACGAGAAGTGGTAAAAGTCATTGACCGAAACGTTAACCACTTCTCCTGAGGACGGAGGAATTTTCCACTCAACTTTTAAAACAAAACCGATTTAAAAAATGATAATACACAAAGCTCAAAACAAATCATATTAAATAATTATTTAAACATTTTATAATGAGTAGATTTTAAAGCTGATGCACAAAATTTTAGAATTGGATATACAATATGAAATATTTTTTCACATGTTGCAAAGCGGGGAGCTTTGTTCCCCAAACACGAGCAGCTTTTAGTCCTTGATTATTTCACTGGCTTGATCTTTAGCTGCTGCCTTCAAGGTCTTTTTTGTCTGGAAGTAGCGGTAGGCTCGGGCACTGCACAGATAACCACCATACGCCGTCAGTAATATCATTGAGCCAGAAACCATCCTGTAACCTATGTCTGCTAATTTCTTAGAGGACACCATGGTGACAGATCTGAAATACATACACCAAGCTTTAGTTAATGAGGAAAAGAGCCAAAGCAAACGCTTGCCCAATGACTGGTTCATGCCATTTCCTGAACAGGGAGGGGCGATGTTTTTTGGTGGGCAAGAGCCACTGTTTGATGCAAAGCCCTTCCAAGAACCTGCCGCAGAGCTTGAATCGGCCCGTTCGCGGGGCTTTTCATCGCCCGGCGCGGTCAAATTGCTGCGAACGAGGCTCCCAATGTAGGTATGTTGCAAAGCCTACCTGAAGCGTCGTTGAAGATCTGCTGCTGAGGGTGTGCGCGATTTTGGCGCCGTTTAGAGGGGGCGGGTTTAAAACGCGATTTTCTCTAAGCTGTTCCAATCGAAAATGTTCAGCCTAGTTAATTATTAACGAAAAATCGCTGGAAGACCCCGTCGCAAAAGCTATTATTAGGTTTAAAGGCCTTGAATAATAGTTATAGTAGTTTAAAAATCAATCTCTAAACCCGCGACCGCCAGCAACCGCAGGGTCTCATAAAGCAAATAGCAGAAGTTAGGTTGTATATTTTTACATTAAAAAGGGCTTCTAAAGATCCCTTTATACTAAGTTTAATATTGCGAGTAGCTCAATTTGGCCCCATTATATCGCGCAGTATTTTTCTCGGCATTTGGGGCACAAATCTACCGCAATGTGAACGTTCTAAACCAGCGCGTTCCACAGGGACCCACTGGAAAGCTGATTTAAATGGGCATTTATTTACAGCAATTAAACACTAAATTCCTTCCATTTGGCCTATAAATTAATGTAAATGAGATTTAAAAATCATGTTTTATTGTGAATTATTTGTGAATATTATTTGGACATTTAGGCTATTTAAAAATGTTAATCATTTATTAAGAAATGGATAGATGTTTAGATCTAGTAATTGAAGTCTGAAATTAGCTACAATTAGGTAACTAACTAATTATATGCTTTAATTTCAGGTCATCCAAGTAAGATTATTTTATATTTGTTTCAGAATGCTTCAATCTATGATAACTGAAAATTTCATTCAGTTCTCTTAATTTTTAAGAAAGTTATGGGCTTTTGACTGTTCACGATCACAGCTTTTTTGTTATGTCCATAGAAAATCAATAGGGAACAAGATGCTCATTTCCCAGTATGAAAATGGCCATAACTTTTTAAATACTTGAGATATGAAAGTGAATTAGGTGTCAAATTAAACTTATTTTTATGCTTTATCTGATGGGATAAATTACAGACTTGATTTTTAAAATCTCAAAATTTTGTAACATTGCTACCCAATGTTGAATCCCCCGCCGGGCGATGAAAGGCCCCGCGAACGGGCCGATTAAAGCCCCACGATTTGGGGCGGACAAAGCTGCTGTTTCTGGAGTTTGGAGTCGGTCACCAACCAGGTCAGCTCCCGTTGTTACCGTTCACAGGGCTCCATGGCTGAAGCCTCCAAAGCCTCGTGTGCGCGCCGCTAAGAAATTGTGTTTTTATAGCGATTTCCGCCCATGGTTCCAGGCACCCACCACCTTCTATGTTTATAAGAAAACTTGCCCCACACATTTCATTGAAACTTTGTTCCTCTCACCTTAAATAAATGCCCTCTCATCTTTGGCATTTCAACCCTGGTTAAAAAAGTTCGGAGGCAGCTATAGACTCGAACCCCCAAATCTTGCCATACCTTCCTGTTACATTCGACCTTCCATACCGCAACAACTCGCGCATGCTCAGATTAAACTCCATCTCCCTCTTCTCTGCCATCTTTATGGTTCTATATCCTGCTGTATACTTTTGACATCCTTACTGTCTGTAACTCCACCAATTATTGTGTCATCTATCCTTGCATCAAAGTCATATACTATCACAAACAACAGAGGTCACAGCACAGATCCCTGTGGACGCAAATGGCCTTAAACCTCCAGCCTGAATAACACCCTTCCACCACAACCCCCCGTCTTCTGTGAGTAAACCAGTTGTGAATCTAAATAACCAAATCACCCTGGATCACGGCCCCACAGCAGAAGCGTCCACGCTTCTGGAAACTGGCAGTATCCTGAGCTAATTCTGCTACCACCATTATCTATTGCGACAAGTGATGGCTTCCACTGATTGTCGCTGGAAGCTTGTGTCCTTTTCAGGACGGACGATGACAGCGAGGTCAACATTTGTAACAAGATGGACACAAAAAGATCCTGGATCACATGCATCTTAATCTTCTGGATCAGCCTACCAAGAGGGACTTTATCAAAAGCCTTATTAAAATCCATGTGGACAACATCCACGCACTACCCTCATCTGTAACCTCAAAAAAAAAATCGAATTAGTAAGACATGACCTGCTGTGGATAAAGCCATGTTGACTGTCGCTAATTAGCCCATTCTCCAAATACGAGTGAATTCTATCCCAAAGAATGCTCTCAATTAGATTCCAACCACGGATATGAGGCTTACCATGATCACAGCCACATCATCTGATCAGTTACTATGGTACTAAGACCAATAAGAGTGGCCTGGGAGATTTACCAGCCTTGATAGGAGGACTTTATGGTGAGAGAGTAGATAGGCTGGGGTGAAGAAGGCTGAAGAGTGACCTAATAGTGATATACAAAATTATTAGAGGCATTGACAGGGTGGATTGTTAGAATCTTTTTCCCATAGTAGGGGAATCAAATATCAAGTAGGCATAGGTTTAAGATGAGAGGAATGAGTTTTAAAGGGAATCCAAGGGGAACTTTTTTTTTCCACACAGCATGTGGTTGATACCTGTCAGAGGAGGTGGAGTCTGATACAATTACAGACATTTTAGACAGACAGTTAAACGGGCAAGGCATAAAAGAATATGAATCTATTGCAGGCAAATAGATTAGTGGTAAAAAGGTCAGTGTGGTCATGGTAGGCTGAAGGGCCAGTTTCTGTGTTGTACAACTCTTATAACAGTGGCTTCCAAACTTTTTTATTAGATTGTCATATCCTTTTTCCAAAACATTTGTAGTCATGGGCCATTCTTACCATCTAAATTTCAATATTATTTAATACAATATAGAACTGCACCACGCAAACAGGGTTTTAAAAGTAGGTGAGGAATTTCTTTAGTAAGAAGGTGGCAAATCTGGAATTCGTTGCTACAGCCTGCTGTGGAAGTCAAGTCATTGGGTATTTTTAAGGCGGAGATGGACAGATTCTTGATTAGTACGGGTGTGGGGAGAATGTTATGGTTATGGGGAGAAGGCAGGAGAATGGGTTTGAGAGGAAAGGATAGATCAAGCATGATTGAATGGTGGAGTAGATTTGATGGGGCTGAATGGCCTAATTCTGCTTTTATGACTTAATAAGAGTCTTAAATGTACCTTTGCGATGTAAATCCTCTATGAGCGCAGGGAATGTTTTTCCTCTGTTCAAACCTTAAAAGCAAACGAACAGGATTAGAATTAAGGCACTATAACCCCCTGCAGCTCCAGCACCCGCCGTAAACCATAACTATCCCCTAGCCTCAACCTGCGGACAGCAGTGTTAACTGGTGACATTACGGGTCATAGAAACATAGAATATAGGTGCAGGAGGCGGCCATTCGGCCCTTCGAGCCAGCACCGCCATTCATTGTGATCATGGCTGATTGTCCCCTATCAATAACCCGTGCCTGCCTTCTCCCCGTAGCCTTTGACTCCACTAGCCCCTAGACCTCTATCTAACTCTTTTAAATCCATCCAGTGACTTGGCCTCCACTGCCCTCTGTGGCAGGGAATTCCACAAATTCACAACTCTCGGGGTGAAAATGTTTTTTCTCACCTCAGTCTTAAATGATCTCCCCTTTATTCTAAGACTGTGGCCCCTGGTTCTGGACTCGCCCAACATTGGGAACATTTTTCCTGCATCCTGCTTGTCCAGTCCTTTTATAATTTTATATGTTTCTATAAGATCCCCCCTCATCCTTTGTGATGTAGTTTAAATAAACTGAAAGGACAATAAGTCACACATTGCCACCAACTGCGGCTCAGAGACAACCCCCCCCCCCCCCCTTCCCGGGACCCGCAGCCGCCGCGTTTTCAGCGGAGGCCGTGAAGTGGGCGGCGGGTCCCGGGGCTGATCCTCGGCGTCAGACAACAGGGCGACGATAAGCAGTCACCTGCCAGGGGCCTGTGGGAGCCCGGAGCTGAGCGGCAGCAACTTATCGTCAATCTTGCTCTAGTATCTTTACCGACTCCCTCCCAGACGCCGTGTCCCGCGGTTCATTTACCGGGTGGAGCAGCGACACGAGCCGGGGGGAGCGGAGAGCAGGAGGGACCGGGTGAAAGGGTCGCTCCGCCGGAAGCGGAAGCGGCTCCTGCTGCGGGCGGGCGGGAGTCTCTGGCACCCGGCCGCCCAATACTGGACCCCGCGCAAGTGAACTCTCTCTCTCTCTCTCTCGCTGCCAGACCTGTTAAGTGTTTACAACGTGTGCAGTTTTTGACTTTTGAAAACAAGCCGGCCGTTCGGCCCTCCAAGCACATCCTGCCATTTCGTTCGATCATGGCGGATCCTCCATGTGATCATCTTCCCTCTTTCTCCCCGTAGCATTTGACACTCTTTGTGTTCAGGAACCCACCTCTCTGAAACATATTTTGAAACAGCGACTTTGACTGGTACGTTTCGTGGTGGAGACCCTTCTTCTAGGGTCTCGACCCGACCCATTCCTTCTCTCCAGAGATGCTGCCTGTCCCACTGAGTTACTCCAGCATTGTGTGTCTATCTTCTTAATGCCTCACTTGTCTATCTCTGTACCCCTCTCTGCAGAGACAGACAGCCTACATTGCCAATATTTTAGAACAGAGGATTCGAAACGTTTTGTGACAACCCCGTTTGAGATTTGTCATTCTATGTCACCCTGTCAAGGCCCTTTTTTTAATAATTATTTAACATTGGAAAATAATGCTTAATCCTGCCTCTTCGATCTGCTTTTTGCCTTTGAAACTCGTGTATTACTTCACCTTTTGAATGCTTAACTTAATGAGTTTCAAATAAATGAGCAAACTTATATTGTGCCCCTTGGCACCAGTTTTCTCCATTTCACACTGCTAAAAGTAATTTACGTGTAATTAATTTTGATTTAGAAGTGATCTGATAAAAGACTAAAAACAGCAGCAGCTGTACAATAATACTTAACCTTAATGTAATCGGTGTGATGCATTAAACTATGGTTTCCAATTGCAAAATGGGATGATCTAATTCTGGTGCAGTTGTAGTGGCAGATTTTGATATCGTTCAAGAGATTACTCCCTCTAGCTGCTAAATGGGCTCCATGGTTAAAGGGGAATGTCTTTGTACACATGCAAACTCCGTCGGCGACCTTCAGAGCTTCTTCACAGATAAATCTTCAAAACACGGTCTTTTGATTTATAAATTCTTTATTGTTGATGAAAAACAATAAGGTACATCCAAACTTTCTCCGACTCGTACACTATAATCTTCATCGAACTCCAGCTTAGTGCATTAAACGTTAGAAAACTCCTCGTGTCTCCGTTACACTTCACATGGTCGAAGGGTGAACCTTCCCCATGCTCGTCCAAAACTGAACTAAAAACTAAGCTTCTACGCAAGAAACTTAGCTCCAAGCACGCCCTAAAATATGTCATAAATCCCACCCACAATATAACGGGCAGTCTAAAATTTAAAGACACACACCATAGTTAATGACACACAAAACAAGCCAAATGGCCACTACAGTAGTTTCAAATCTCATATTTTAATTTCTGAAATGGTGGTCAAAGTCTATTTTTATTTGTTGGTGAGGACACAGGTCGTCTGCTGTTGACGAAACAGCAACAAGTTCTTGGCTGATCAGATATGCACAAGCATATATGCACAAGCATATCTGATCAGCCAAGAACTTGTTGCTGTTTCAATTTAGTGACACTTGTATAGATTGAAGGATGAAGCATCATAGGCATGAAAAGAAATGCCCCCAAAATAATGAAAAATAAAACACTGAAAAATTCAACCCCTGCTTATCTTCTTAGATTAAAATTACTGAACAATGCTCTTTTATCTATTACTCATGGGACCATCAATTGTCAGAAAGTTTCCACAGCCAAAGAGATTGGATTAGATGAAGCTATTGTTTCAGCCACCTCATCATAATTAACACAAGGATTCTATTCAATGGCCATTTTAGATCACAGCACAATTTAAAGAGCGATTTGTAGAATTCCTATGTGTTCCGGTGTAGAAAGAAGGCTGTCTCATCATCTGATAGAAACAGAATTTAAAAAATATTTAGACACAAAGTGCTGGAGTAACTCAGCGGGTCAGGCAGCATCTGTGGAGAACATGGATAGGTGACGTTTCACAAAGTGCTGGAGTAACTCAGCGGGTCAGGCAGCATCTGTGGAGAACATGGATAGGTGACGTTTCACAGAGTGCTGGAGTAACTCAGCGGGTCAGGCAGCATCCCTGGAGAAGACGGATCAGTGACATTTCAGCTTGGGACCCTTCAGACTGATTTGGCAGAGCCACATGGTGAAGCTGTTCTACGACTTGAAATTCTGACTGAAGAAGTGTTAGAGAAGCTGCCTGACCCGCAGAGTTAATCCAGCAGCATTTTGTGTCTTTTTTTTTAGCATACCAATTCTTTGTTTCTATTTTTTTTTAATCCTTTTTCAGAGTCCTCTTGGTTTATCCATGAAACACATACGTTCGCACAGGAGTTATGTGAATTAGATAGATCGCGATTCTTGCCTTTTAAGTCCAGGGTTGGAGAACATATGGCTCTGGGATAAGATTTCATTAATTCCACCATGTACTATTCGTCATTGTCGCTGACGTATTCAACAGCCTCTGGATCTTGGTAATCAGTTAAGTCAAGTGAATCAACAATGCAATGGGACCAGGTTTCTTGCATGGCATGACAGGTTGGACTGGAAGAGCTGAGCAATGCTGTTGCTCAGCTTTTAGTACCAGACTGCAGCTGTCAGTTATGAGGGAAATGTTTAAAGGTTTGGTAAGATGAAAAATTTGCATTTCTACTGCACCTGTCCCAAAAGTACATTTGCACCAACAATGTATTTCTTCTCATGTAATCATTGTTACAATGAAGAAAACATGGCTGCCAGCTGGTAGAGCCACAGCCTCACAGCACCAAAGACCCAGATTAGATCCTAACTTCGGGTGCTGTCTGTGTGGAGTTTGCACGTTTTCCCTGTGACCATGTGGGTTTGCTCCGGTTTCCTCCCACATCCTAAGGACGTGCGGATTTGTAGGTTATTTGGCCTCTGTAAATTGCTCCTAATGTGTAGGGAGTGGATGGGAAAGTGGGATAAGAGAACTAGTGTGAATGGGTGATCGATGATTGGCGTCGACTCGCTGGGCCAAAGGGGCTGTTTCCCTGCTGTATCTCGAAGCTAAACTAAACTAGAAATGACAAAATAATATTTTAAAGATATTAATAAAAGGTAATTGGACTGGACAGCAAGGTGATCTGATCTTCTTCACAACAGTGCCATGGGACCTTTCATTTCCACCTGAAAGAGCAGATACAGTTCAGCATCTCATTTAAAAGACAGCACCTCTGCCACCACAGCACTCTTTCAAACTGTTCAGGAGCACCAACCTAAGCTTTGGCCCTCCAGTGACGTTTGAACCATCATCCTTCTTAAGTATAGAAGCAAGAATGTAACCCACTGCACCATGTGGTAACTAACACCAGTAACTTTTGCAAAGTATTTTACAGGAGGAAACAGTGGTAACGAGTCAGAAAATCTGGGCAAGGCAACTTCCAGAGTTTAGGGCTTGGCAGTAGTGGAGAGATGGAAGCCAGGGCCAGAGTCCAAATCTGAAGGAATGAAGAGATCCTATTGGGTTATAGGATTGGAGAAAGGTTCACGGAGGGGGTTTTGAAAACAGGCAAGGGTTTGGAGATCAAAGGATTACTTAACCAGCAGCTTTTCTCATTAAAGAAAATCCACAGCTGGATATAGCAGGCTGCAAACAAGCAAATTCTCAGGTCTATGCAGCAGTAATGTTGTTACCAACTGCTCAGTTGCTTGGCAAGATTAGCAATGACATGACTTAACTGCAACAGTGATATCTTAAGGAAAGCTGCCAGTCTTCAGCGTTACTTCATGGCTACACACTGTTCTTACCTCCCCCATAAAAGAAAAACCACTGCCATTGCATTCCATACTGTAGCTCTTGATGTGTCAGTTAGATTTTGTGTGAGTTGCAGTTTCCTCCTTATTTTTCTTCTGGATTCAGATCAACAGGCTGTCCTTTGGTAATGTTACACTCACACTTATTATAACTCACTGTTACAATCCAAGCTTAATCATAGTACTTGTCCATGCTCAGAGTAACAAAACAGTTTACACTAGCAGGACCACACTTCCTATAAACCGTAACTTAAAACCTTGCGTAGTTTGCTGCAAGACAGGGCAGCACAGTGGAGCAGCTGGTAGAGCTGCTGCCTCATAGCGCCAGAGACCCTGGTTCGATCGTGACCTCGAGTGCTGTCTGCGTGGAGTTTGCATGTTCTCCCTGTGACAGCGTAGTCAACCAGTGATCAATGATTAGAGTGGACTCAGTGCTGCATCTCTAAACTAACAAACACCTGAAGAAAGAAGCTTGAGGAACACCATCTTCAATCCAGGCACAACACTGTTAAGGGGCCAGATGGTCAGTTCTGACAGAAGGTCACCAACTGCAACATTAACTCTGTTTTTAACTCTCCACAGATGCTGCCTGACCTGTTGGCCATTTCTGGCAGTTTCTTTTATTTCAGACTTCCAGCAACTGTAGTGTTTTACATCTCAGACTTCCAGCATTCTTTGGTTTTTTTCTCTCCTCTATTCTCACTCTTCTATTTACACCTCATCTTGAGTGGTGATTAACGGAGCCTTGTCCATCTTCTGCCGCCCAGCAGCAACACAACTCGAGTCATTCTGTCTCCCCTGCGCCCTGCCCTATCACAGAAATTCTCTTCTCTCCACCTTTGGCCCTCTCTGCAACCCTAAAATACGTTCGGTTTCAGACATTTTCTGTTTTTATTATCATTTCACAAATTGAAGAGACTAAGTGCATAGCATGGACTGGATCCTGGTTGCAGCATAATGTAAGATGAGTCACCTCCTCATAAATGAGCAAATTATCCAGATTGCACTGTGCGCTATTTAAAATATGGTCCAGAGACAAAGACAAAAACATTTCTTGAGCAGCTAAAGATGCAGAGTGGAGGGAGGAATTTTATAATTTTGCATATAGCTGTTCCTTCGGGCTAGGCATTGCTCCACTAAAACAGGTAATAGGGTACTGGTTTATTGCCAGAGGGTGACCCGACCACCATGTTATAGAATGGAAACTTAACAATGCAGGAGGCACAAGAGACTGCAGATGCTGGAATCCGGAGCAAAATGTAGTGCTGGAGAAACTCAGCAGATCAGGCAGCATTTGTGGAGAAAACGGACAGTCAACTTGGTCTGGATGAAGGGTTCCTTCCTGCAACATCGCCTGTCACTTTTCCTTCACATATGCTGCCTGATCTGCAGTGTTCCCCCAAGAACAGCTCTCTTTTAATGCAGGAGGTTATTGGACCCAGTGTCCAGGACCACCAACCTCCAACATCATTCTGCAAGCATCCTCTCTGGACAGATCTTAAGACAACGGAGCCGTGTAAAAGCAGACTGAGTTATCTAGCCTCTGGATCTATGATGGTGGACCAGATTCTCAACTGCTCAAAACTGACAGGACTCCAAAACTCCCTCTCAAACCACCTAATCTCAGGAATCCACCTCTCGGTCGATCCCTTTGTGTACTCCTGACAGAAGTGAATGATGCGAGTCACACAGCCAACTGACCGGGTAAGCTTGTGCAGTGGGCTCAACTACGATGCCTTCTTCAGCCCAAATCCTTCCAACACTCATCACTAAGGAAGACACAAAGTGCTGGAGTAACTCAGTGGGTCAGGCAGTATCTCTGGAGAACATGGATAGGTGACGTTGTGGGTCAGGACCCTTCTTCTGACTTATCCATGTTCTCCAGAGATGCTGCCTGACCTGCTGAGTTACTCCAGCTCTTTGTATCAAACCTTATCTCACACCTTTTTGTAGTTTCATCTCTGGCCTTTGTCCAACTATCTGCCTATCCCCTCACCTGCATCCACCTATCACCCGCCATGCTTTGTCCTGCCTCCATCCTCTTTTCCAGTTTTTTCCCTTGCAACCGCAGGAAATGCTCACTTGTCGCTTTACCTCCCCCTTCGACTCCATATAAGGACCCAGGCAGTCTTTACAGGTGAGGCAGAGGTTCACCTGCACCTCCTCCAACCCCATCTACTGCATCCAATGTTCCAGGTGTCAACTTCTCTACATCGGCGAGACCAAGCGCAGGCTTTGCAATCGCATCGTCCAACACCTCCGCTCAGTTCGCACTAACCAACCTGATCTCCCGGTGGCTCAGCACTTCAACTCTCCCTCCCATTCCGAATCGGACCAGGGCCTCCTCCATGGCCAGAGTGAGGCCCAGCGCAAATTGGAGGAACAGCACCTCCTATTTCGCTTGGGTAGTTTACACCCCAGCGGTATGAACATTGACTTCTCCAAATTTCAGATCGTCCTTGCTTTCTCCCTCCTTCCCCTCGCCCTTCCCAGCTCTCCTACAAGCCTACTGTCGGGTCTCTGTCTCTTCCTTTCTTTTTCCTGCCCCTCCCCCCACCCGCCCACCGACATCAGTTTGAAGAAGGGTCTCGACCTGAAACGTTGCCTATTCTTTCTCTCCATAGATGCTGCCTCACCCGCTGAGGTTCTCCAGCATTTTTGTCTACCTCCAGATTCAGGGACAGTTTCTTCCCAGCTGTTATCGCAGCCGCCCGACTCATCACCCATACCAAATCCTGGCATCACATCACTCCAGTCCTCAAACAACTTCACTGGCTTCCCATCTCCCACCGGATCACCTACAAAATCCTGATCCTCACCTACAAAGCCCTCCACCATCTGGCCCCCCCATATCTCATTGACCTCCTCTCCCCCTACCAACCCTCACGGTCCCTCAGATCCACATCAGCCGGTCTCCTCTCCATCCACAAGTCCAACCTCCGCAGTTTTGGGGACAGAGCCTTCTCCAGGGCAGCTCCCAGGCTCTGGAACTCCCTCCCCCAACTGATCCGCAATTCCGTGTCCCTCACCATCTTCCAGTCCCGCCTCAAGACCCATCTCTTCACCTCTGCCTATCCTTAGCCCCACGTCCCCGTCCCTTTTCATCTGTGCATTAATTGCCTCATACTGTGTTTTGTATTGAATTCTGTCTTTACTTTGTGTACTAGTCATGTCTCTACTATTTATTTCATTCCCCTTACATGTTTTTCCTCTACATGCTCAATTTTTGTAAGGTGTCCTTGAGACTCTTGAAAGGCGCCCATAAATAAAATTTATTATTATTATTATTAACTAAAAATTAAATTAAAAAATAAATACGAAACACAAGTATAACCTTGTTTCAGTGTGAGCAGAGATATTTTAGGGAAGAAATTCTACACATTTATGCAACACTTGTCTTAAAAAAAAAAACACAATATGTTTAAGTGTTAACAGTTTATTAGAAAGATATTGTAGGCTTAAAAAAAATTCCATTGCATTTGACATAAATTGAGGTTTTCAGCTTGTACTGAGCAGATTTCACAAAATACATCCTAAAGATAGTGTATTAACAGTTTTTCAAAACTTGCATTCATACTCAAGACAGTGCAAATACACTTTTGGTCATCTAAATGTACAGCCACTTAAGATCCACAAGCGACAATGTACAGCTTTATCACTCATCATACTAACAGATGTAGAAGCTTAAGGGTCAACCAATACCATTAATAGTTTGAGCCAATTCATAAGAGATGAAGCCACTCTGAAAATTTATTAAAACCTCAGCATCCTAACTGCTGCAGAATTAGCTAAGGTGGCTTAATTGAAACAGAAGGAATACAGTATTAGATTGTATAGGAACCAACTACAAGGTTTAGTGCTAGTCAGTACAAATTCAGATCACTATAAATAATTTTTGCTCAAGTCCTGGCATATTTTAATCCGGCATATAATATGCATAATGGCATATCTTTATTGTCCTGTATTGGTAAGCAATTTTGTCCAATACTCTGGTATGCATCGACCCCTAGAAAAGCCTTTTAAACAGGTTGAAAATGGATTGAAAGATGCTTCACTGCCCCGAACAGCTATCAACTTATAATTGTTTTGTTAAAAATTAACAGTTTAATGAATGCGTTTCTTCCAATTCCTCGAAGCCTTTTCCCCTCAATTCATTTACTCTAGATCTGGCATTTCTGAAAGAAAAACAAAAAGATCAGAATCCAAGTGCCAGTGGAAACAAAATAAATCTCAAACAAAATTACAAAAATCTACTTACTTTCATCATCACTATCCTGTGACCCATCCTAAAGAGCAAAAGGTAAAAATCAAAAAGATTTATTAAATGTTACAAATTTCACAAATTCACTTTACAGATAGCACCAAAATATCCTCAGTGGGACAAACTTGTCAATTTATGTCCCATATGTTCTCAAATACACAACTGCAATTGGACATCCCATAGCAAAATATGCAAGACGTACTTAGAGGAAAAAAAATGGAAGCTTAACCCACATACCCTGATTATCAAAAGACTTAAATTGGTGTAACGTGGCACAGTTTAATACATTTGCAGTAGTCACCACATGCAAATCCAGATGGAATAAAAATTCAAATACAAGAACCCAGTGGGACACTATAGGTGAAAATGAATTGACCGTTTAGACAGTGGACAGACCTACATCAAAAATACTGTGTTTTAGTTTCTCTTCAAAAGCAATTTATATAAATTTATAGCATTGAGTCTCAAATTCCTGCAATCTGGGGTGCACCAATTTTTCTACTTAAGGAACATTATTGATCAATAAGCACCAAATGCGCACATCTTCATTTTACATACCAACAATTTGTGTTTTTGGCTAGAACATACTTTCTGGGACTCAGTTGCTAGAAAAAGCATGGAGTTACCAAAATAGGACTTAACCATGACTGCCATCACAACTGAAAGATTTCTAGTCATTAAGCTTAATTTACTTTTGTGTAACATCTAAATCCAACACAATACAAGCTAACGGATATCATTTGGTGAATGACTCAAGGAAAGCTTTAAGAGGCGTAGGAATGTCAACTTTTAATATGGCTGAAATTTGAATGGCTATGAGAGCAGGGAAGAGTTGAAAATGCACAAAAACCAGAGTCAGACAGTCTTACATGAATAACTGCGACACCAAAGGATTGTCTACACCTGCAAAATTGGAGTTAGCAATCGAGGAAGTAAAATTTCCATGAAAACTAACTACCAATGGCCAACCTGATAATATACAAACCCTAGGCTTTCATCAACTCAATTTTAAGTGTAGCACTGTCAAAATCTCTCTCAACTGATTTATTTAAACGATTGCTGTTAACTATACTGTGGACCATGACTTCTGCAACAGAAGGTAGTTAAAGCAGTCACTTTTGATACTCACTTTTCTAAAGGCAAAATCAATTAATTACCATATGCAATCTACACTACTTAACATAAAGTCATAAGACTTTAGTAGCTGAAGGGACTTGATCCCTCCAGAATTTAGTGAGAACAGCTGCATAATCATTTCCATTTCACAAATTTAAAAATAGACAACTCATCTACGCTAGTATCTTCATACTTACATCGTCCATTCCATCAACGTCTGGGATGTCTCCATCATCATCTCCTCCCATATTGTTCATCATCTATAAAGATGTATTTTTTATTTTTTGTTTTAAACTCAATTCTAAGCAGTACATTAAGATAGACATTCAAACTAGGGGGCTAGTAAAACATGGGGTGGTGCTGATTTATACAGACCAGAATGGTCCTATTTCAATCCCTCACTAATTTTAGCTATGATACTGGTTACAGATTTCTGGAGGATGGGGCTGTGGGGCAAATGCCCAGATTCTTCTTCTAGTGTTTGAATATCATAACTGTCACAACTGACACACCTCCACAGCCCAAAGCCTGTTGAAGCCATTAACACCCCCATTCGGTTGAAGTAATTAAGTAGTTAAGCACAAACGTGTGTTCAATATAAATCAAGGTGATTTAAAAAAAAAGGTCATTGAGGTTCAATAGCCTTAGATCTTTTGAAAACTGTCATTAGTTAGAAAAACTGTATGCAACACAAGCAGAAAACACAATGCGCTTTAATATCAGAATTTGAATTAATAAAAGCATTCCCATGCAGAAAACAGGAGTTTCCTGCCAAACCAGAAAGTTAAAAACAATTCTCAGTGCCATTGTGCAAGGAACACTTTAGTTTAGATGTAGTTTTGTCCACTGTACTGTGTATAATGTTTACTATATGACAGATTATTTTGGAACAATTAATAGTATAGTTGCATACTTTGGGGTGCTGATAACAGGTAACAGAACTTTGGGGTGCTGATAACAGGTAACAGAACTCAAATTCAGCATGAAAGCAATGAAAATCTTAGCATGCGCTGAATTTTTAATCAAGAATCCAACTTTTCAGAAGTTTACTTCCCGATATATCAAGTTTCTTCCTTAAAGTATTTATTCAAAAGTCATCCATTTTCCAGAAACTGATCACTGACCCTTCACTCAACAAATGTTAACCACCCCTTAAGGATATGTATATCCATATGCAGTAATATACATTAGCCAATTACATAAATGAAATGTCCCTACCTGTGAGAACTTTTCGAAGCTGGATAGATCTTCTTCTTCTGGATCATCATCCCAATCTCTCCAGTTATTGAAATCCACTTTGAGCCAGTTCAACTGCAAAAGTGGTCAGTCAGTAATTGAAAGTAATTTTTTTTTTAAAAACAGGATATTAGAACAATATTGCAAGGTCCTAGTTACCTTTGGTGTCTCTTTAGTTAACCGTGGCCATTTTTGACCAGGTTCTCCTTTTCGTAAATAGCACAAGACAGATCTGTCCGTCCGCTTGTGTCTGGAATCCTACACAAAGGAACAGCATTGACCAGTATTATACAGATTCATACAATTAGACATTGCAGCAACTATTCTCCCAGTAAATTGTAAATAAATCTACTCTCCAGCCCCCAAATGAGAATTTCAATACCACAAGGATTTAACAAATAATTCAACTACACTTTGCCAAAGGGACAGAGAACCACTATTGCATTTTTAGTGGAAAAATGAACGACTCCACTGATAGAATTCAATATTGATCATTAACATTGTTTCTTAGCCAAGCATTGGCAACAAGCATGACCAAAGTAGTAGAGGATATTACTTATCTGGCTCATTTATTGTCCAATACTTACATTTGGGTCAATTGCATTAAAAAGATTAACTTCATTAAAATGCTTTACGTTCTCAGTTCCTCCAAGACAGCTACAATGAAAAGAGATGCCATACAAAAAAAAGTGAATTTCAATACCATGTTCTCAAATATTAAATGCCAAAAAACAATAGACTTTTAAAATATATCATGCCATATATTCTGACGCAATTCTTAAAACGTAATTTATCAGTACTCAAAATCCTAGATCAATAGACGTACCGCTGGAAAGAAAGCATCCACACACACCATTGTTTGATGTCATCTTGCTTTCAGGTATAAACCCTTTTAAGTAACCAGATAGGCAAGGTGTTCAAAAGCTCCACTCTGTCTCAGAGTATAAGCCCTACACATTTGTTCCTTAAATTATCTGGCCCACCCCACTGATATGTATTACATATCACTTTTAATATTTCAAAGAAGCTGAACATTACACACTGCAGGACACCAAAAGTACTGGAGAGAAGCAGTTAAAATATCAGTGTGAAAAAGGTTATTGGCCGAACATTTTAATATTTTCTCTTAAATCATGTGCAGGTATTTCTATCATCTTTTTTCATTTCATATTTTTTATTTAGGAACCAGGGAAGTAATAAATAGATTATGCTTACAAGATGGTGTGCATCCTATCCCGTGTATTATTCCTCAGCTATCCGCCTCCTGATGGTCTTCATGCATTCCCAATTTTATGACATTTTTCTTAATTACCCTTATTTAATTTAAATGTTTTTCATTTGCAATGCTTTCAGTTTTGATAAAAGCCTGAATTACAAAGATGCCCTCAGCTCAGGCAACATCTACAAATAAAAACACGGGTATTTTTTTCTCATCTGGCATCGCTCAGTTTAACTAATAGCATCTTAGTTTTCTAATATCTAATTTTTAACTAATATCAGTTTAAGGTAATAGCACAGCTAACCAACCCTAAACCCTCTGATTCAATGCTCTCCCCTCTTAGCAGATTCTCCCCTCTTAGTGGACTGGTGGTCATCTGAGATGTCACCTCCTCTGGGACAGGTGATCCTTGGGGACATTTACGTTCAGCATGGTTTAATGCCACACTAATCACTGTATTTAATGGTCAAGCCAAACTTCCATTATAAAACACATTTTAAAGAAGTGGAAGCAAGCAGAGCACATTCAGTGAATTTAGTTCAAATTTAAAAGATTTCCAGTTTCATTTATGTAAATCCACCAAATTACAATGTAGGTTATTTTAAAAGCACCTCTAAAAGTTGAGACCTCCAGAAGATGAATGAGAAAAAGACTACTGCCGCTCAAGAAACTTAAGTACTCCTACACCGTGCTTGGTACTGCTAACTGTCAATGTGCATGTTTCTCATAGCCAAATGCAGACAATCTCACTGCTCAATTTGTTAAGGAAATGTACAGAAATACATAGCTCCAGATTTGGTTTCTAGTTTTTACTATAACAACTGCAGGTCGATTCAGGACTGTGAAAACAAAATTGCAGGCTTTTGCGCAAATATGTTGTTTTATAACCTTGTGTAGCTCAAGGTAAATGCCAAGACTTTACTTACTGATCTGGTCACCATCTTCATATGCTCAATGCATCAAATGCACTGACACTTTAACTGGAACTGGAGTGCACACCAGAAACAATCACAGTCGGAAGTTAGGACAGATGTTGATGTTTGGTATGCTGTACCTTGATTCCATTTGGACTAAAAATAGATGATTTTCAACGTACATTAAATACGTAGACTGTGGTTTTCCATGGGATCAGAAAACACAAATGCTGCAAGATCATACCACTTTGTAAAAAAAAATGTGCACAGGTTCACCACCTTTTTTTGAGTGAGTCAGGCAGCTAGGCTGATGTTTTCCTCATTTGGTGACTGCAGCTGATGGGCACAATGAGAAGCCTGGATTTAAAGCTCAACTCTGCAGTTAAATTAAGATACCAAGAGTGCCAGAAGACTATCAAAATAGGGTCAGTAACCTAGTGTCCAAAGTGGTGAACTTCAAGAAAGTCTCTTAATCAGTCCACAACAATGACAAGTACAGCCTGCACTAGCTTTAAAGTGGAAACAGCAATCAAACAAAAACTGTTCGGTCAGTAAGCAACACTGTGCATTTCCATTTGGAAAATTTAACAGTAATTCCCTGCAAACCTCAAGCCATTATAAACTGGCACATAACAACATGCAGAACTGTTATTCCCATTCATTGTACCGTGGCAATAACAGGCTACAAATTTCCAAGTTTAACAATAATCTCCAATCTCAAATTACCTGGAAGCAGAGAAAGTGTGTGAACAGGCACTTTCCCAGAGGAAATCATATAGATCTATCCTGAATCCATAGCAAACGTTAGAACTTGTGCTCAGCTCAAATAGCCCCCAATCAACAGACCCAGAATGCAACACTAATGATATTTACTGAAAAAACAAAGAGGCCCATTTCCCCCGTAGCCTCACATTCTATCCCAAGCTCCTAAATTATAATGCAATCTGCAATATTTCCACCTTTCTTTAAGAATACGAGATAAATGTCAGTATCGTGGTATACAAGTTTAGTATTCCATGTTTTGCGCTTTTAGAGTAGCAAGGTGCAAATTCAGATTCTCCACAGTGGTTTGCCAATCAACCTATGCAAAGGACTAGGCACATCCACACAAAAGAGAAAAATATTTGAAAGAGGGGTACATACTACTTGGCACACAGTACAAGAATATTACTGGTTTGCCTACTTAGCTGAGCAACAGTACGTGGCATAGGGAAATCTAAATAAAATAGAAATGGAAAACAAGACAAAGATACACGCAAATTACATTTAGTGCTGACTGCACAAGAATCTTGCGCTGTGCCAAGATGTCCACGATGACCAAATGATAAGAACAATTTGCTGGCAAAAGTTAACGGTTAATGTTCCAAAATAGGACGACTTAAAGATTGAAAACTCCAGCAATAAAATATTTGGGGGGGGGGGGGAAATGGTGTGTGGTGTCACTGTCACAATGTGACCAAAATCTCAATAGAATCACAGGCATTCAGACACACTTCAGTAATGAAAAATTCCACTCAACTATAAAACACTCAGATTATGAACAGTGCTACGAGAAAAGCATCACAACTACTAGAGCCTAGATTATTTTCAGATTGAATTTTAAGATACAAAAACTGCCCCTAAATTTACGAAAGACAATTTGACATAAATGCGATTGAATATCTACTACGTACCTGAATGTAAACTTCTCTTTTTCAAAATTTATTTGAACATCCTTACTGTCTTCTACACAAAATTCAACAAAGACGTAGTCTCTTCCGTCATACCACTTTGCAGTAGCAGCTGGCTGCCTAAAAGTATCATGGGAGCGAAAACAATCACAAAGTTTGTGTGAAAAAAAAGCTACAAGTTTTAAAGCCGCATGCAAAAAGTATTTACATTCTAATAGAGTGATGCCAGTTTAGTCTCTGGGTTTTGCTAGTGAAAGAAAAAGCAAGCCAGGTCAGATGCTTCAAACTATTCAGATGGGGACAGGGAGCACACAAGCAAAACAAAAGGAGCAATAGAAAAAGGAGAATATCTTAAGGGAATGGAGGAAATCGTGTACTAATTTTACAAGGTGTCTTGTTCAGTGATATCAGCACAAGATGTCCAAATTGATCTACGTTTCCCATTTGTATTGGACCCAGAGTGTTGGGATGGGGCACTCAAAATATTTGGCCTCCCCTCAGAACCAGATGATTCAATGTAGCATTTGCTATAAAGTACCTATTACCCTACAACAATTAAGGAATAATTTGTGAAATTTACTTTTGCTTGCAAACACCACTTAGGCCCCACAACTGACATAATAAACTAAGATCCTGGGCAACAGAATAGCAAAATAACTTGCACACGGGGCAATAGGAAAAAAAGGTAAAAGATAATGGCAACACTTTATCCAAGGGTGTCATCTACAGTGCCCTCCATAATGTTTGGGACAATGACCCTTCATTTATTTATTTGCCTCTGTACTCCACAATTTAAGATTTGTAATAGAAAAATAAAAATCACATTGTCAGATTGTAATCAAGGCCATTTTTATACATTTAGGTTTCACCACATACATTTAGGTTTCACCATGTAGAAATTACAGCAGTGTTTATAGATTTCAGGGCACCATAATGATTGGGACACAACAATGTCATGTAAATGAAAGTAGTGATGTTTAGTATTTTGTTGCATATCCTTTGCATGGACATCACCAGTTGCTGGGTGTCTTTTCTGGTGATGCTCTGCCAGACCTGTATTGAAGCCATCTTTAGCTTATGCTTGTTTTGGGTGCTATTCCCCTTCAGTTCTCTCTTCAGCATATAAAAAACATGCTCAAATGGGGTCTGATCGGGTAATTGACTTGGTCACTCAAGAATTGACCATTTTTAGCTTTGAAAAACTCCTTTGTTGCTTTAGCAGTATGTTTGGGGTCATTGTCTTGCTGTAGAATGAACTGCCGGCCAATGAGTTTTGAGGCATGTTCGAACTTGAGCAGATAGGATGTAATAAACAGCAATAAAAGTTTCCAAAGGTGATGGAATGACTGGAGGAAAGACTAGGTGCTGAGAGTTCTCTTACACCTGCAATAAGGAGACACTTAAACCAGGAGCCATGTGTCCCAAACATTATGGTGCCCTGAAAATGGGGGGGGGGGGGGGGGTGACACTGCTGTAACTTCTACATGGTGAGACCAACATTTATTTAAAAAAACCTTTAAGAAAATCTGACAATGTGCACTTTAACCACATGTGATTTTTTTCTATTACAAATCTCAAATTGTGGAGTACAGAGGCAAATAAATAAATGAGTCTTTGTCCCAAACATTATGGAGGGCACTGTTTTTGGCATTATATCACCACCAAAATTTGAAGTACAAAATTACACCAGGGAAAAAGTATAATAATGAAAATCTATTTCCTGTTCCCATATAAACTGTTGCTTTCTGCTACATAATGAAAATTGCCTGAAAGAACAGGTGCCCATTTCTAACTCATAGCTCCAATGACTGACAATTTTGCTGGTCAACTATCTATCTATTTTCATACAATGACAAGCAATAATTTGTGATAGTTAGTCACAAAATTAATATTTTCTTGTTGCATTTATCGGTCATTTACCTAGTAACCTCCCCATCTGTACTTCTCTCTCATCAATGAAACGATCCAGTGCTTCAGCACTAATCCGTTGTCTTCTTTTAGACACAAAGTTTCCTTCAGAAACCAAGACTTCAACGCAGGTAAAATTTCTGCAGTTTTGGCACTATACTATCACAGAAGCCAAGGACATCCATGCAAAATGTTAAACTGTTATAGCAGCTAAGAGCAAGCCAATTAATAGAGCCGATTATTTTTTTTTTCTTTTAATTTGGCAGAGGTGCAGGAAGAATGGAGAAAATTCCAAAGACTCCAGGCTATAATCAAAACTAGTACAGGTTTAGAAGATATTATTTCCCACTGGCACGCATGCCAAAGAAAACTGTAAACAATTGAAAAGCCCCCCAAATTCCATGAATTTGGCTGTTTCTAACAGAAAAACCTCAGATTTGTGTGCTCCATCATTAACCAGTGTCCCTATAGAATCATCAGCAACAGATCTGCTGATTTATTGAAGCCTGCTAATGAACAATGGTCAACTGGATAATATCCAATATCAGCCACTGGTGAAAAGTAGCCTAGCAAGAACCATTCAGCAAAATCAAGAGAAATTGATAATTAAAATGTACAAAATCAGAGGCAACAGCACAACACACAAGAGTGGTTTTATTGATTGAAAATGTACAAATGCTCAGGGCTACCAGTGCAACTGCCTCTAATTACAAGTATGGTAAGCATTAAAGAATAGCTTTATATCAAGATTACCAATCCACAGATTCAGTACTCACTGCAAAATAAACTTTCATATACAGACACCATTGGACCTGTCTCATCTGGAAAATGTAAAAATGCAACTTCTATTGAGAAAATCTTCCCTTTTAATCAATCTTGATACAATACTTAAAAGTTCAAGTCGTCATACAGCAAGCATGAAAATCTTTATCTGTTCCCTATCTTTGCAGTTTACTTGCCAATACTGCCACTTCAAATCACTACCCAATTACTTACAGACATGCACACATATCAATTAAGGTGATGGTTCAGACACAATGGCTCTGATTAACACATTGATATTCAATTTTTCCAATTTATGCTTTGATGAGCTATGGATATTCTGGTAGAAGTAAAAAAAACTAGAATATTGTGAGGAATAGGCTTTGATCATACATCTCAGAACAGTGAAACAATGCGAGTGGGCAAACATCAAAATGTTTCCTAAATCCACACCGAATAAAAATACAGCATAGACAAATCAGCAAATGTTCAAAAATTTAACTATCAGTTACATCAGCAAAATTGCATTGGAAATCTGTGAAGAACATTGCACTAGAAAGAGGGAGCATTATCAGGTCTCACGTTATTCGTTTATTAAAGCACAAAGCTGTTGGTTGACAACGTGGGGTAGAAAAAAAGATACTTGAATTGTGAAAGGGCCTTGTTATTCTTGTGGACTTTTGATTAAAGTAACAGCATGCAGAATCATGACACGGAAAGAAATGATAACATGGCTACAAAAAAAAGAAACCAACAGCTACGGCCGTGGAGGCCAAGTCAGTGGATATTTAAGGCAGAGATAGACAAATTCTTGATTAGAACGGGCGTCAAGGGCTATGGGGAGAAGGCAGGAAAACGGGATTAGGAGGCAGAGATCAGCAATGACTGAATGGCGGAGTGGACTCGATGGGCCAGATGGCCTAATTCTACTCCTATAACCTGTAAGCTAAGGACAATGAAGCAAAGACAATCTAGTTAGGATACTTTTCCCCAGAAAAAAAGGCCAAGAGGAGATCTGTTTAAGGATTTGGTGGAGTTAAAATGGAGGCTTCATCTTTCAAAGTTGTACAGAATGCACAACTACTGCTAGTTAAAATTGCAACTAATTTACTTCAATTTTGCATATTCGACAATTACTAAACATCATTGCCCATCAGTCGGTAGTCACAGTAACAGAAAAGTCCACTTTAGCTTTAAGACTATTTCACTCATCTTCACAAACTACACTGCCTATTTTGGTGGGCATTCAGGCATGGGAGAACATGTAGCTTCATATCAAAATGTCAAGCAATGTGTATAGGTGCCAAGATGACCAGGCCATTGTGTGATGTGTTCAGGAATTTCCATTTTTCATCAAATCAACTGCCATTTAACCAACTTGGATTTTGTGCATTTTTTCCAGGTATGCAGGCACAAATATAATTGCAAGGGAGATTTAGGGCAAATACAAATAAAGACCTGTTTATTACATCGAGGGCTATAAAGGAAAGTGGCCCTTCAACTCAAAGTCCATACCAACCATTCACACTTATTCAATTCTATTCATCAACATTTGCCATTAAATTCCCTCAGGCACCTGGGGAAACGAACGTAGTTGCAGGGAAGCATGCAAACTCCAGACAGAACCAGATGTCAGGACCAAACCCAGGTTGTTGGAACTGTGCGCTAGCAGCCCAACTGGCTGTGAGGTCTTCCATGTGTCATATATTTGCAGCACAATAAGAGAAAGTCATTCTGAAAACTTGGCCGAATTTGACTGCATAGAATCTATTTAATGTCAACAAAACAAAATGCACTTGACACCAATCCCATTTTGATTTCTAGTCTCTGCCATGCCACATTTCCAGAAAGGGAGGTAAACATGTAACTACTTAACACAGACTACAAGCATATGTTGTTCATAAGATCACATTTGCAGATCATGAGCACTCAGACGATAAGACCCCAAATTGTCTCCAATCAACTTTGCCTACAACCTACCCATCTGACACAGAAACAGAATTTATATGACACACCAAGCACACCACTGTCCTCTGCTCCCAGTCCAACCATCCCTCTCTGAAAACATAATAATAATAATAATAATATATTTTATTGTCATTGCACGTCAGTGCAACGAGATTTAGTATGCAGCTCCAACCGATGAAAAAGAAAAGTAAAATAAATAAATAAGCTGTGTGTCGTGACCATCCGAGGGAGACAGTCCAGGGGGGGTGGGGGGCACTCAGCAGGGCCGGTTCAGAGCCGCTATAGCTCTTGGAATAAAGCTGTTTCTGAGTCTGGAGGTACGGGCGTAGAAGGCCTTGAAACATTAACAGATGGTCTACGCAAGCATCTTAAAGTGCACTCAAATATTTGCTCTATGGTTCCATTTCCCAGTGAGGGCACCTGGAGTAACACTAAACTCTTCACTTCGATAATTTTAAAAACACACGCACTGCCCCCCCATCCTCAAGCCACTCCCTCTTCTCCCCTCTCACATCCGGCAAAAGGTATAGTGTGAAAATGCACACCTCTAGATTCAGGATAGTTTCTTCCCAGCCGTTATCAGGCAACTGAACCATCCTACCACAACTAGAGGGCAGTCCTGAAGTACTATCTACCTCTTGTCATCATGTGTTGTCTTCCCACTGATCAGTAAGTATGCAACAAAAGCTTTTCACTGTACCGCGGTAATGTGACAATAAACTAAACTGAAATAGATAATTAACATTCCAGAATATTAATGTTGACATTTGATCAGAGCTATGCCAACCAAGGCCAAGCTAATATGACACCTTGCAGCACACGACAAACACTATCCAAGGATCACAAATTCATTAAATCTTGGACATTACAAAGAAAATGTCACTTCAATAGAAAAAGCTGCATGGAAAAGACAGACAGCAGCAACTATATCATGAACCGGCAACCTAAGTTTGATCCTAACTTTGGGTAATGTCAGTGTGGAGTTGAATGTTCTCAATGAATATGTGAGTTTCCCCTCAGATGCTCCGGTTTCATCTCGCATGCGAAAGACTTCCTGGTTAATAGGTTTAGCAGCAACTATAAAATAAATATGTAGGGCTGTGGCATAATTAGAAGCAGGGGAGCTTTAGGAATGAGAGGGTTAGATTTAGCTCTTTGGGCTAAGGGGATAAAGGGATATGGGGGAAAAAGCCGGAACAGGGTACTGATTTTGGACAATCAGCCATGATTATATTGAATGGCAGTGCTGGCACAAAGGGCCGAATGGCCTACTCCTGCACCTATTTTCCATGTTTCTATGTTTAAGAGGCAAAATGGGATTAGAATAGCTGGTATGGACACTATGAGCTAAAGGGTCCTATTTCCATGCTGTATGACTATTTATTTCCCTCAATTTTTTCCTTCCTTGGGCCCTTATACATGCCACAAATCTCTGCAGCCAAGCTAATTATGAATATCACTTTACAAAATATTGAGATCTCAAATCTGGCCTAACCAAAATGCTGCCTGGGTTAGAGGCTATTAGCTATAAGATAATGTTGGACAGACTTGGATTGTTTTCTCTGGAACGTCAGAGATTGAGGGGAGACCTGATAGGAGTCATTGTCATAGCATTAAAGTGAAAGAGATAAAGGAAATGTGCTGGGCAAATTTGAAGTGAGAAGGGCAACATTTAAAGGAGATATGCAGGAAAAGTTGTTTTTTTTAGATGTGCACAGGGTGGTGTGTCACATTGGGAACAGTTTTGGGCCCCATTTCCAAGGATGGGTGTGGATTTGAAGAGGGTCCAGAAGAGGCTTACAAGAATGATCCCAGCGATGATTGGGTTAACGAACAAAGACCATTTGAAGACTCTGGGCCTGTACTCACTGGAGTTTAGACTGATTTCATTGAAACCTACTGGATAATAAAAGGCCTAAAGTGGACATGAAAAGGTTTCCAGTAATGGGAGAGACTAGAACCAGAGGGTACAGCCTCAGAATAAAATTAGGTATCTTAGTTGGGGTGGCACAGTGGAATTGCTGCCTTACAGCACCAGAGACCCAGGTTTGATCCTGACTACTGGTGCTGCCTGTAAGTGCTCCATGTGACCATGTGGGTTTTCTCCTGGTGCTCTAATTTCCCCTCACATTGCAAAGACATGCAGGTGTATAGGCTCTTGTAAAATTGTCCCTAGTGTGGATATAACTAATATATGGACGCTTGCTGGTCGGCTCAGACTGGGCGGGCCAAAGGGCCCGTTTCCATGCTGCATCCCTAAACTAAAATGATGAGGAGGAATTTCTTTATCCAGAGGGTGATGAATCTGTGGAATTCATTGCCACAGACAGCTGCCAAGCCATTGGTTATTTTTAGGGCAGAGATTTAGGGCTCTTGATTAGTAAGGGCCCAAGGGGTACGGTGAGAAAGTAGGAGAATGGGGTTGAGGGAGGAAAATAGATCAGCCATGAAAAATAGAGCAGTAAACAATACCTTTGCTTTCCAATGTAATGTCACGGGACCTTCTGCCTATCCAAGAGCTGATGTAGTCCAAGTTTAATGTCCACAACTATAAATGAGGCATTCAATTTTATTCTTGGTTCAAACGTTCATTTCATAACAAATAACCAATTTCTGTAGTCATGTTAAACTGCTCTTTATTAATTTCCTTAGCTTGAGGTAACAAAGGCATGATTTGGGCATGCAATTGGAAGCCATCATTGTTACTAGACCACTGGAATACAATTATTTATCTTCTCACCATCAATCCTAATTGTCTCTCATTCGGGGCTACTGCTCATTAATTTCCATCGTCTCTCATTGTAAAAAAAATTTAAAACCTGCACATCAAACTAACCATTAAAAAAAGCGTTAGAAAAGTCTGAAGAAGGATCTCGACCCAAAGCGTCACCTATTCCTTCGCTCCATAGATGCTGCCCCACCCGCTGAGTTGCTCTAGCATTTTTGTCCACATTAAAAAAAGCAAGGCCAGCCCAGTTCAGAGAACACAAAGTTTCCAATCCACTGCCATCTCAGAGGGAACTCTTTTTCCCCAGCTAACTTGCACCAATATTTACAGCACAAAAGCTTGGATTAGTGCAGAAGCACCAGAGGATTTATTACGGCAATAACCTAATTAACAGCAGTCAATGTGAATTTAGGAGGAAAAAAATCTTGCAAGGGTGGACAGCTGGAGCCCTTGCTGTACAAATCTAAAGATCTCTGAAGGTCACAGCAGTTTGATAAAGAGTGGTAAATGGGAGCACAGTGGCACAGCTGCAGCCACACAGTGCCAGAGACCTTGGCTCAATCCCCACCTTGGGTGCTGTTTGTATGGAGTTTGCATGTTCTCCCTGTGACTGTGTGGGTTTCCCCCAGGTTCTCTGGTTTCCTCCCAAAGACATGGAAGTTTGTGAGCTAATTGGCCTCCCTAGTGCCTAGGGAGCGGACACAAAAGTGGGATAACATTGAACCAATGTGAAGGACCACCCACATTTCCACCATCACAAAAAAGGCACAACAGCGTCTCTACAACCTCAGGCGACTGAAGCAATTCGGCCTGAACCTCCAGATCCTCAGGGATTTCTACAGAGGCATCCTGACAGGCTGTATCTCCACCTGGCACAGCAGCTGCACCAGCCACGCCCTGCAGAGTGGTGCAGACGGCCCAGCACATCACCAGATGCAAGCTGCCCTCCCTCCAGGACATCTACTCCAGGCAGTGCGGTGGAAAAGCCGAGGATCATTAAAGACCCCAGCAACCCGGATCCCGTACCACTAGACACATGAACAGCGTTTTCTCCCAGGCAATCAGGCTGCTGAACCAACCAGCCCTGAAACTCACCTGAACTAGACTCTGTCTATAATTTAATGTTCACTCTATAATTTAATGCATGCACTTTATAATTTAATGTTAAATTTACTGTACGGAATCCTCCAGCACAAGATTTTCACACAAGATTGTACCATGTATGGAACAGGCGTGACAATAAACCCCTTGAATCTTGATCCATGGCCGACATGGACTCGATGGGCCAAAGGGGCTATTTCCATGTTGTATCTTTCAATCCAGCAATCGGAAACACAGTCATGTTCAGAGGGAACACAAGGTAGAATTCCACCACCTCCCCATCCGGAGGGTTAGGGCTAGTTTTAAGTCAATATACATAAGCTGCATGAAAGGCCATTTAAGTCAAAGCTGACCATTCAGGATAAACTTGAAGAATAACCAGCTGAAAATAAAAACATACATTAAGAATTTTCTATCAGGAAACAGAGTTTCGAGAGCAGTGCCGCAGGACCTTTTCTATTTTAGATGGATTGCAAGGGTTCAGGAGCAAATTTCTATAAGACTAATAAAGTTACCCTAAACCAGTGAATGGACCAGAGGGGATATACAAGTAGCCAGAAATGCAGATAAATTGTTAATGTAGACAGACGTAATGTTCCACGCTAGATAAATGACACCATGATTAGTATTTAGTTGGTATGAATTAAGCCTAAAGTTACCGGAACTCCCTCCGAAGAAATACAGATAAAACTTACATTCAGATACAGATTAGAGCTATGGAATACTGATGTAGATTTTTTTAATACTGTTCTTAAAGTGTAGGAGCAGGAATTGGAAACAGGTTCAATCAAAAAAAAGTTTACAAAGAGAAACACTGGCGTATCACTGGAAAGACCATGACAATCTTTTACCCAATATCTATTAAATCATAAAATATGTACATTTCTCATACCACGCACTTCACATAAATATCACAGCCGGTGGTGGATTTGCTCACAGCATCCTGTTATACCATGTACAGTACGTTTGCTGCAATAATTTGAGCCTTTTGACTCCCAAGTTAGGAATCAACTGATTAGTCCCCGACTTTGAACTGATAAATTTTTGGTGTTTTAGCGCCCCCCCCCTCCCCCCTTTTTTTCCCCCGAGAACCCCCATGTCCACACATCCAACCCCCCTTTTATTTTACCTCCATGTGCATCAACAGGTACCGAAGTGCCAGCCATCAAAAAAATCCCCATATCTTTGGCAAAACATGATTACTTCCACTTTAAAACCGAACCACCAAGAACAGATAAACTGTACAGCAAAAAATAATAATTTTCCAACGACACCCTTGGGTCTAATAACTCGTCATAAACGCATGGCTTCTACGTTATCGACCCATACGCAATGCAGCAGATGCAACTCTTACGAATAGCGGCCATCCCAAAGCCCTGGATTTAATGTAGAATAGATGGAAACTATAAATAGAAATTAAACACTTGCGGTCGTTCGACGCTTCATAGTTTATCGCATGTGCGGAGACGGCCCTGGCAAAAACACACGCGTGCACGCACGGGACAAACGTGTCTGCCAGTAAAGCTACGGGATCCGTGAGCAATGCTGCCGCTTGCAACAAACGAGGGGAAAAAATGAAAGATAGATTATGAAGAGAGAATGGGAGAGGTTATAATCTGCGCACGAGGCGTTGAAGGGCAGGGGCGCCGAGCAGAGCCTCGGGGGTCGGGCCCAGGGCCGCGGTAATGGCGGTTTCTTCCACATTGCGCAACAGCGCTCGCTGCTCCCGTCAAATTCTCCTCCAACAGTCAAGGGAGGACAAACAAGCCTTCCTCCCGACACAGCGGCAGCCGCCATTGCGCCGTCAAACAGTCGCCGCTGCTGAAGAGGGAAAAGCCTCGGAGATTTTAAAAAAACATTTATTTATATACTTCGAGAAGAAATCACCGAATGCCCGGTGCGAGCGAGCGCGCCCCCGCGCGCGACAGGCAGAAATTTCTAGAAGCCGCCGATCTCAAATCGTTTCAGAACCGCCCCATTCGCGCTGCCGAGAGTGAGGTGCACAAGGAGAGGACAGACAAATATAAAGTTTATTAAAGATGAGAAGGCCCAGCCATGGCTTTTATTTCGGGTAAAGCGGGTGGAAGGGAGATATTTTGCGCTGGGAGCCGCCGAGCCTCGCAGGGTTGCGCGCCCCTCGAGCCTCACGTGTAGTCGGCCCGCGGTCCCGGCCGCCAGCCGCTCTGCCAGCCTCTTCCCCTTTAACCATCCACACGCTAACCGGCCACAAGCCAACAATACATTAGAACAGCCAAAGGCTACACATTCAGAGATACAAGACAATCGGGACGTTTAAATAATCCTTCCCCCCCGCCTAACTGTCACCTGCACGCTGATGAAATTCTCCCCGCTTCGGTTTAATACAGGGTTTATTTAAAATTCACAGGCATTCGCTGAAGCGCAGGTATGTTACGCTGCAAAAAAAAGTGTTCCTCATCTTTTACCTTCAATTCCAGTTTACCCCTGGTTTGAGCGTTTTCATTTGGGAGGGGGCATGTAATAAACAGCGGCCTACCGCGGCGAAAAAGCGCCCGGTTCTTGCCGCTCACCCGCCCATCCTAATACCCCCGGACAGGCAGAATAAAGCGTCAGGGGCGGCCAAGGTTGAGCCATTACTCACATTTTTGCTTGTCGTGGTTAAGCTCTTCTAGGGTGCGGGGAAGCTGGCAACACGAGTGTGGTAGGGACTAGGGCACTCTGGCTTTTTTTTTCCCCCCTGCTCTCTCCCTCGGCCAGACACAGTGACGCAGCGGCCGTCCCCGCACAGCCTTCGCTCCGTCGCTCGCTATGGTTACCACGTCGCTCTGACGTCCGCGCCCCGGACCGTCGAGCTGATTGGTGGGGCCGGTGCACGTGCTCCGGGCCGCGGGACGTCCCGTCGTCTCCGCCTAGGCGTCAACCCGGTGCATTTGCGCGCGCACAGCGGCTAAACCGCGCCGACCCGCTCCAAGTCAGATGTGACATCTAATGGCCGAGGCGTTTGGTTTCCCCCCTCGTTCCAAATTCACGTTTTCAAACGCCGAATGTTTGACTTCTAGGCCCTTCACTGCTCATCGGCATCCATTTTAGTCCCACTCCAGAACTCTGATCCAGGCTGACTTCTAGTACCAATGGGTGCCAGATTGCTGGCGGGGCAGGTTTTCATCTGGAGCTGCCTTGGCAAAGATGATGTAGCGCTATCTGAAGAATGAGGTTTTTCATCATCCACCACCGTTGATTGTTCATTTGTTTTGACTGGTGGTTGTGGGACCTCACTGTGCTCAAAATGGCTGCTATGGTCACCTCCATCATAATGGCCATTGTATTGCGAAGTAATATATTGCATGCGGGGTCATGGAAACGTAATTTTTTAATTATGTAAAAAGCTTCTCATGTTTATGAAATATACGTTGGGTCTAGAAAACAGGAAATTATCAAATTTAATAGCAAACATTTGCGTTTTTGTACAGCATATTTCATAAGCTCAGGCCCACCCTAACCACTTCACAGCTAAGGAAGGATGATAATTATTGTAATGAAGAGATTTGCACACTTATATTTCTGCAACCAGTAACATGATAACAGATAGACACAAAAATCTGGAGTAACTCAGGGGGACAAGCAGCATCTCTAGAGAAGGAATGGGTGATGTTTCGGGTCAAGACCCTTCTTCAGACCATAATCTGTGACATTACTACAACATTACTTCTATTGGTTAAACATCTCAGAATTAGACCATGCACTGGCTTGTCAGCTTTGACAATGGGGTTCAGATTCACATTAGTTTATTGTCACCTTGTTCACATGAATAAATGGCATTACACTCATACAGCAGAGACGCATTGATGCCAGAGATCGCCTCAATTTAGGCTTGTAGCCCATAAAGGTATTCAGGGCCTGCCATCCACAAATAAAATGAGCCTCCATTTTGTTTTTTGAAATCTCTTCACGGCTGTCAGCCTTGCAGAGGAAATATTTGGCCTTCGTGCACAGTGCGGGCTCATACCTCTTGAAAGCATTGGATCTAGACTTTAGCAGAGAGTAATTTACCCTGTTTCTAGTTCAGATATTGTCTTTATTGAAGCACAGTCAGCAACACATTTCTTCACAGAATCTGTGACAATTGAGGTATAGCCATGCAAGCTGGAGGATGTGGTCTTGTCCATGTTCCAGTACATCAACTCAAGGCAGTCCTGATGTAGACCCTCAGCCTTCTCAGACCCCTCTTCTCATTCTTTTTGGTGGTAAATCCTGTTCCAGTCTCTCTTTGTAAGCTGCAAGAGCAGCACCGACAGATGATCAGAACAGCCAAAGTGAGGTTGCGGGATGACGCGATGATGGTGTAGCACTGATCAAGTGCGTTAAGACATCATTTGGGGAAGAAGTTTTACTGATGATCCATTTCTAGAGTTGATCTTGAACATATCAACTTGGAAAGAGGTTTTAACCTTAAGGGCAGATCAGCCAGACTAAGACGACAAATAGGCCATTCAACAAGAACACAATTTTTCAGCCTAATTCCTGTATCATAAGAATACAAGAAAATAGGACCAGAAGGCCCCTCAATCTATGCTGACCTCAACTCCTCTTCTGTGCCAGTTCCCTAAATCTCACAATTCCTGTCTTCAAATATTTATCCATCTCCACCACAAATACATGTAATGATGCAGACTTCACCACCCTCCGGGGCAGAAGATTCCAGAGATTAATTACCCTTTGAAAGACATTTCCATGCATCTTAGCTTTAAATTAGCAGATCTTTGTTTTGCAGCTTATATCTCACCTTTGTGACTCACCTAAAAGAGAAAACTCTGTCAAGCCCTTAGGTAGACACAAAATGCCAGGATAACTCAACGGGTCAGGCAGCATCTCTGGAGAAAAGGAATGGGTGACATTTCGGGTCAAGACCCTTCTTCGGATTCATAGAAACATAGAAAATAGGTGCAGGAGGAGGCCATTTGGCCCTTCGAGCCAACACCGCCATTCATTGTGATCATGGCTGATCGTCCCCAATCAATAACCCGTGCCTGCCTTCTCCCCATATCCCTTGATACCACTAGCCCCTAGACCTCTATCTACCTCTCTTAAATCCATCCAGTGATTTGGCCTCCACTGCTCTCTGTGGCAGGGAATTCCACAAATTCACAACTCTGGGTGAAAAAGTTTTTTCTCACCTCAGTCTTAAATGGCCTCCCCTTTATTCTAAGACTGTGGCCCCTGGTTCTGGACTCGCCCAATATTGGGAACATTTTTCCTGCATCTAGCTTGTCCAGTCCTTTTATAATTTTATATGTTTCTATAAGATCCCCCTCATCCTTCTAAACTCTAGTGAATACAAGCCTAGTCTTTTCAATCTTTCCTCATACGACAGTCCCGCCATCCCAGGGATCAATCTCGTGAACCTACACTGCACTGCCTCAATCACAAGGATGTCCTTCCTCAAATTAGGAGATCAAAACTGTAACTGGACTCAACCCAAAACATCACCCATTCCTTCTCTCCAGAGATGCTGCCTGATCCACTGAGTTACTCCAGCATTTTGTGTCTACCTTCGATTGAAACCAGCATCTGCAGTTCTTTCCTACACATTCTGTCAAGCCCCTTCAGGCTCTTATATAAATAAAGACATCCTGTAAATTCCATGGAATACAGACCCAAACTGTCTAGTCCGTGTTGCTCGGACAGCCCTCACATCCGCAAATTTGTCTTGTGAATCTAGTCTCTTTAGCCATGTGACTGTCTCCAATACCAGTACATTTTTGTTATAATGGTAAGGGACCAAACCTTTGCCCAATATTCCGGGTAAGGCCTCCCCAACTCCCCTGGGGAAGCTCTACAATCGTTAACAAAACCCTCCCAATTTCTGCCTTAACTTAGAAACAAGGAACTGCATAAACGGCCCCATCACCTCTTACTGTAAAGTTGGAAGAAGGGTCCAGACTCAAAACATCACCTTTCCATGTTCTCTACAGATGCTCCTGACCCACTGAATTACTACACCCATGCTCTTTTTTCGTAAACCAGCATCAGCAGCTCCTTGCTTCCACACCCATTACCTGCTGCCAGAGTTTACCCAAAGTTACAGAATTCTCGTTATTTTATTCTGCACAGTTGCCCCACCCCAACACTGACCACCTGTTTCAGGATACTAGTTTTATTGGGGAATGATCAACCAAGATTATGATTAGAATAGAATATTTTCTTCTTCCTTCAGAACCTTGATAACATACATCCACTTCCACTATCGATAGGGAAACAACCAAGCTATCATTGTATCACACATAGAACGTCCCAATTTAAATAAAGGTGTTTGTCAGTGGATTGATCTGACAAGGTGCACTTTAACCACATGTGATTTTTTTCTATTACAAATCTCAAATTGTGGCGTACAGAAGCAAATAAATAAATGATGGGTCTTTGTCCCAAACATTATGGAGGGCACTGTAGATTATCAGCTTCTCAAAGCTGGTAAAACATATCACCCATTATGTGGTATAGCAATATTACTCTTGAACGAAAATAAAAAGTACTGGCAACTCAGGAGGTCAGGCAGTATCTGTGGAAAGAGAAACAGAGTTAATGTTTCAAGGCAGAGACCTTTTATGTGATCAGATGCCTGATCTGCTGAACGTTTCCAGTATTTTGTTTTTATTTTAGATTAGATTTCCAGTATTTGCAGGGTTTTTTTACATTTTCTCTTGGTCTTTAAACATGTTGACACTTTAAATTAGAGCTGATACAATATTGGTATGCCAATTTTAAATGAATGGACCAAGCACACGTTAGATGGGCTGATACCACTTTTTCCTAACACGAGTCTACAAGTTTACAGGTTCACAACCTAATTTAAAATCTAGCGTGCAACATTCAAATGTATTTCCTCAGAACTGAGATTTTCCAATCCTATTCCATGTTCTTTGTCACACTCGACCATCCAGTCAAATTATCACTGCAAGCCAGTGTAGAAATTGATCCTTTAGCAGGATGTAGTGCCACACTCAATCACATGCCCTATCCCTTGGAGGTCAGATTTAAGTTGCCACTGCAACTAAATTCGCAACCCTGTTGCAAAACAAAATTGGAACAAGCCCTCGGCAGATTTTTCTACTTAATTCTAATTATCAGAAAACCTTTCGCATCCACCTCCTTCCGACATAGCAACCAAAATGCAACCTTTTTTTTTATGTTTTTTTTTTTTTAAAAGGTCTGCAGATTTGCATCCAAACTACCTTACAGTGTCAAGACAAGTCTTCTGTGCACAATGGAACTCTGGTAAATTCTACAAAATGTCCATTTTAAATACTGCAAGAGAGGCTTTCTGCATATCTATCTCTCTCTACACTTAAGCCTTCATAGTTGTTGTAGTATGCCCATAATTAAGCTATTTTTGGGCTGGACTCAAATTGGATGATTGTCCAAATGCATGGCAGTCTCAGTAAGACAAATTTGCACCGGTTCCATCCATCCACCATTCTTGGATAAATTACAGATAATGCTGAGTCAGTGAAGAGGGAGATGGATCGCCTGATTGAATGGTGCCAGAATAACAACCTTGCTCGCAACGTCAGTAAAACCAACTTTAAAGAGGATCCACAAACCTCTCATCAAGTGGTGGTGGAAGGAGTCAACTACTTCAAGTTCCTGGGCTTGCATATCTCCAAACATGTGTCGTGGACCCAGCACATTGATGTAATCGTAAAGAAAGCCCATCACGCCTCTATTTTCTTAGAAGATCGAGGATATTTGGTATGTCACCGAACACTCTCTTGAATGACTACTAGTGCATGGCAGAGTGTGTATTGACTAGTTGCATCACAGCCTGGTTCTGCATCAATTGACATTGGGCCTCCATCTTACAGGTGCTGACCTCCACACCATAGAAAGGATCTGTAAGAAGTGTTGCCTCAGTGGACCCAAAACCACCCTGTTGGCCACAATGTAATATTACTCCTGCCATCGGGAAGGTAGTATAGGAGTCGGAAAACTAACACCCATGTGCAGGGAGAGCTTCTTCCCAACCATCAGGCTATTGAACACTTTGAAGTCCAACTGAGCTCCAAACTACAAAGTGCCTTGGCTACATGAGGAACTTTGGGCTTTGTTTTGTTTTTGTACCATATTGGACTTTTTATTTATTGAACTTTGTTTGTTTATTATATTAAATATTGAGCAGTTTACATAATTGTGCAGCTGCAGTAAGAATTCCGTTGTTCTGTTTCGGTACATATGACAATAAAACACTCAACATCTTTTCCTTGATTTTAATAGATGAAAAATTAATCAAAAGCTTAGGCCACAAAACAAAACCACCATGCAGGTTTCTTGTATTTTTTCTTATTTCTAGTTATAGATATTGCAATTAGTAATTCTGATCTTAAGCAACATTCCAATGTTGGTTTGAATTTCATCAAAAATTTATCATAAATACAAAGATACGATTGAAACATTCCTGCAGAAATAATTTATTACTTTCAATATTAGGCAAAAGTCCCCAGACGGGGAGGGGGTGGGGGGGGAAGGAGTGCAAAATGTCACATTTGTATCAAAAGCAAACTGGTAATTTGGAAAATACAAGTCCCAAAATCCAACATTTGCTACATTAGCCACAAAAAAGGAAACAAAATTAGACTGAGGGGGACATCTGGAGAAACATCATCCATAACAGAGGATCAGAAATGACAGTTTGAGAGAAAAAAATGAAATGAGAATTACAATTTACATGGAAGGTTCACCATTTTCTGAATAATGCCATATTTCCAACTGTCAACTGCACAGGGAATTGGTAGAGGGAATCAGAAGATAGTTGATATGGCTGTACACACGTTCTCCCCAATACAAAACTGGACTTCATTTTAATAATTCATGTTGCAGAAACAAAAATCTCACTCACCTAGCTCCCATCCATCATTTCAACCAAGGTTTTATGTACACACTTAAATAACAATTCTGCACTGCATATCATAGCTCGATGAGCAAAAAGGTAGATGGGTGCACAGGTTTACCAGAATGAAGGAATTGCAGATGCTGGTTTGAACTGAAGATAGACACAACATTTACCACCAGAATGATGCCTAGATTAGGGGGTATTAGTTTCAGGGAGAGGTTGGACAAACTTGTTTTCCCTGAAATGCCAGAGATTGTGGGGAGACCTGATAGAAGCACTTAGAAGGACAAACATCCACTGGGCTCTGCAACCTTTACAGAGGCCTTTATCCCCTAACAATTCTACAAGATTGCACCCATATGAAGTAACTGTAATTTCACTAAATTCTTTGACATTGTGGTAACTGTTTTACCAAGATTTTTAAAGGCAGCCAAAGTCATAATAAATTTGACTACAGCCGTTTGTACCCCTATATAGTTATCAAGATCGGACTACCACATTAAAGTCACCATCAACTTTAGTCTCTGCTGGCCAGATGGAACGTATGGCTCAACGGGGTTACCATTTGAGATACCAAACGCTGATGCAATGTGGCCCACCACTAACAGTAGTCCAATGCTTAATATCCCCACGCTTGCCCTCAGTACATAGCATTGTAGCTGCCCTTGCGCAAATCAACAGCAAGGCATAGACAGGAAGTCGATCAAAACTTTCAAATCAAATTTTTTGATCTTTGCCATGTACTAAAGGACTGTTCTTCCTTGTTAATGAGCGAGCTCATAGACACCTTCATTCTCTCTGGAACAAATTTCTACCCTCTGGGAGAACTGCTGAACTCCGATAACTGGCAGTACAGGTCAGTTGCGCGAAATTGCATGTTTCATAAAAAAATTTACACTATAAGCACAGCCATCGGCAAGGAAATAAAATAAATTTGATCAAAGCTATAGAAAATGAATGAGTAACTTTGAACTAACAGAAACAGCCAATCCTGAACAATCTAGAGAACCTACCAATAAACGGGTGAACTAATCAAAATCACTTTATTCCTCATTCTAGAAGTTAAAAAAACTGTAGCACATTACACAGTAACTCTCTTTTTAACAATAGAAGAATCTTTTGACTCGTTCTATTAACTCAGTCTTCAATCCAAGGAAATGTTGGCGCTAAATTGTCACCATAACTGCTGGTGTTACAAACCACATGCTTTCATTGAGCGTGTGCAATCTACTGAAATTTATTACATGCACTCTCTACTTCAAGATGAAAAAGCCAAGCTTAGTGTTATACTTAACTAGCAACTCCTGATATCCCACTAATTCACCGCCAAAGTTCGCCAAAGCCTTAACATTGTGTTACAATATCAATTTTATATAACGCCCTTACATTTATTACTCCATACCCATCAACCCATACCTTGCATCTAACCATCATGCACATGTTAGCCTCCAGGTCTTAGTTTCCGCTCCTCGTTTAGAATTGCACCTTAAAAATATTGCCCCATTTCCCCTCCTAAAACCCATTGCCTCACATCTTTGACCCAAATTTCACCTGATGTCGGTTACCATCCTCACTGACCTGGATGGAATGAATAATTTAAACCAGCCAGCTCGAACAACTTGCGTTAATTATTCACTAGTGTACCCTTCCTTCAATACTAGCAGTGCCAACAAATTGAAAATAGCCTTGCCAAAACCAGCTTGTGTACATTCTAAAACCACATTTGTTCCCACCCAAGAGTGTACATTAAACTATTAAAAAATATAATTTATTTCAGAAATTACTTGGTTTTGAAATTGAACTTATGACCATAGGCAAGTCACTAAATTTGACTTTACTTCTAGTCATGACGTGAACACTCCACATCATAAACGTACCAGATCCTAATTAGTCATAGCCTTTATACTGGAAGTTTGCTCATTAAAGTGTCTGCAATACCAGGTTATCATAAAATGGTAGTTATGCTGGAGTAACTCAGCGGGACAGGCAGCATCTCTGGAGAGAAGGAATGGGTGATGTTTCGGGTCGAGACCCTTCTTCAGACTGATGTCAGGGGAGTGGGCGGGATAGATAGAATGTAGTCGGAGTAAAGGGCCTGTCCCACGAGCATGCGACTCCATGCGGCAAGCGCGACCTAACGTGGTCGCTTGAGCCGTACGGCCTCGCGGGGCCGGTCCCACTTCGATCGCCGGAGCCGTATATGGAGTTGTGCGGAGCTGGTCCCGACATCGCGCGGGGCTCTGAAAAACTGACCATGTTCAAAAATTCCGCGCAGCAACGGCCTGCCGGCCTGCAGCCGCCTCGACGCCGTACGTCACGCGCGGACTTAGCTTGAACTTCATGCCACTCACTCGACCTCCGCGTGGCCCCCGCATCTGGTTTGGTCGCGCTTGCCGCATGCAGGTGGCACCGGCCCTGTACGGGGTGACTCAACCTCCGCGCGACTCCCGCGTCCGGTTTGGTCGCGCTTGCCGCATGCAGGTCGCATGCTCGTGGGACAGGCCCTTAAGACTGGTGGGAGAACTGGGAAGGGGGAAGGGATGGAGAGAGAGAGAGGGAAAGCAAGGGCTATTTGAAGTTTGAGAAGTCCATGTTCATACCGCTGGGGTGCAAGTTGCCCATATGAGGTGCTGTTCTTCCAATTTACACTGGGCCTCACTCTAACAATGGAGGCAGCCCAGGACAGAAAGGTCAGATTGGGAATAGGAGGGGGAGTTAAAGTGCTGAGCAACCGGGAGATCATGTGGGTTAAGGCGGACTGAGCGGAGGTGTTCAGCAAAACGATCGCCGAGCCTGCGCGTGGTCTCGCCGTAAAATGGTATTGTAGCTTAGAAGGGAAAAAAAAAAAAATCACCCAACATCTACACCAACTCCAGCAGCATTAAATTTGTATAGAGTATCATCGTTTTTTGAGCAGGTGGGGCAAGAGAATTAGCTGAGACCATACGACCTTAAACAGTGTAATGGGAAAGAGTGGAAGAAACATTGTGGTTAAGCTATTGAAAGTTCAAGACTGCAAGAAATTGCAGTTGTAGATGTAGCCCAGTACATCCCACAGACCAGACCTCCCCCCATCGACATTTCACGTCACCTCGGAAAAGCATCCAACATCATAGACTTGTTCCACCCCGGGCCATTCCTCCTTCTTCCTGCTCCTGCCCGGCAGAAGGTACATAGGTTTAAAAGCACGCACCACTCGACTCAGGAACAGCTTCTTCCCCTCTGTTATCAGGCTTCCACAAGTTAGGGTACTGTCTGATTCAACCCTACCCCATTATGGACACTGGACATTGTCTATTGAACTGATGCGCTGCAATGCTGAGAACTATATTTTGCATTCTGTACCTTCCCCTTTGCTCTACCTATTGTACTCAAGTTTCACTTGATTTTATTTATGGTATACCTGATCTGTTTGGATAGCATGAAAAAAACTTCTCACTGTATTTCAGTACACAACAATAAACCTAAACCATATTTACAAAAAATAGGGAAAACACCAGGTCACTTGCTATCTTTGCACATCACCCAAATGCTTCATTAATCCCAATCTTATTTTATTCCCCTTACTCAAGGATAACACGGTATCAAAGCAGGTATATGCTGAGAGAAGATTTTATTGCTGAGACCAGTTCCAACTTTCTCCAACGTCCATGCACATATGCTAAATAATCTTAGACATGGACCAAGTCTGGGTAACGATTGAGATCAATAGTCAAACACTATCACAATGATCACGCCTGGCAAAGATAAGTGTTGAGAGATGCTCGTGTGCAATTAACAATAGCAACCTAGTACGGTACAGAATATACACACAAAATGCTGGGATAACTCAGCGGGACAAGCAGCATCTCTGGAGAGAAGGAATGGGTGATGTTTTGGGTCGAGGCCCTTCGTCAGACTGATGAGGTACAGGTGTGCAGAGTACGGTACTGATGTATGCCAACCACATTGAAATAAAGAAAATTGAACCAACCACCAGGTATCGCTCTAGCCACTAAATTCAGAAAAAAAGAATTCCTCGGCCACTTTATCTTGCTAAGTCCATCCCAAGGTGTTTGAGGTCGTGTCCAAATAGAAAGCTGCCTCAAAGGCAAGTAACAACCTGGTTACAGAACATAGAACAGTACAGCACAGGAACAGGTTTTTTGTTCCACAATGTCCATGCCAGACTTGATGCCAAGTTAAACTAATCTCTGCTGGCATGTGATCCATATCCCTCCATTCTCAACATATCCATGTGCCCATCTAAAAGCCTCTTAAATTCCACCATCATAGCCGTCTCCACCATCATCTCTGGCAGTTTGTTCCAGGCACACACTGGCCTGTAAAAAAATCTGCCCCGCACATTTGCGTTAAATTTTGCCCCTCACTTCTCCTCTAGTCTTTAACATTTCCACCCTCTGACTGTCTACATTACCTCTGCCTTGCAAATTTATAGAATCACACCTTTGACAGTGAACCAGTCTCCTCATTCCAAGTGCTGGTTACTTCCTGCCTCACTGGAGACAGTGACATAATGTACCCAGGAATAAGGGAGTCCTCAACATAGATTCCAGACTCCATGACAACAGTTTAAAGGAGGGTAAAGCAACTTCATAGTCAATATTACTGACTAGGCACCCTCAGCAGATGGATCTGTCCTCTTCCAATACTGAGCAACACTGAATGCAGCATCTTGCAGGAGATTTGAACATGACCACGACTGGGTAGGTGGCATCACCTTGGGCCGAGCTCCACACGACATCTCTGCCAAATTGGCTCTGCGGCAAGTTTGCCTGCAAAGCTGCAAGAACAATAAACCGACTCCACCTCATTTCCAATCTACCCTGAGGGAGAGGCATCTGTCCAATAATAGTATAGGTAGGAGTGACCAGCACAGTCCACGTGGAGACAAGGTGTCATCTGCACAACAAGCACACCCTCCATCACAGTTTATGGCACCAGAAATTAGCTAAATGGGACAGACGTGAAACGGATTTAGAAGCTCAAAACTTGGCCTCCATGAAACACTGCGCAGCATGTTTGTATTGCACCTGATGGTCCACTTTCCATAACCCCCTGGCCTGCTATATGGCTCACTCCAACGTTAACAAGCCAGTGGATCAACCCTTGTTCAATGAGTGCATGAGGGCATGCCACATACAGTACTGGGCAAACAAAAATTCAGGTGTTAGGCGATTGGTGAGACTGCATGCACGAAAAATAGCTAGGGTAAAAAAAGCATTTTGGTTTAGTTTAGAGATACAGCGCGGAAACAAGGACCAAGTCCGCACCTACCAGCGATCCCTGCACATTAACACTATCCTCCACACACTATCTGTTTATTTATTGTGCATATATGGCCTATAGACACTGAACTTTTATCTTCCGTTTTGTATTATATTTACATATTCTGTTGTGTTGCAGCAAGTAAGAATTTCATTGTCCGTCTGTGACACATGACAATAAAACTCTTGACCAGGGACAATTTACACATACATCGAGCCAATTAACCTACATACCTGTAACTCTTGAATTTGGGAGGAAACCGAAGATCTTGGAGAAAACCCACGCAGGTCACAGGGAGACTGTACAAACTCCGTACAGACAGCACCCATAGTCGGGATTGAACCCGGGTCTCTGGCGCTGCAAGGCAGCAACTCTACCGCTGCGCCACCGTGATCAACAGAGTGACCAACAGCTGAGTTCAACATTCCACAGCCCCACTCCATCTAGTCTTGGACGGCAGTGGATAATTAAACAGCAGGCAGCACCAAGAGCATTTCCCATTCGCAGCCATGGCAGAGAGCAGTTTGCAAGTGGTAAAGATAAGGCTTTCGCAATCACATTCAGCCAGAACAGGCTGGATGCTCCACCCCTGCCTCCTCTCAGAATTTGAGCCGGTCTCGAGCAGTTTCAAATTGCTCCATGTGATAGCAAGAAACAGTTGACAGCATCAGATAAAGCAGAGGCCATGAGACCACATAATCAACTGGCTCTAAGACTGAAGGCCTGTGCTCCAGAACTAGCCATACCTCCAAACTGTTTCAGTAAGTTTATAACCTTGGCATCCAGCTGATGAAGTGAAAGGTTGCCAGCTATCGCCGGTCCACAAAAAGCAGGACAAATCCATCCAGCGTAATGACCAATGTCTACTCTCAGGCAAATGTGCCGAACGCTATCAAGCAACACTTGCTCACTGCTTTGGATTTTGACAGGGTCACTTGACCCCAGACATGCGTCTTGGCCCAAACATAGACCAAAAATAAGCAATTCCAGAGGCAAAACAAGATCAACAACTTTGATGCTGTTACAACTTGATGACAAGAATGTGGTATCAAGCAGCCCAGAAAAAAACTGAAGTCAACTGAAGGGGATCTTGTGGAACAAAAGACACCAATGGCTGGCCATAGCTTCCAAAGATGGTTGGCGTTATCGAATGCCAATTATGCTGGCAGGAGTTTGTCACAGAGCTATGCCTTAAGCCCAACAATCTTCAGTTGTTTCAATGACCGATCAGAAGTTGGGTGTTCAATGTTGCAGTGTTCAATCACATAACTCTAGAAAAAAATGAAGCCGTTCAAACTAACATGTTGCAAGATTCACAACATTCGGGCATGAACAGTTAAATGGCAACATGCTACTGAGCTCCAGACAATGACTATCTTCAACAAAACTAACCTTCTACCCTTGACATTCCTATCATGGAGTCCCTCAACATTTTGGAGGTTACCACTGACCAGAAAGCCAGTTGAACCAGCCACATAAATACCATGGCTATAAGTCAAATGCTGGGTTTTCTCCAAGAAGTGATTTGCCTCCTGACACCTCACTATCCACATGCACAAGCATGATGGAATGTCCTCCATTTGTCTGGATGAGTATAGCTTCCTCATTCAGCACAGGTGTAGTGGCTGCAGTGGCTACAAAGCACACTGCAGTTACTCACCTATGTTGCGCTAACAGCTTCTCCCAAACTTAATGTCTACCATCGAGAACAAAAGCAAAACACAGCATCTCGACTTGGAAATGTATAGCAGGTCCTTCATCATGTTAATGTCCTGTGGGAGCAACTTCTGAGGACTGTTTTGGTTCAAGTCAACAGTGGCTCACTACCACCACCATCTGAATGAGAATTACGAGTGGCCAATAAATGCTGGCATTATCAGCAACTTCCAGATTCCTCAAAATAAAAGTTAAATGAACTATCAATTTATTCTTAAGTCTTTACCAAGATTGTATGTTCCCAGGAAAAAAATCCTCAACCCAACATACTAATACTGTGAACACCTTTATTTGAGGGCATGTGGATCGCTGATACACAACCGTTGTCGCAATTAAACTGCTCCTTTAACAACCCATCCTCACAGCAATCCTGGCCCCAACCAATTACAGATATTCCATATGTATTATCCCTCTCCCATTGTATACATCTTGGAATTTTCCCAATTCTGACAAAGTACCTTTAGCCTGAAACGTTAATATTCTTTTCACAGATGCATAGATTTTATTTCAGATTTCCAGCAATTATATTTTTTGATTTTGTTTGACCAGAATTTAAAAGAAATTTCAGCTTCTCCTGAGTGGTGCGATTTGTAGCCATTGTTAGTCCATTTGCCAGCAAGGTGCCACAGCAAACTAGCCATTGAGGCATTGGTTGGTATCGAGCAAAATACCAAGAGACCAGAAAGCAGTATTGCTATTTGATTCACAATACTATTCAAAAAATCCAATCAGATGTGCATTGCTTTGGGCCAAGACGCATTGCTTGAAGCGTGCAAAAGTGGTACATTGCGAGGAGGAATATAATGAATTGCACATTATTTTTGAACCAGTGCAGATATTTGATGCTGAAAACTATTTGATGCTCCATAGTTCAATAGCTTGAATCTTTTCATCGCTGGTTATATTTACAATTAAAACTAAGTGTTACATAGCATTACAGTAATGCAAGAAAGATCTGTCTGGTTTGAGAAAATGCGCACTTTTAGAAAAGTTGCTCTTTTGCAAATTAGGTTCAGTAATAGTTGGCATAACACAACTACTGCAATGTTACCATTGTTCATTTGCCTTGGGTTGGCAGGTTCTCTTAAGTAGCATTGGCTGGGATATGCAAAAGGCAGGTAGGTTAATAGATTTGGCACACCTACACCAATGCCACACAGAAAACAAAACCAGTTTAGTTGCTTTATGCATACAACTGCACATCATTCACCATACTCCGTATGTTGAAGTATCTGAGAGAGCATGTGGTTAGTGATCCACAAGTTAACACAATGTCCACAGGATGAGTGGATCAGAAATTTGAACAAGTGCTCTCTTACACTGAAGTACTAATCAATATCTCCAAATTATTCCCATAACTTACACTTGCAATGCAAATTTGAACAAGTCTTCTCTTACACCTGAAAAGAAAGACAGCCACAACAAGGACCAAGCTTTGAAGTCAGAAGTTAGTCTCCCCTTCATTTTAAAGATTTTGGGAGCAAATTTCATGATAAACTGAGACCTAGTAGTCCAAGCTCAAAGTTCCCCAAAAGTGGTAACACAGATTGATGGGGCAATGGCAACAGATGAAGACAAACATGCCATTGGTCAGGGCATAGAATACAAGAGGTGGGACACCATGTTGCAACTTCACAAAACACTGGGATCTGGGGATCGGTTTCAGGGAATATTGTGTGCAATTCCGATTATCACTCCATCAGATGTGGAATTCATTAGGAACTGGAGGACTTTACTTATGGGAAGAGATTGGATCGGCTGGGCTTGTTGTTCCTGAAGCAAAGGTGGCTCATGGTCAATATGATCGAGGTTTAAAAGATTACGAGGCATAAATAGAGAGAATCCTTTACTTCAAAGTAGGGGTGGAGGAAAAAAAGAAAAAGGAAAAAAGAAAAATGAAAAAAAGTATAGGTTTAAGCTGAGGGGATTTAAAAAAAATTTTTTTTTTTAAAAGATAGCACTTTAAGAGGATCCGAGGAATGAGCTTTTTGGGGAATGAGTTACTGGAGGTTGAATCAAATACAATCATTACAATTAAGAAGCACCTGGACAAACAAGTATGGAAGTATACAGTACTAATGTGGGCATAGGTGACTAATGCATGCTCATGGTGAGCCAAATGCCTATATCCAAGCGGCACAGTTCAATGATGGGTGTACCTAATGCGATGTGAGAATTAACAGACATTTACACCAGTATTCACTTTATTTAAACTTCATTGTCAAAAATGGAAGTGCAGTTGGTAAATAGCAACAGGAAAAATGCAGCGCTATAAAAATGCAAAGCATCAGACTGGAACGCCTGGGAAGTTCAGTCCCAAATAATTAATTGAAGCAATATGTGGTACCAACTTAAAGATGAATATTTGCTGGCATCGAGATGTATACAGAGATCAGTCTAAACAAAATTAACTATTTCAAGCCACATCTTTATTTAAGATTTATCAATATAAATGGTACAAATGTACTGATGCTGCACCAAAAGGACTGTTACCCAATTAGTTCCTGCAGCTTACATCGTCAACTCCTGAAAAATAAAAAAAGTTCAGAATCAGACATCATTCAACGTAATCAACCATAGACAAACTACAATGGAACAACTATGCCAAGTGCACTGCAGCAAGGCTCAAACAACAGTAAATTTAAATGAAATCCACAATCAACTCCTCCCCAAATCAGTTTATTGAAGAATGCAAAAACAGAACATACCATAATAGCATTTACAATATCGTTGTTGTTATTTTTCAATGCGCGGACAGCCTTAGCTCGGGACACGTTGGCTTGCGACATGACCAGCTCTATGTCCTTGACCTCTACACCGGTTTCATCAACCTAAAAAAAAAAGTGAACCATTTAGTCAGATCCTGAATGAAATCAAGAGTGATGTGGGTAGCAACTTGGTTGCCAAACTTAAAAGCATACCTCTTCCTCTTCGCTCTCCTCCTGTACAGTTGGAGTCTGTGTGTTTTCTTGGATATTGGCAACAGATTCTCCCTGTACCTTGAATTTCTCTGCAGCGGCAAGCTGTGCTTGCTGAGATAGATCCTCAATCTAGGAATAAGCATAAAAATAGGGTTGAAATCCTCCACTGGAAAACAAACACGCAACCATTTCAGCAAAAAATAAAATTGAAAACTTTCAGCATTTGCAAAACATTTCAAACAGCACATTCTGAACTAGCATTGGTACAAATAATGCTCCCCATTATTTGATGCACCAGATCATGCACCCCAAGAACAGCTTCTTTATTTTTGTTCATTATCAACTTTTGATGCACAAGGCTGCCTCAGCTCACAGCATTAGGGCACAAGCTTGCTGCCAAGATACATTGATGTGCACCTCTGGGGGAAACAAAACTGGAAAAGCAGCTGCAGCATAAGGCAGATTTGTTTTACGCATGCCGTCAACACGAGGAAAAGCCCAAAATCTAGCAGTTCGACAATTAGCGCGGTCACATCTATCTTATGCAAAATGCCCAAATAAGCATTTTATTGGTATTTACCTTAGCTTCACCAAAAACAATATAGGTATCGGATGCAGGACTCTTGTAGACATCTGGCTTTGTGATGACAAACAGTATGTTTTTCGATTTTCTTATCGTGACTCTCGTTACCCCAGTAACCTGACGGAGACCCAGTTTTGACATTGCCTGTGAAGAAAAGGATAACCTTCAATATACAATTTATCAACCCCTCCAGGGAGGTTACTTAACCATCTAGCTCAGGTCAAATGAACAAAAGCCACAAAGACATTGTTAAATTTAGTTGGAGGGGTTTCTTGAGAGAAAGTCCTCTTTCATTTTAGTCATTATAAACACACAAAAATGCCAGAATTAATGTAGTATTTATTAAATGGCACTTCAAGCAAAATAATTGAACTGCAAAATAATTTGCCACTACTCCATTACTTTTACAGATTGCAGGCAGCAAAGTTAACAAGAAAGCTACTTACTTTTCGTGCCTTCTTTTCACTTCTGCTCTGTTTTGCTTTGCTAACTGGCTCTTCATCGATTTCGGCTGCAGCTGCAAGCTACGAAAGTAAAAAAGATAAATACACCACTTCGTACAAAACCAAATGAAACTCATCTCCACGTGCATCAGTTTCTATTAGCTAAATTAGAGGATAACCTCTTTACAACCATGGTTTTGCAGCCATACACTGGGTAAAGGGCCTGTCCCACTTACGCAATATTTTCGGTGACTTACGGCACCCGTCATAGTAGCATCAGGTCACCGAAAATATTTAAAATGTTGAAAATCCAGCAGCGACCAGAAAAAGGTACGACTCTTTGGGCGGCTACTCACAACCATACATTTTTTCTGGATTTTCAACATTTTGAAAATTTTCGGCGACCTGACTGGTGCCGGCAAATCGCCCAAAAAAATCGCGTAAGTGGGACAGGCCCTTAAGGCAGGGTCCCAGGCTCCAAGTGATCTGCAGACATCACCACATTCACAAATACAAGCAAAGATGAAGACCTAGAATCACCCTTCAATATGAAAAGGGAAATTGTCAACAGGATTACCATCTTGCCACCATCATATACAGCACGCAATTCCCTCCTAGGAAACACGCTCCAACTATGGGCAATTTCCCGTACTCAAATTGTGCTCCTCACCAATATCAAAATTAAGATTGGTACAAACTCAAATTACTGCACATAATTGGTGTCCAAGGAACTGTCAGGCCCAACATCATATTTAGATCGATTTTCAACTTAAACTTAACTATGCACATTACATTAAAGGTTAATGGAGATAGTTTTAAAATTTGGACCTGTACTTGCAGCACAAATCAAAAACAGCTGGGGGCAGTCTTCACAAGATTAGCTTCAACAGTCCAAACTGCTTAAAAAAACATCAATTCTTTTCAGGTGCAATGTTGAACCAGTCCTGCCCTAATAGGCACAAATCAAAAGCAACGAGAATTGCATTTATGCGCACATGCTCAAAATTCCTCTATTTTCTAAACAACTCTTTGGTGCCCAGGTCACACATAAATCAAGGTCATGAAGTCAGGTGGGAACTGCCAACACCCATAGAATTTTACCCTTAGTATTTCATAAGATCTCAATAGCAGAGGCAGGAAAATAACTTCATTATTCCACACAAAGGAAACTTACACAATTGGCTCATACTACCAATCTTTATTTATTTAGCAATATACATATCATTTGCACAGTGAACAGTAGAGGTGCACATTTTAACCTCTTCAAATGCTTCCATCCAGATGCGAGCCAGCTTTCCAATTTCATGCAATGTTTTCTGCTTGGGATATGCACACAGGTCACAAGTTACGAAGACTCATGAAAGCTAATAACCAAAGTTGAATGGATGAAAGCAGTGGCAACTGACACAAGTAGTAAGCAAATTAGGCACATTTGCTGTCAATTTATTAACCATTGACATCTTGGCCTACCACAGCATGAAACTTGAAGGAATGGCTTTTTGACCAAGCTCGTGATGACTGCTGAGAAACTAACCCTGATGCATGCCTCAGTAGAAACCAAATATATTTCAAAGAACCAGACTAAATCAAACTTTCACAATAGAATCATGCTTGATTTCGATACCGAGCCTGAACCTATAGCAAGGAAACCACAAGAATAGAAATAGGTGCATGTTTGGTGGGTTAATTGTCTGATACAAACTGCCTCTAACGTGCAGGCAAGTGTTAGAATCTGAACAGGTGGGTGAAGAGGACCTGATGGGAATGTGGGAAGAATAAAAATGGAGTTAGTGTAAACAGGTGCTTAATGGGCTGGAGGGCCTGTTTATACACTGTTTATGATTGGAGGATATGGGGGCCCCTACTTTCAACATAACTGTGGTTGAACTGCCACCTTAAACTCTGTTTTTTAACCCATTCCTCATTCCTTTAGCATCCAGAAAATGGCCAATCTGTCCTGAATGCAATCAATAGCTAATCTGCTATGGGCATCAGGTTAGAGGATTTTAAGGAATCATCACACTAAGAAAATCCCCTTCATTTCTGGCCAAATTTTAAGAATGGCCACAATTCTAGATTTTTACCAGGAGAAACATCTCCCGTCATCTACTCTGTTGAGGTCACACTTGGGTGTGTGTGCAATTCTTGTCGCCACAATGCAAGATGAAGGTGAGTGCAGAGGGGTTTTACTTGGGTCTTGCCTGTATTGGAGGACTTTAATTATGGAGAGATTGGACTGGCTGGACTTGTTTTCCTGGACAGCCTAGAGCAAAGGAGGCTCAGAGGTACCTGGTGGAAGTATACACAATTATTATAGTTAAAATCTCCTTTTCCATGGTAGGCTTTAAAAGCAAGACAACAGAGTTAAGGCAAGAGGAAATAATTTTAAAGTGGAACTGAGGGGCACGTTTTCTTTGAAAAAAGTGCTTGATATCTGGAGCTGCAAGTAAACTTGCAGGTATCAAATATAATTATGTTTTAGTCATTTAAATAGACTTAAATTGGCAAGGAATTGAATGATGGGCGTAATGCAAGCAAATGTGATTTGCGTTGATGAGCAAAAAAGATCAGCATGGATGTGGTGGGCTGAAGGGCTCATTTTTATATTGTACTGATTCTAAGAATTTGTAATATTCAATTCTGTCACCTACCCTTCTCAACACCAGTGAACAGAGGCTCAGTCCACTCAATCTCCCCCCATATATCAGACCAACCAACCTTGGAACCAGTCTTGTAAACCTCTTTAGAGTAACCACAACTTTTCTGAAGGGGGCAAACGTTATACAAACAGCACACGCTGGTTAAAAAGGAGGTGGACGAGGTTGCATTTGACACACAGAAAGAAGGCAGACCAAAAGGTTAAGACTGCTGAAATGCAAGTACGTGGAAAGGACTACACAGTGAAGGCAGTTTGCCTTTCAAAACAGTTTCATAATGCTTATATTCACACATTTGCAGACACACCTGGGCTTGCTGTGTTGCTGACTGCGTTGTATCCTGTTCTTCCAGTTCTGGTACCGACTCATCGCTGTCCGATTCTGTCCCAGACCCTACAAAATGTCACACATTTAATACAGGCTCCACACATTTCAGGTCTGTGGGATTTTAAGTGATTTGCAAAGAAAACGTGCTATGCCTGGGGAGAAAGTGAGGGGCACCACTTTATGGCCGTTACCACGCAGACATGCCAAGGTGGAGGAGGTGTAAACCTGTGCAATAAAGCTGTGCAAAACTTTGATCAATAGTTAAAAAAGGTGTACCGTTGATATTGATCTACTTCTACAGAGCCATAAGCACAAACCTAAAAACACAATGTGGTTAAAAAAAAAAACACCTTTGTGGCAATAGAAACCTTTTACCTTCAATTGTTACCTATAAAGGAGAAAATAACCTGGATACTTCGATGCTTAAGTGGTTAAGTGTTCACACCATGCAATAAAGGATTTCTAGGTTAGTGTGAACATTATTGGTACCAGATACAACACCAATTACATAGTAGTCCCAATATTCCACTCATACCCGTAATGCTCATCCTGTGTTCACAAAATAGGCAAATAAAATTGCAAGATATTTGGGATTTAAAATACAAGTAAATGCCAAAGGACCAAATGAATACATAGAAGTATGTTGCAGAAATCAGTCTTTGTTATAATTGGTGACATTTTTTTTTAAATTTAAAGTGGTCAGCAAATATTCACAGGCTGAGGTATGCAGGCCAGTTTTAGCACGTGAGGCTTAGTGTTAGTACAATTAGTGTACTACAAACCCTTTCAAAACCATTTCAGTCAAGTTAAGTTCCCAGCTACTTGTGAAATACAAGCGTAGGAAACAAAAGGTGGACTTCACACTGCCATTAGTACACAAGCTCTAAACACCCTGTGGCCACGGTTGAAATTTGTACATAATTAACCGGTCCCAAAAGAGACAGCAATCCTTTCATAAAAGTCAACTACTAATGCATCTCTTTTCAAGATGACAGGGGAAAAAAGGGATTATAACTCATCTTCTCCCTCCCCCAAATTACAAATTGGGATTTACACTCATGATTGGCTTTCCCAATGAAAACAAATTTCGGAACAATAGTACAGATTTCAAACCAGACAATTTTTCCTTGCCAAAGGATAGGCTAATTTTAAGTTACTCTGTTCTGGAGGACAATATATAAATATCAATAAAAACATTCCTCCCACGAACACAAATGCTTCACTTAAAAAAGTTAGCCTTTCCCAGATGTGAAATTTAACGAGCCTTTACTTCAGTTTAATGCAGGTGCACAATTCAACTAAGCAGAACACCATACATGCACACCTCAACCAAACTAAGTACCCTCATCATTTTGCTTCACCACCGACTCCTTTCCAGTCAGAGAAATCTTGGGAATTGCCTTCTCAAGAACAGGTGGGGCAGGAGCCTCACAGAGGGGAGTCTCGTTGATCGCAGAAATCAGAGGAGGCATCTCATCATCATCGTCATCAATTTGGACAGCCGAGGATGATTCAGGGGATGGGGTAGTGAGTTGAACAGGGGCAGGTGGGACAATGAGATATGGAGGAAATTCAGTGACAGGTCTAGATTCTGAAGATAAAGAAAGTTCAGAAGATGTAGGTACATCAGGTGAATAATCAGCAATGCGGGGAGAGGGTGGCAGCTTAGTAGTAGCGTGCAGAGGGGATTGAAGCTGGGAATTCTCAGTGGGATCAAGAGATAGAAGCAAGTCAGTACACTGAGCAACCTGGTCAGTTAGATGGGAGAGCAGGGAATGAGGCTCTGAAGCAGGCAGGTCTACTGTTAGTGACTGCTCAATGTAAGCATTATCAGCACAGGGGATTTCTTGACCTACAGAAAAATCGGAGGTGGCGGAAGGCAGCTCAGGAAAGCAAGGGGACACAGGAACATGAAGTTCAGCTTCCACAACTGGAGGCTGAGCTGATGACTCGTCCACTGTGTCGGCCAGAGGAGTGGAAGACAATGGCAAATCAGTGGTGCCATCTACAGAAAGTGGACCTTCAATGGCACTGGCATCAACGGACAGAGCAGAGGACATACTGTCAGAGCTGGGTAAGAGCGGGCGCTCGGGAGCAGCCTCAGTGGAACAAGTCAATTGATCAGGTGTTTTGGGACCTTGATCTTTACCCTCATAGGGAAAGGGGACCCGAGCTGCAGCATCACCCTCAGGGGCAAAAGGCACCTGACTGGCACCATGTTGAGGAGGCAAAACTGCCTGATCAGTGGCATCCTCAAAGGCCAAAAGCACCAGACTAGCTTCACACACGCCTTGAGGGGGCAAGGCAATTTTATCAGCATCTTCATTAGGTAAAGACGCTTGATTAGTGGCACTCAGAGGAGACAAGAGTTCATCATCACAGGTGGCCTCATCTTTGAGGACACAAGGCACCTGATTGGTGGCAGTCTCAGAGGGCACAGGTACAGGACTGCTGGCAGCTTCACCTTCAAAGGCACAAGGGGCCTGATCACTGGCAGCCTCAGAGGGCACAGATTCACTGGCAGTTTCACCTTTGAGGGCACAAGGAAACTGATCGGTGGCAGCCTCGCCTTCAAGGGCACAAGGGACCTGATCGCGGGCAGCCTCAGAGGGCACAGGATTGCTGGCAGCCTCATCTTCTAAGACACTAGGGACCCTATCGCCAGCAAGCTCACCAGAGGGCACAGGATCGGTGGCAGCTTCACCTTTGGGAGCACAAGGGACCTGTTCCCTGGCAGCCTCAGAGGGCACATGATCGCTGGCAGCCTCAGAGGATACAAGATCGCTGGCAGCCTCATCTTTTAAGACACTAGGGACCTGATCGGTAGCAACCTCACCAGAGGGCACAAGATCGCTGGCAGCTTCATCTTTGGGGACACAAGGGACCTGATTATTGGCAGCCTCAGAAGGCACAGGATCGTTGGCAGCCTCAGAGGGCACAGGCAATTGCACAGCTTCACCTACACTCTCATGGGGTGGAGGCATCAGGTCAGCAATTCTTTCAGTGGACACTGGTCTTTCACCAACAGTAACACTATCGGGTAAAGACAACCCAAGCGCAGTAATAATACCTTGACTGGGCAAAGATATAGTGGCCATAGGTTCAGCAACTTCAGGCAAAAGCTTCATGCCCATGCCAGTTGCAACTTGTGTGCCAGCGGGGGAAGGCAGCTGCAGGGCATTGGCAGCAACCACAGAGGTGGCAGCTAGAACACATTCACATGCAGGAAGTCCAGAGCTGTCATCAGAGATGTGGGATGCAGGCAGTCCATCAGCAAGGTTAGAAAATGCAACATCACCAGATAAAGGTGGATGAACAGTGGCAGTGACCACCAGGGTAGCAGCGTTATCACTGTCAGATGAGGACAGTTCTGCTTGGATTCCAGGTGCATCAGCTAAAGGCTGCCCAGCAGAAGGGGACACAGGGAGGTCAGTGAGTGGGGGCAGAGTAATAGCAATAACATCGCTGGGAACTACAGCATCAGGGAGGACCTCTTCATTCCTCACAGACCCAGGCATAATACTTGCCTCCAATTGAGTCGAAACCTCACTGTCTATTGCAATGGCATTTGGAGGGTCAGTGGGCAAGTGCAACTGATCGATGCTGGGGCCATCAACCACTTCAGCCGATGTAGTAGTGGGAGCCACAGGGGCAGGCAGAGGTATAGGTATAGCATCAGCAACGTCAGATGGGGACAGTCCCAGGTCAGAATCTACTTCAGTGGCCAAAGAAACAGTAGCGTGACGAGACAACTCAGATTGTTCGCTGACTTGGGAACTGCCCAAACTCAACGGTTTAACAGTGGCAGCAACAACCGAATCAGCGGACAAATGCTCAACAGAAGTAGCAGCCATTTCAGATGAAGGCAGCCCGTCAACATCAGCTGGTTCGGGAGACAAAGGCAGTTGGCTAGTGGTGGGGTCAGCAGGAGGGGGAGAGAGCACCTCAGAGGAAAGAACAGGAATAGAAGATGGAAAGAGCTCTGAAGGAGACTGGACAGGAGGTAGGACAGGGGAAGGCAGAAGGGGTGAAGGTTGTTCGTTGACTGTTTGGGGGGATGGAAGCTGAAGATCTGGGCCATGCAAGTCAGTAGCAGCTGAAAGTTCCATCTTACTGGCACCGCTGGAGTCGCATTCAGCCTGAATGTACTCACTGGCTGAGGAAACCGATTCATGCTCAGAACAGGTTTCAATAGCAGCTGTTGAAGATAACCAAAAAACCAAGAGCATAAAGAGCATCAGTACTATCACAGGGACTTCAAATCAAAGTACATTTAAGATGCAACATTACATGATCCATGGTTACATACATTTCCACAGCACTCATCCTAACATGTCCCTTCCATACTCACACATTGCTGCATCCCTAGCTATCCGTCTTTCACCATTATCTACATCAAGCCACTAGGTAGAAGTTACTCTCAAATTCCCCATTGGATTTAACTTGCAGGATTTTAATTACTGGTGGTCTCCCCTGAAACAAAATCAAACTTTCATAATTTTAAAAAACCTTGATGAAATTCAGGAAAAGGCTCACCACTTTGTCCGACCTGATAGTTACAGCTTCAGTCTGGTATCTACCTTTATTTATTTGCACTCCAATAGCCACCCGTCTTCCTTTAGAGATCATACCTGCACAGCACTGCAACTGGAATCTAAAAGTACATGCTTACGTTTCAATTCTGTCCTTTCATGAATGAAATTCACCGGCTGTTTTTTTTTTTTTAAAGTTATGGCCTTGAACTAAACCATTTCTTGGTGATCCCTGGATCTAGCCCTAGAACAACAGTCATTTTTATTACTCAACACTGCCCAGCTTGAAACTGTTGCTTTTGAAATTGTATTTGTGCAATTACTTCATCCTAATTGCCCCCACTTCAAAACCAAATCTGACACTAAAGATTTAGATTTCACGTTTTATCTGCACTGTTCGAGGTTGAGAATGAGCATTGACCCTGTTGTATTGAAAAAGAGTGATGTTAATGTACAAGTCAAAGGATCTCTGAAAGTGACGGGACACAGGTAGATGAGAAGGGGACACAGAATTTACATCCTGGGGAATAGAACAAGAGCATGGAGCTCAGAGCCCAACTTTATAATCTGGGTATAATTGGGGATTTTGTCAGTGGAGGGGGCTGAGGGTGGACCTGATAGCAGTATACAAAATTATGAGGAGCATAGTTAGGAATGATAGCAAGAAGCTTGCCCCCGTAAACAAAACAAGTAACATTAGGGGATTAGGACAAGGCATAAGAGTGGATCCAAGGTATATTCACTCCCCCAATGCAATCTGGAATCTGATGTTCAAATCAGCGAGGCATAATAAGCTGCAGACCAAGTACTGGTACATGATTCATAAGATTGCATCAACATGATGGGCTGAACGACCTACATTTGTGCTGCACGAACATTATTAAATCGTCCATCAACTACCCCAAAGTAAACAATCACTGTACAACCCCCCCCACCCCCCCCAAAAAAAATGGTTTCCATATGATTGGCTTAAGCAATACTAGCCTTTGGGCAAACATACTCAGTTTTACAACTAGTCTTCCATTAACTGATTCGACTGGTTAAATAATCTAATTTTAGGACCCAAAGAGCTGGGTTGGGTTCAGGAAAGTTTAGTCCATGTAATCACCCACCCACTGAAAATAAATGGTTAGAACAGCAAGAATATTCAAGTGCACAAGAACAAATAAGTTGTTAGCAGAACTGCAAGTCTCAGATCATATTAGTTTAAGAGATCATCCATTATTAGTCTACCTGCAGTTTGAACAGACTTCTCAGGAGAAACGGGGGATACAGGTACTTGGACTGCATCAGGCACAGCTGGAGCTTCTGAGGCAGGAGCACCAGACCCAGCTAGAAAGTTGAGCAACATTGTGAGTTACAGACACAATTTAAATGCAAATCCACTCTAGATTAAACCCAGAAACCTGTACATAAACATATGGCTCAGAATTAACTGCCACTTCATGAGTTAACATGTTGGCAATTTCTGCACGGCTTTACAAAATCCTTTGTGATTCTGGTCAAATGCAAATAACCTGTGCCCCTAAATCCAAATTTAGGCATCAAGACTTTATACAAGATAGTGGAAATACAAATGTTCAATGATAGACATAAAACCTCGAGGCCTCCCTGAGTCTTGCATAGGTCGGGTATGTTTGAAGCTGCTCCTACAGACGCAACACCAGGGAGACAGCACCTTCACTTCTGTTCAAACCAACCTGCTGACTTGGTGATCATGGAGACAGACTAGGAGCCAGAAAACCAGACCTAAACCACATTAAATTGAAACCACTACATTTTAGAACCAAACAATGGACTCTCCCCACAACCCCTTCCTCCACCAAATCCAGTAAACATAGAAGAGGGCATTATACCAGTATTTAAGCTTTAGACAAACTCCGACCGTGCTTCATCTAAGCATTGTAGACATCCTTCCCCCCCCCCGTCCGCAAAACTCAACAGTAAATTCCCTGTAGTTCACCATGTGGAAGTTAGTGATCTTTCTGCATTTGCAATCTTTCTATGACACCCTTTAACGCAAGGCCAATTTAATCACACAAACTTTCAGGAATAGAAATCTCAGCCCAATCAAATCTTCAGTTAAAACCTCAGTTCTCAAATCTATATGGGCGCCTTCTCCATACCCCTTACCAATGCACAGAAGCTAGCTTTCAACAGCAAATATAGCAACTTTTAGGGTGGTGGTTTGAAAAGATAAAATGAAAGGGTTTTGTTAAATGTTCAATACTCTATGTTCATTCTGCTTTCTCACATACTCCATTCTACAAGATAAAATGGACACGTTAGCACAAATTGAGATGTTGGTTTTAACTGAAATCGGGCTCATAAAATCATCAGTAACTTAAAATCCACAGTACATTCAAGCATCGATGCACATCGAGTCAAATGATGAACAGCTTTCCATTCAAAAAGTTCAAAAATCTAATTATGGAAATAAAATCACAGGTTATACAGCACAGTTTACAGCAATTCAAAAAGAATCTACATAAACAAAAATTAAAATCCATACCTACAAACATCTAACACTGGAAATACACAAGAGTCATAGAAAAGTTATTTGTAACAATTTACATTCATACAAACAGGACAAGAATATACATGTTTCTTACACCCATGTCTAAATGAAGAGGTTCTAGATTTCCATTTACATTGATCGAAACATGGAATTTAAAAAAATCATACCCCTCACGAAAACATGTACAATTATCCTTTAGATACAACAATGAAAGATCATTTTGATAGGAAGCAGAACCATGACCACATTGGTGATATTTCAAACGTTTGCTCCAAAACCAGAAGCCATTTAAAGTTTTTCTCCCATTTTAAATGAGAATCCTGCGCTTTAAAAAAATAAACCTTAACATAAATTAATGCTGCAATCTCTGGATTAAAAATCCTAGGATTTAAGTCTTTCAAGATGGCTCCTACTAGTTACCTTGGGGGCGGGGGGGAAAGAGAGCGAGAGAGAGAGAGAGAGAGAGAGCGCAAAGAGGCTTTCCACCCACATTTCCACTCACCAACCCCTCTGCAACATACAATTTCAATTTACAATTCAACTGGGGAAACAACGATTTACTTGCCATGATCTACCTCAAACTCCACGACTATCCCTAAAGTTAGTGCAAGTGTTCTAAAATTTAAAATTGGAGTACTTGATTCCAAAATGCATCCGGCCAACTTTCGCCATACCAGTCAGATGAATCGCTTTACGTGCACCATTCATGAACTATGAGCTATCATTTCATGAACTTTTAGCAAGCGGAGAAAGGGACAAATTTGAGAGTACTTGAATTTACAATCCTCACGCAATTAACCACGTTCAACCAGCAGAGCTACCTCAAGTTCCTAACTATTAACCACTGTACATAGAAAATATTTCACCTCTGCTGCGTAGCAGCCAAGGAGCAAAGTACTCAAACTCAATAGACAATTATGTCAACTTCCAAAAGTAGTTTGTTCTTGGGTCACTTTCACCAGGATGTCGCACTAGTATATTTACATAACAGACAGATTGCACTGTAATAGACAAAGCATCGTTCACACCAAACTGAATTTTTATGATGCTGTAAGAGTTAAGATCATTAGGTGAAACTAGAGAAAGCCGAATTACTTTTATTCAGACTACTCATCCAATCAGAGTTCAGTTTTCGTCAATGTATTATGATGAATGAAAGTTTAACAAGCCTAAAGTAATTCTGGCCAAGTTTACAACAGTTTTTATGGAACAAAAAACACGCGAGCATTAAAATGTAAACATCATTACACTAACTGCTTTACACAAACCAGCCGCTGTGTTTACTTACGTTGGCACCTCAGTTTATAAAATGTTGTCAGGAGTTTAAAAATGCATGTGCCACCTGACAAACCTGTGTAACGAGCTTGCATGAATTGACTGTCTTAGTTGGTGCTTAGAAAGTTGACTGTTTTAGTTGGTGCTTAGAAAGTTGACTGTTTCAAAGCAATCTTTTGCAAACAAAGCACATTGCGGCATATCAGGAGATGAGGTGCAGTACATACAAGAGATGCTGACTTGCGTGCACGTTTATTTTGCGTACATTATTTTGCCGCACATGCTTACAGAACTTGGGCACAGGAGCTGAGTTTTAGGAATAGTGCAGCGGAACATTGGTCACAAGAGTGTGACAAATTCAAACCAGCATTCCACAATGCGGATGATTTTGCGCAAATTGTTTGCTGCATGTGTAGAGAATAGCAATGACACTGAAGTTATTAGCACGTGTAGAACTTTGGGACAACCCAAAAAATAGATGCTTCTTAATGGAATCTCACTTTAGTTTGCGCATACAAGCCATTAACTTTCTTTTAACAAAGCAATAAGCGAGTCCGCTATTTCAACTGTTCATGCCCAGGTCATAAGTCATTCGCGATAAACATTCTTGCCAGCTGAGCTGCTGCGTGTATACAGACATGCATTTCATCCGTATTTTCCAGTTTTGCTTCTTCGAGGTAAGAAAATATTGCTTTCAGAACTATTAACTAGGTGTAGTTATGGTTCATTTGTACAAAACTACGATGATTTTGTTGGTTTTATGCTTTACGCTTTGGTGTTTTATTTCTTTACGCTTCAGAGCGTATAACTGTTATACCAGTGTCTCAAACTAACTGCTAACATAGCAGTTAGTTTGAGACACTGGTATAACAGTTATACGCTCATTGCAGTTATTGGTGTGCCTGGTAAGAACTTCGGCAAGCATACTTTTACAGTTTTCTGTGATATATTTGGATTTGTTCACTCCTTGCAGTAAAGTAATGTAACTTTATCAATGGCAGTATGTAGGACATCGGCAGTAAGTGCGGTAATCATTCATGTCGCTTTGTGTTTTATTTCTTAACAGCTGAAAATAAACAAACTGTTGAAACAGACTCGCTCTCACTAATGTCGTTGCAGTGTCAACCATTGTGGGTCCATCATTGACATGACACTGGAAATTAAATCTCGCCCCCCACTCCTCCACTCCTCACGAACAGCCACCCGCTACAATAGGCGGAATGGTCCTTTCTTTCGATAATCCTGCCCGTAGTCTCTGATGGGGCTGGTTTCACAGACTTAATCGTGACCGGCCGCGTTTAACCAGGGCTTTGGGAACTCGGCATCTGATGGGGACGAGGAGGGTTCCAGAGGGAAGGCAGGGACAACTTAGAATCCGGCAGCAGAGCGGCTCTGTTATTGGATTCATTCCACAGCTATTTCAGTTCGGAAAGAACACACGGCGGTAGATCCGCAGCCACTGGTTCAGGAGATCGATCCAATTATTGACCGACCGGTGGTGGAATCCGTCTGTGACAGACTCCATAATGAGATGTGTCCACAGGAGCGGGTGTTCACTCTGATCAATAACTCGGGCACAGTAAACTTCACAATGTAAAACCATCCCAGTCAAAACCGTCCCGGAGAGCTGCCTTGCTGGAGCACTGGGACAACACTGGGCAAGGTCCCACTGAAGGCAAGAACATTCTAGTCACTAGAAAAAAAATACACCTGCGGGCCGGATGATTTCGGATAACAGGCCGGATCCGGACTGTGGGCCCCTGCCTGAACGGTACATTCACACTGCCGGTAGATAAAGCATCAGCCCACATCACACTGATACAGTCACTGTCTGCCTCAGATCAAATATATTTTTACACATCAATTATGAATAAAGATAAAATGTTTCAAACACAAGTAATATTTTCTTATTCCAGTAGCAAACACACTAAGGATCAAATGAAAATAAAAAAAATTGAATATCTCATAAATGCAGATTAATGAACTGAACTAGAACTGGGACTGTGTGAGTCGTGTGTGAACAGCAGAACAAGAAAGGAAGCTATTGAGTTGACAGAATTCTTGATAATTCATTGGTAGAATAGTTAACAATTTATACAGTTTATACAGCGCTGCGTTCGCTTTTGTTTCCGAATGACCTTTGACAAATCCCTTGATTCCTTGTGTTTATCGGAATACCAAACTCATTATAATTCCATTGGATTCAGAATATATGGAACGCTTTTTGACATCCTGACAGGAGAATGTACTTTAAATACAAGTGCATCTCTATTCCACATTTGTAGTTTAAGCCAATTACACCACATGGTATGGACAGTTATCAATGACACAAAACGTATAGCAAACTTTAAGTGCATTCATGTCCTAAAAACTAATGTCACTTCCCAACCTAGCACATGTCAGAGGCATCAATACACTTACTGCTGTCATATCTTCGACAAAGAAAAAAACTTGTTAAAAAGATTGTATAACAGTACTTTTTAGCAAGCAGATGCATCTTTTCTCTAGTCAGAACCCCACAAGTTATGGTGAGAACGCACCTGACGGCTCGCGAGACACTGCATTCTCAGTGGTGGCCTCCATCTTGGAAGCTTCACTTGCCAGCTCAGTAACGGTTGCGTCGGTAGCTGGAGTAATTCCGCTCAGAACAGTGCTTTCTCCCCCAGGGGCAGGGGAAGTGTTGACATCACTGTGATCTTCAGCTGTAAAGGATTTGTACAGTACTACAAGCAGCCAATAAAGCGCCAAAACTGTTCAGGTGTGCAGGTCCTTACAGTTTGAGTGACCCATTTCATCCACCAACGAGATTTGGGGGGAGGGGGGGGGGGGGGGGGGGGGGGGAGGGGGTTGAAATCCCAACACCTGATCATCATTGCATTAATAAAGTGTACCTGCTACAAGGTGACAAACAGCAAGATGGTTTCACGATGGAAGTTGAGTAAACTATCCAGAACTCAGTTACCCATTAAGTTACTATGCCAAGTGTATAAAATCTCAAGAGATAGGCATGCATCAATATATACAGGGAAAGATTTACACTTCTACTCTTTCCGCGCATCACGTTCATTTGATAGAGCATGCTGCAATAAAGCCCACGGCTGTAGGGTCATTTATGTGAATTGGAAATCGATCTTAAAATGTACATTTATAAACTTGAGGCCTGACGGCCAACTGATTAAGATTGTGCTAGCTTCCAAATTGATCTAAAATTTCAAACCAAGAAGACACCCACAGGCATTTCAATTTTAGAAAGTGCATCTTGAAGCCAACTTATTTTCTTACTGTAAGATTCAAGTGATCCATGAGGAACATTTCATTCCTTCACCTTATTGAAACTTTAGTTTACGAGCAATGTACCAGAATTGATTTCTTTCAAAAACAAGCACAAGTATGAATTGCAACTAACTCACAAGTTTACTCTTGAATTAAAATACAACGTTTTACGTATTAGTAATCCTGGTTAAAATCTTTTGTTTATATTTGAGTCCAGAATAGAGTAGACTGCACTCATCGCTCACCCAACTTAATCCCAACCATGAAGCACGTTTCATGCACCAGTGTTCAAGGCTTGAACAGAATGCAATTGGTTCCATTTTGTAGCCCAAATGTGTGTTGCAGCTCCACGGCTATGTGCAAACAAGATACTCAACAGCAATGAGCAAGTAATAGATGGTGATTCACATGAGGGAATGCACTTTTTTGTTGTGCCAAAGCTTCAAGCGGTATAACTCAAATCTATGCTGGACAACAAATCTAAAAAGCCAGCAGCCACCAATGTGCGCCTCATCACAATGGGAATACATTTGTGCAGAGGGAACTTGGTTTAGAAAACAGGGAAGAAAAAGAGTTTTTATAATTTTATTTTTTAAATGGCTCCTTTACAACCAACTGAAAATATCTATGTAAAATGTAGTTGGTGTGTGCACCAACATTATTTTTGGATTAGTGGAGGAATGAGCAAGTGACCTTGCTATATAATGGCTCAACACCATTCCATCCTCAGAGGGATACGACAAATAGAGAAGGACATGATGGGGTGCAAAGTCAGGCAGTTCCTGCACAGCAATACAAAAGCTCCCAAAGGATTAATAGACTGCTCCTGCCATTCAATTCCAAACCACACTGCTGGAATACAAAGAACTTCAAACCCCTTCCCTCAGGAATTGGGCCAAGTCACAATACTTACCATTACAGTCACTTAAAAGATAAAGGGCTCAAATATCTTGAAACCATGGATTGTCAACATATTATTTGCTCTTACTCCACATACAAGGTGGCAAATAAACTACAGATAAAATGATGGGTATACCACCAGTCTTTTATATGGCTGTGCAGGGAGAAAGGAGGAAACAGAATGCAAAATTAGATGCAGCAATGAATGAACAAGATAATAAAAATGATATGACCAGGGTCACCAAACTTTCTGGATTAAGCTAATAAAGTTTGACTTAGAAATTGACAAGATATCAAGCCTTGATCACTGCTCAAAGGGAACCCAAATGGGTGACCCAAAAATGAACTGGCATTCACAATACCCAGAAATGAGGATCCATGTCATGCAGTTGAGAAATACAAACCTGTTTCAGCTTGCGGCTGCTGCATTTCTTGCTCTGTGGCAGGAACGGTTTCTGTGGCTTCACCAGGCATTTCTAGGCAAAGAAATATCCATCAGTTAGATCTAAAGCATTTGCTATTAATCATGAGCGCCCATGGAGCAGCACTGTCAGGAATGTCAGGCTGGGCAGAAGAGGCAGCATTGGAAACAAATTTACCTCAGCTGGTGGTGGGGAAGAATTGATATAGAAGCAATGAGTTTGTTGTATTATGCATAGTGCAAAGGAAGGCAGCAGCTTCGCAAGGAAAAATATTGAATTCAGGGGAATGTGTCATTTTAGTTCATTAATATCCTTTAAAGTCTATTGCGAAATTTACAGCTAAGGCTAGCCAAATTAAGACTAGTGCCGACTCCAAAATTGCTATCTCATCCCTAAAGTCAGCAAAGTGATTCAAATCATGAGACCTTCATCCAGGTTCAATTAATTCACGAGGAGTAAGGTTCATTCCAAATTAAAAGTTGATTGTTAAAAAAGTGAGCGTACATATGTTGACGGTTCAGAAATATACACAGAACTTGCTGGAAATTCTCAGTATGGTGTGTGACGGGGAAACAATTTAGGTCAACAGCCTCAAGACAAAACATTCTTACAAAGGAGAATAGAGACAAGAAGCTGGAGTAACTCAGCAGGATGGGCAGCATCTCTAGAGAGAAGGAATGGGTGACTTTTAGGGTCAAGACCCTTCAGACAAAGGAGGATTTCACTTGAAATAATATTTCTTATAAATGCTGCCCAGCCCATCAGGGGGTTTCTTGTTTTTATTTTCAACTTAAAAGTTCACGTGCAAATGAAACAGCACTACAAGTGGGAAGGATACCAAGAGAACAGCAATTCCTCACATCATTCCACTTCTGGCTGCAGGAATTTGCCTTGGCAGTTACGTGGTTGGATACACACAAATTCCAAAATTATTGTTCTTACTCGTACGAATAGATTCAGCTTAATGAGCCAAACATGGCCAGTACATTAGTGCAACATTCCAGCATGAAAGCTGAACCAAGTAATGTCAAACTTCACTATAATCAATTACTTTATGTTAAACTTGAAGAGCGAACTCATTTAGCCTTATAAAACATACCAGGGCTTTTTGTTATTTGTAACAAATGGGGTTTACCATATGCAAAGGTGTGGTACATTGTCTAGTGTTACTATTTAACTTGCAGAATTAGCATAAAGACGCAATTATTTTAGAAGATAACGCAGAACAGCCTAAAAGTCAGAAAGGGGATTAACAAAATATGAAATGCGATTCTCAACCACCCCTTAAACTTAACAGTCTGAAAGGACAGTCGAGGGCACCGTTTTATACGAGGAAAGAAATTATTCGTCAAAAGCGCAAAGAAAATAATGTTACAAGCGCGGATTCCAACACTGAGAGACGACCGAGACAACTTTTCGCGGCCTACCTCCCCACATTCAAAGCTGTAAAACCATTTACATGTAAAGAAACCATTAAACACAAACAAGTAATCAAACAGCAAATTCAGGCAAAACCCTTACGAATAGGAGGCTCCTCTCCAGCCCCCTGCCCCGTTAAACCGCTGCCGGCGCCGCCGGGGCCACCACGAGATCTCTCCCTTCCCCTCAGCCCCACACATTTCCCCCTCAATCGCTTCTCTTGTCATTCAGCCACTTTCCCCAGGAAATGTTCACTCCGCCGCGATCATCGCGTCCCCCTTTCCCTCCCAACGCCAAGTTTACGACCAGCGCACACCGATTAACCGGCAGATGGAGGCAGATTCTCCCCCCGGAACACTTACTGCCTCAGTTACTCAAAACCCAAGATGGCTGGAAAGGCAGCTCGCTCTCCCACGGCCGCTAAAAGGTCGCGCGTCCACTTCCGAGTCACCCGGCGGGCTGCATGTCCCGCCTCCCTCGGCGGCGGATTGGTGATCAGTCTGCTGATTGACAGCGCCCGGTGAGCTCCCTGTCGCTGCGCGGGAGTCCACGCCCACAGCGCGCGGCGATGCTTTCCACAAGGTAGACAGAAATGCTGGAGAAACTCAGCGGGTGCAGCAGCATCTATGGAGCGAAGGAAATAGGTGACGTTTCGGGTCGAAACGTTGCCTATTTCCTTCGCCCCATAGATGCTGTTGCCTATTTCCTTCGCTCCATAGATGCTGTTGCCTATTTCCCTCGCTCCATAGATGCTGTTGCCTATTTCCTTCGCTCCATAGATGCTGTTGCCTATTTCCCTCACTCCATAGATGCTGTTGCCTATTTCCCTCGCTCCATAGATGCTGTTGCCTATTTCCTTCGCTCCATAGATGCTGTTGCCTATTTCCTTCGCTCCATAGATGCTGCTGCCTATTTCCCTCACTCCATAGATGCTGCTGCCTATTTCCTTCGCTCCATAGATGCTGTTGCCTATTTCCTTCGCTCCATAGATGTTGTTCCCTATTTCCTTCGCTCCATAGATGCTGCACCCGCTGAGTTTCCCCAGCACTTTTGTCTACCTTCGATTTTCCAGCATCTGCAGTTCCTTCTTAAATGCTTTCCACAAGATCAGCTAACATTGCAACCACACTTCAAAGTAAGCGAGGGAAGACTAACTGGGAGATATTGTGAAGTGTAATTTCCCTTAAAGCCTCCATTAGGGGGAAGTCTTTTAGGACCTAGATGAGAATTTTTTTTTCCACACAGAGTGGTGAATCTGTGGAATTCTCTGCCACAGAAGGTAGTTGAGGCCAGTTCATTGGCTATATTTAAGAGGGAGTTAGATGTGTCCCTTGTGGCTAAAGGGATCAGGGGGTATGGAGAAGGCAGGTACAGGATACTGAGTTGGATGATCAGCCATGATCATATTGAATGGCGGTGCAGGCTCGAAGGGCCGAATGGCCTACTCCTGCACCTATTTTTTATGTTTCTATAATTTTCCTTGCGGGGGGCGGGGGAGGCGTCTTCGGGTTCAGCGCCGACACCGCCTTGGGGGATGGGACCCACGGTCTAGTTCCTCTTAAAAGTGTGGCTGGGCTAATTGAAGTACAGTGCAGGGAGAGTGACCCACTGTAGTAGCTCCAACACTCTTCTTCGACACCACTGTTGTGTTATTCTGTTTACATATTATGTTGTTCTGCTGCAAGTAAGAATTTCATGGTTCTATCTGGGCCATATGACATAATAAAAACACTCTTGACTCTTCAGTATCTGAGGACACGACACAGATATTCAAAGGGCAATCTTCCAGTGGTGGGTGGATCGAACCAAAAAGCCTGGCCATTCAGGGTTGTATTTGCAAAAGGCCAGTATGGTCATTATTGCACAAATGGATTTGCTATTCACCTCCAAATCACAGCCCAAACAAGCTGTGACAGTAAATTCATTGTCAGCACTACAGATGGACAAACACAATGTGTGGAAATTTGGATTGTCATCATGAGGGATCCAATGTATTAAAGGCCTATTGTAGACAGGAATGTTCTGATTCCAAGACAGAACTTCATGACTGCACTATCTAAAAAACAATGGACATAAGAGGATTGAATGGCTCAGAGTGTGGGATATGTCAGCTGCTATTTGTAACAGATAGCTTCCTGTCAATGTGGAAAATTCGCGCCAACAGGATTGTGGTGTGTAATAGTATTGATCCAAATGTGCTGGAGAAAAATAAATAAAATCTAGGCTCATTAAGGGAGCAATAGTAAATGAGCAAATAATGGTACTGAATAAATTTACATTTCCTGGGAGTTAATGATTTCCAATACAAGCTATGAATAGGAACAGGTGGAGAAATTGCATACTGGGCCTGTACTCTCAAGTTTTGAAGAATGAGAGCTCTCATCATAACAAAATTCTCACTTGTATGGAATTGAATTGAATTGTTTCTCTGACAGGAGTTTAAGGTCAGGGAATTACATTTGCAGAATGGGCAGCTCATTTTAGACTGAAATGAGAAGTGTATTTACTCAGAGGGTGTTGAATGTTTATTATCCCCCCCCCCCCCCCCCCCCCCCTCCTCAAAGGGCTGAAGAGAATCACGCTTTTCACTGAGCAACAGATTTCTGCATGAAGTAATCAAGGCATAGGGGGATTGTACAGGAAACTGGCACTGGGGTAGAAGATTGACCATGATCTTGATGAGCAGGTTCAAAGGGCTGGATATCTGGCCTTTATGGAATATACACCCAGGTCTGTTCGATTCTGATTTAGCACGAGATGAGCAGAACCCAAATTGAATAACTAACAAATGAAATACACATATACACAGATTTTATTAGATAACTTGATGATTACAAAAAGGGCTCGAATTTGTAGATTTGATTTGTTGTTATGGCCATGTCAGATGAAAGCCATTGAGAGCTGATGAAAACCATTTTGTTAAATACTGAAAAATATGTATTGCAGTTACAGAAGTGAAGTGCAGAAGACAAGATGGAAGGCAAGTGGGCTCCAGGTCTTGAAATATGATGGTCTTATAATCAAAAATCTCTTTCTCTATCTAGAGGAAACAAAAACAATAAATCAAACAGAATACCTGGCTGGAGCAGTACACCCCTGTAATTTATTTCCTCATATTATGTAGCACTCCCCATTCATATGAGACGTTAACAATTTTAAGTACTCTCAACAACTTTCTAAACATCGACTACAGGTTGCAGAGGGAAACTCCTGATGACCCGTAAACTTCACAGTAACAGTGAAACCCTCGTTCAATAACACAGTGTATCCTCTACCTCCCATTTATTGCCCATGACTAGTTGCCCTTGCATTGAGCAACTTCTGGGCTATTTCAGATGCCAGATAAGAGTTAACCGTATTGACAGGTCAGAGTCACATGGAGACCAGTCTGAGTTCTTGGTCAGCACATTGCACCTCCAACATCAATCAATGATCTTCAGCAGAGACCATTTTCAATTATCTCCAAGGGCTGAGTTAGTAGGTCTGCACACCGTAGACTTGATAATAAATAAAATTCCTTACGAATGGAATTCAGCCTCCATCTTTTTTTGTACATTAGGATACAACAGCAACCACATTCCAAAATCAGTATAACGCTTTCAAATGTTTATCTTGTATGAAGTAAATCTGCCTATCACATTTTGTTTTGAGACCCAAGCCTCCTGCCCAATGCTTTCCTTCAAGAGCCATGGTAAGAGGCAAGAATTTAAATGAGTAGAGTTCAAACTTCACAATTGTGGAAAGATTCCAGAATTAACTCAAAGGAACAGCTGAAATTGCACAAGCTAAATAGAACAGTGGAAGCAATAAAACACTGCCTTTTCTCACCAGTATTTCCAGTAGCACTATTCTGGAATATCCTGCACAATACCTACCACTCTGTTCTAGCAGCAAACCCTTTCGTGACTGCTCCATCTCATCTAGGAATTGCTCAAAGATCTTGATAGGCCCCAGGAGACTTGTTTTCTTATAATCTAAGTGCAGAGAAAAGGAAAGAAATTCATTTCATCAGCTTTATGCATTACATTCCCTTGCAAACAGTCTCTCTTTGGTTTCCATCAATGGGTGAAATATCCCACCATCCCACTACTTAATTATCTTCCCATTGCTTTCTATGCCAAACTGGTGACTCTTGCAGCAGTGCAATCCTTGCAGTTTCAGCTAATCCATTTTATCCAGGTCAGCACACACCGGGAGGCAACCTGACAGTCCTACCTTATCCTTCCTAGAAAAGCAACCATGCAACTTGCAACATGGGTCACTGGAGATCAATAGCAGGAATTCTGACCAAATCAACCCCACATACATGGGCCAAAGTTTCATTGTGTGGCTCAATCTGCTGCCTCGGGGTACGCAGCACTGCAATACACACTTGTTGCAAAAGTTTAACCTTCTCAATATAAAATTAAATCAGAATCAGAATCATACTTTATTTGCCAAGTATGTTTTGCAACATACGAGGAATTTCATTGGCCAGGTCAGTCATACAATTAAAAGCAACAAATCACTCAAAAACACATTTTAACATGAACATCCACCACAGTGACTCATACACATTCCTCACTGTGATGAAAGGCGAAATAAAGTTAAAGTCCTTCCTTTTGTTCTTCCTCAATCAGGGGCCTCGAGCCCTCCGTTGACGGGACGATCTCGACTCCCGTAGCCGGCGGCGTTCGGGCCCTCCGCATCGAGGCGTTCAGCTCCCGCATCAGGGGAATGTCAGCTCCCCCGTGCTGGGCAATCGCACCTCGCAGCGTTGGAGCTCCCGATTAGCCTCTCTTGAGACTGCGAGCCCTTGATGGTATAAGTCCACGGTGATCGCGGTGGGAGCGATCCCAGGCAAGGGATCCGCTCCGATGTTAAGTCTGCGGCCCGCGATGGGGCTCACGACAGTCCTAGGAAGCCTCCAGCTATGGTAGGCCGCAGAGCCCGGAGAATGTGATCCGAAAATTGATCACATATCCGGGAAGGTAGGAACTTGAAAAAAAGTTTCCCCGATCCCCTCCCCCCACATAAAACATACCGAAGAACATTAAAAAACAAAGAACAAAAAAAAAAAAAACACGGTTGGTATATTCTTTTTTGGGAGTTTTGTGTTACAATAGAGCGATTGTTTTTCCTTTTTTTTCCCTTTTCTTTCTAGGGTCTCATTTCCTTTCTTTACTTCCTTCTCTAACTTCTTCCCTAAGGGGCTTTCTTTTCCCAACATTTTCCTGCAGCGTCACGATTCTTGCTCACTTTCCTTACTTCTTTTATTTCTATCTTTTTTAAAGCTCGAAAAACGAAGTGGTACAACAAATGTAATAAGATATATCCGATGTGTATTATTGTAATTTACTGTACTTCTAATAAAAATAAAAATAAATAAATAAATAAAGAGCATTAAAGCAAACGTTTTAACGCATTAAAAAATAACAAAAAGAAAGAAAAAAAAACGAACAGACTGCCGGTTGGGCTGCCATCTCCCTGGCTCCCCTGTTGGTCTTTTTTTTAAATTTAAACAGTTGTTACTTATATTCACATTGGCCATTTGAAAGGTGATGTATGAAGCTAAAAAGGTTTTGGTTAGGTAATTATCCCTCCCTTGTGTATATTGATTTAGAAGCACCGGGAATAGCCCAAGATGAATCTCAGGAAGCTGAAGAGCAAGTCTAGATCAGGAGTAAAAAAAAAAAAATTACCCTAGCTAAGAGCAGAAACAAAACCAACCTAGGCCCCATACCCACCACTATTCATTGACATGTGCAAGCCATTTTGATAGTGTACAAGAAGTGGATCAGTGTTTCTGGAGTCTGATCTCCCACTGCAGACGTCAGATGCTTCAAGAAAGGAAAATGGGTTAAAAAGATGATAACCTGTTTTGGGAGAAGTGATCAACTGATGTGTTATTCAGGATTGCTTTCACCACAGGAGAGCCCGCTTCATATTTTTTACCTCTGGTTCGACGCTTCACCTCTGGTTCTGCACCATTCTCAGTGTCTGCATTCACTTGCTCATCCTCAATTTTATGATCAAGCTCCTTGCAAAGAAAACTGAAAGAGAACATGGCATTAGGAATTATCCAGCTGCAAATTATACTGTCAAAATATTTTTTTTCTGGAGACTCAAGATGTTGTAACCTGGAACAAAAAACAAACCGCTGAAGGGCCAGGTAGCATCTGTGGAGACATGACCGGATGATGTTTTGGGTCGAGATCCTGCACCCGAACACTTGTGCAGAACTTGGCCATTTTAATCACCTTCACTTCACCATGAATTTCCACCATGCCCTCAAACCATTCCTTACACCTTTCTCTCTCCTTTCTTGATAGGACTATTTCCCAACTCGAAACGTCATCTGTCCATGTTCTCCAGAGATGCTGCCTGACCCATCATTACTCCATCACTTTGTCTTTTTTGCTGCAAATTTCAGCGTCTGCAGTCTCCCGTGTCTCTGCTGTAAATTAGCCTCTACGTCCTTCGCAGGGGAAGACGGAGGAAGAAAAGCAAATGATCCCATCCTGATAATTGCTGCTAAAAGTATTATGTCCAGGTGGGCACTGACACTCAAACACCTGCAGATGGTGGAAAATCAACTTTTAATTTTATTTTATGAAACCCAAGCTGGTACTCAGAGGCAGCCAAGTTGGGACATAAACAAACATTTCAATGCCATTCTGTGTTGCAAATGCTGCACCTTAAAAGAATCCCTGACATATGGCACCAACACGGGAGAAAGAAAACAGAATAGTCACTTTCAGAATATGCACACAAAAGTCAATGCCAATATCCTTCCTACCTTATTGTGGGCACAGAAAAGGGGTCAAACGTATCCAGATTCTTCACATCAATGGGCACTGAAATGCGTCCTGAAACAGTAACAGACTGAAATCTTTCACACTCCACGGTGAAAACACCACAGAAAAGCAGTGACAGATTAATTTTGTGTGCAGCCCTATTATTAGTAAAATAAATGGGTTGATAACTGATAAAAAACTTTAAAACAGGTGCACAACCTTTTATCCGAACATCCAAATAACGAAAACCTCCGAATAGCGGCCATTTTTTCGGGCCTTGAAGAAAGGTCCTTGAAAACGTTCACCGAGGGCGGCCTGCAGAGGTGACAGCGGAACCTCCAGTCGGTCCTCGAAGAAAGGGGAACTAAATCCCCATTCATAAAAGAGAAGGCGAGGGTATATTGCGCGGGAGGGTTAATAATTGACAATCTGCTGCTGCCTGCCCGCTGAGTTAAAAAGTTCCCACGGTCACGATACACAGTGTATCGTGAGTCAGTTTCACCCCACCTACACCCCTCTGCTTCCCGGCCATGTGTGTGATGCTAGCAGGACCGTGCCAGTCACCGGAGACGTCAGGACCAATTGGACATCGACCACCAGGCCCACCGCAAGCACGGAGATCCCAGAGACCCACAGCCAGCAGCAGCCCAGCCCCGTTCCAACTCCAGAGGAAAACTGCAAACTGGCCGGAGACGTCAGGACCACCAGAAGCCGTTCCCCGAGCTGCGCCCCCTCATCGGGACACCGACCCCCAGGCCCACTGCAAGCACGGAGATCCCAGAGACCCACAGCCAACAGCAGCCCAGCCCAGCCCCGCTCCAACTACAGAGGAACCTGGGTTGCGGATGACGGGGCGCAGCTCGGGGCGTCGTAGAGGCTTTTTCTTTCACAGGGAGCTTTCTGCTGTCCGGCAGAGAAGAAAGGCTCTACAACAAACCTGTCCCCCGCTCGACTCCACGGAGGAGCGTCCATCTGGGGGGGGGGGCAACAACAAGGCGGTAGGACCGCTTACCCGGCGCTCCGCTATCCCGACACCGTGCCGAGCCCAGCCCGCTAGCGCCTGAGCAGCGGGCTGGATCTAAAGCCAAGGAAGAGGCGTCCGGCCAGTGGCTCGAGGGGCGGGTTCCTGTTGGTCCTGACGTCTCCGGCCACCTGCCATCCTCCGGGAACTGTACCGCCCTTGCAGGAGAGTGGGGTTGTTTGCAGTTGCAGAGGAAGGGGGCAAGGGCGGTACAGTTCCCAGTCTCAGCTCCAGTCCAGGGGGGTGGCCGGAGACGTCAGGACCAACGGGACACCGACCCCCAGGCCCACTGCAAGCACGGAGATCCCAGAGACCCACAGCCAGCAGCAACTCCGGCCCAGCCCCGCTCCAACTCCAGAGGAACACGTAGGGGCAGAAGCTGATGGTGTGCAAGGTACGTCTTGTTCTTGGGGTGACGGATGAGGGGGCGCAGCTCGGGCTGTGGGCAAACTGCCACTTGTCGCCGTAGCAGCCCATCAGGGAGCGGATTCCTCTGGAGTTGGAGGGGGAGGGGGGTATTGTGCTGTTTGATCGCCCCCTGCTATCCCAGGGACAGGGAGACACAGCGGCTTTTTAGACTGGTGGGCAATCACTTCCAAAGTTCTGCCCACACAGTCAGTACACCTCTCCTACACTGCATTTCATACAAACATTTATTCTGCAAGAAAAAACTACATTGAAGACTCAAACTCTTCGAGTAACTGCCGGGATCAAGGCGCAAACTCGCGACCTTGCGGATATGAGCCGAGCACTCTACCACTGAGCCAGCCATTAAAATCTACGCTAAAAAAATTCCATTCCGAAGACCGACAAATTCTGAATTACGAAAAGTGTCTGGTCCCAAGGCTTTCGGATAAAAGGTTGTGCACCTGTACTTGATCTGAGAGGCCTGATGTGAATTAATGAGTCAGAGAGCAGAGAAACACAGGTCCTTCAGGCCACCGTCATAGCAACCATCGAGCATCCATTTACACTAAACCTATTTAATTTTCTCCAGATTCCCATCAACTCTCCCACCACCCCTCCCCCTCCCCCCGATTCTACCACTCACCTATGTACGAAGAGCAATCAACAGCGGTCAATCAACATATGCACCAGCGTGCCTTTGAGATATACGAGGGCCCACCCTGCCATACGCCAGCTGAGCTATACCACATGGTGACAAAACCAAGTGTTTCATCATCCAGCCTTAATACCATGACATTTAAACAAAAGACTTTAGTTTAAAATCAAGTCATTTTGCATGAATTTGTTCAAAAGCACAAGATCTCCACCCCTACACCCCCCCAGCCATAAGACCCAGAACAAAACCTTAATCCCAAGAAGGCAGTTAATTTGCCGTGAGAAAGGAATTAACAATCCTCTTTGCTCACCCATAAGCTGCAGCTACAATTGGCATGGGCACAGATAGGACAGGCAACTGTCTACCTGCTTCCTATACAGTAGAGAGCACTGTCAGCAGGTATCAGACAGTAACAAAAGACAGACACACAAACGTTACCTGTTTTTGGATGAACAGAGAACGGGCTTTTCAGAAGATGGTTGATACTTTTACTGACGTTCACATCCAGACGAGGGTAGCAGTACTGCAGTTTTATCTCTTCCATAGATTTCTTAGAATCCATTGAACGCTTCAACTGTAAAAACCCATATGATGAATGGCAAGTTCAGCTTCAAAATCTATACGCCACTAGTGGAGCAATAATACTTTCCCTAAGCTCCTCCTCCTATTCATCCAAATTAAATCTCCTCTCAGCATCCTTCGTTCCAAAGGAAATAACACCAGCCTCCACAATTCTCCTGCCCTGAATATTCTTGTAAATTCTATCAGTGGTATCACACCTTTCCTGCAACGAACTGGCTCAAATTATATAAAGTATTCCAGTGGTGGCCTATACTTTAGTTTGAACGTTATCTTCGTGCTCTCATAGTGTTTCAGTCTCTAAAGGCAAACATCAGATCCACCTGGCTTGCTACTTTCAAAGATCTGTAGATGTGCAATTCAAGATCCCTCCTCTTCTACACTTGTATAACACCAAAACCTATGGAGTCCCAGTTGTACTTCAGGAAGAAGCAGACAGCATTTCACAATTAGAAACTGGATGACATTCAGCGTCCTATTTTTTCCCCCCAAGTTGTGAAATCATAGTGTCCAATCAAACTTTGATTATGTGATCGCTTACCTCAATTTGCAACATTTTCCAACGCTCAGCTGAACTTCTTGCTTTGAGAAAATCCTTTTGTAATCCGTCTTGCAAATGTGCACACTTGTTAAGGAGATACTCCATCATTTCATGCAAAAATCTCAACAGATTTGAACTTAATACATGGAAGCTTAAAAATAAAATATTTTTTACCAGGCCAACTTTTAAAGAACTCATTGTTCTGGTCCTTGGCAACATTAGTCTTACACAACTGCTCCTAACTAAGTTGTTATGTAGCACGCTGGGACAACTTGACCCAGTTATTTACAGCAAGAGTATTTGCAACACCCTTGCATTGTGTGTGGTCCCACTGTACACTGTGTCCCACAGGGTCCAGTGTACAACTCAGACCACTATGCGTGTGCAGGCCTCCCTTCCAAATTACTTAATAGGTTATTAAGAAGTGAACAAAGAGTGCAATTGACAGCAAGTGGTTTGAAAAAAGTCACAGTGCAGCCTCACTGGCAATTCAATAGAACCAAGTGGTAGTTAAAAAATCAACATTGTATGTGCGGGACTGGGAATGGAGAGATATGGTCTCTCTCCCCAAAAGGAGATTAAAAGAACCAGCTTTGATTTGTGGACAATTCAACAGTTCCGCCCTCACATCACATACCAGTTTTTGCTGTAACAATGGAATTTAAATATACACTCCACAGGCTCCTGGATTTCTGGTCCAGAGACACAAACATTACATTGAGGTTTTTCCAAATATTCGTTTTCATGATTCAGGCATGGCCAAAAATTATTCCCCTTGAGAAGGTGGTGGTGAGTTGCCTTCTTGAAACACTGTAGTCCTTCTGGGAAAGGTGCTCAAAGAGTGTTGATGGGGAGAGAATTCCAGTATTTACACCAATGCCTGCTGCCTTGTCCTTTTTGGTGGTGAAGGTGATAGGATAAAGGATTGGTGTTGGATGAGCCTGGACAAGGACACTAGCACTTTTTTTAAAAATAAAGATGATGCACACAGCAAACACTGTATGCCAATGATGGAGGTTGCAAGTGGAAAATCTCTCCAGTGAAATTCGAGTTTGCAAAAGCACCCAAATCATCGTCTTGCATTCTTATCCTGTTGGCTAGTGAGAAATTTGTATAGTATTGAGACCACAATTACATATTTTTTTAAATTAGCTTGATTTCTTTCGCAATTTTCCTTTTGAATTAGATGCTCAACTTCGCAACAGAATCAGAGTGGATTTGTTTTACGTTCAAAGTGAACGCTGTTCTGGCAGTATAGAATACATACATCTTGCAACAGTAAGCAAACCTTGCATATACAAAAAGATCCAATTCCAAACACAAATTAATTCTCAACATTGAATAGTGAAAGGCCTGAATAGAGTGGATGTGGAGGATGTTTCCACTAGTGGGAAAGTCTAGGACCAGAGATCATAGCCTCAGAATAAAAGGACGTACCTTCAGGAAGGCGATGAGGAGGAATTTATTTTGCCAGAGGGTGGTGAATCTGTGGAATTCATTGTCACAGAAGGCTGTGGAGGCCAAGTCAATGGATATTTTTTAAGGCAGAGATTGATAGATTCTTGATTGATTAGTACAAGTGTCAGGGGTTATGGGGAGAAGGCAGGAGAATGGGGGTTGAGAGGGAGAGTTAGATCAGCCATGATTGAATGGCGGTGTAGACTCGATGGGCCGAATGGCCTAAATCTGCTCCTGGAACTTATGAACATCAGAGAACCAGCCCAAACTGTGATAGCAATTGTTTTGCCAGGCAGCCATGAGAATGTGACTTTTGACTGGGTAGTTTTCTTGTTAATTGTGGGTGCACCAAGAAGTGGACCATCTGCTCGCAACTGAATGACAGGAGCAGGACAGAGGTATTCAGAGAATGGACCGAGCCACCTGTCGCAGCAATTAAATGCAATGCAATTCAAAGTTAACGATGGATTCACCAAATATGACTTATTCCAATGAAAGGATATTTTCGGGGACCAAAGCTAGGATCTTCTGCCAATTTTCTTTTGTGCCAAAGAGATCTTGTTTATTTACAGCGTATTCTTCAAAATAACCATTTATCACAGTGAGAGCTTCCCTGCAGGTGAATCAAAACAATGGTTAACAATAAGGACATGTTTAAACAGACACCAACGAATCCTCTCACTCTATGCTCTAGATCACAACAGAAATCGAATTCAGTGCATCGCTAAATAGTCATAACAGACTTTTAAAAATCCATTAAAATACTAATCCAATCAGTAGGAATCCAATAAAAAAACGCTCCCATAAGGATGTCATAAAAATCCCTCTTCACTTATCTAATCATAACAAAATCAGTCTTAAAATGCTCATTACAAAGCATAATGTACCATATCCTCCAACTCACCGAGTAATGCCTTGGCAGATCTGCGAGCCACATCCAAAAAGCTTGATACATGCACATACCTCACACTGGCAATACACCAGAAACACTTAACGCAAATTACATGTGCTTTAAAATCTAGGGGCCTGACCTCTAGCATGCATAATTGAACTCTAGGGACTTTTAAATGTTAAATATGAAAAACATAGACATAGAAACATATACAATAGGTGCAGGAGTAGGCCATTCGGCCCTTCGAGCCTGCACCGCCATTCAATATGATCATGGCTGATCATCCAACTCAGTATCCTGTACCTGCCTTCTCTCCATACCCCCTGATCCCTTTAGCCACAAGGGCCACATCTAACTCCCTCTTAAATATAGCCAATGAACTGGCCTCAACTACTTTCTGTGGCAGAGAATTCCAGAGATTCACCACTCTGTGTGAAAAATGTTTTCCTCATCTCGGTCCTAAAAGGTTACTCTTACTTTAAAAGAAAATATGAACTCCAATAGCATCATGTTCCAGTCCTCCTGCAGCTCATCTCCAGTGATGGTAAGGCAATGATTCAATCACAAATGTCCTATAACAGATAACGTGCCAATTTCTCCTTCACTGTGCAACGGTGTCCCATTGTCCCAACGGCAGGGGAGGGTGCAGTACAACTGCATACAGGCGGAAAGAAAACCCTGACAGTCCTCCACATCAACTCCAGTCCCCCTGAGGTTTCATAGCATTAGATCCAACGTGAATGCAACCTCCGGCATTAGATCCAACCTCCTCCTGGCCACCACTTACTGTCCTCATTCAGTTGATGAATCAGTGATCCTCCATGTGGAACTGCTCTTGGAAGTTGCACTGAAAGTAGAGAGGGAACGGAATGGACTCTGGGTGAAGGACTTCAGGGCAGATGCAACTTTAAAAATCAGAAGTACATCAGAACTTTAATGTCCGAAGCCCAACCATCTCAAGCTGCTTCATCAGTGACCTACCTTCCATCAGAAGTGATACATATTATCTATATATCCAAAAGTAGAACTATTTCCTTGCTCTACAATACTTACTCAATTGAAGGATGAATGGATCGAGTCAGTTGTACTTTCTTGATGGTATCGATCCCACCCTGGAAAATAACCAGTAAAATATTTAGCATTACAAGTTACCGACAGATGCTCTAAAGCAGCAATTAATCACCAAGTTCACAAGGCACGTACTTTGACCACACTCAGGTACTCGGCAACAGCTGATCGAGCTGCCTGGGAAAGTCCTCGTGCTGCTTCATCACAGACCCAGCAATGCACCCCTCTTCGACCAGAATATACCCAGAGACAATGCAGGAATCCAAAGTCCTCTAAAAAGGAAACACAGTAAATTAATAATTTCAGTGTATAACTTATGCCCGAGTCTCGGCAACATACAATTTGAACACAGGCACACTAATGGACGTATTATTATTATTGCTTGTTTTAAAAAAAAATAAAGGTTACGCATTGTCCTCTCTCCCTCAAGTTTATTTCAAGAAGCTCAGTACATTGGAGTTCCTATATGTTGTGCTACTAAATGACAATGTGGAGCCAAGCCATTTTATGTTGCTCACTCTTGAAATAGGCCATTCGGTTCATCTGTTCCCCGTCGGTCCATATTTATAATCTTAGTGTATAACAAGGCTGTAGCTCGAAGCCAATGGCTCCCCCTCAAAGGAAAGATCTGTGAGGGAGTTAGATGTGGCCCTTGTGGCTAAGGGGATCAGAGGGTATGGAGAGAAGGCAGGTACGGGATACTGAGTTGGATGATCAGCCATGATCATATTGAATGGCGGTGCAGGCTCGAAGGGCCGAATGGCCTACTCCTGCACCTAATTTCTATGTTTCTATGAACCATCCGAGCAACAAGCTGCAGGTGAAAGAGATCCAGTCCAGAGGTTTACAAGGTTCCGTTCTTTTGAACTGTTCATAATCCAAACATTTCACAAGTTGGAAATGCGACCACAAACAATTTTCTCACATGGCAGAAGATGCCTACAGCCCCTCAGCAGCTGGCAAATCCATCCTGCCAGTTTCCCAAACATCCGTTCCTATCTACATGCAGTCCATATGTTTGTAAGCTGGGGGGGACCTGTAGCACAATTTACCTCTGGCCTCCAGGAAGACCAGCATAAAGACAAAGACCAAAACAAGTGGAGTTCGTATTCCTGAACAATATCTACATGCCCTGTTGAAACGAGTGATGCTTTCTGCTGCCCATTAAGTTTCTGATACTCACAGAAGGACAAAGCCTCTTAGCTCAATGCAGAGGAAAGGAAACGAGAACACAAGAACAAGCGGACGGAAAGCAGAATGACTAAAGAAAACAAAAACAATGCTATCTTACCATCCAATGCTCTATCCAGAATCTTGATAGCAATGGTCATCAGTGTCCAACATTTACGGCAAATGTCTGCAGAGCTGAAGAATATTATGTAATATGATAGAATGCCTCCGAATAAATTAACACTTATCCAGATATAAAAACTGTTGCTGACAAGAACAGTCATCAGGATCGTCACCCATCCCCACAAACAGCAACCCTAGGCCATAAAAGACTTAAAAATGATCAACTAAACTCGTTCAATGAGCCAGAAATCAGTGACAGATCCAATCTGATCCAAGATCCCCAACTAACTGGATTTTAGGTTTCATTTTCTTAATGTTTTTGAATAATCAGCCATTTATTAAACATATACAGAATGAGTAATTTTCATATTGATTTATTTTATATTTCTTGAACTTCTGTTGCAGTAGTGCAGTACATGAAAATGCAAGCCCTTTGTACTACAATAATTGGTAAATACGTGTCCTGCACTTGTAAAACTTTAACCTTACATATATTAGTCATCTTGCACTTACCAAATGGCAATGCACTAGAAGTTCTCCCGTTGGGATGAAAGGGCTCATTTTAGCAACATTACTGTGGGGTTGTGGTGCCTGAACATTGCTTCCTGTAACACAACCTACAAAAGGTCTCAAAGTGCTGGAGTAACTCAGTGGGTCAGGCAGCATTTCTGGAGAACATAGATAGGGACGATTCGGGTTAGGACCCTTTAGAGGCTGAAGAAGGGTCCCAACATGAAACACCACCTATCCATGTTTTCCAGAGATGCTGCCTGACCCGCTGAGTTACTGCGTCATTTTATGTCTAACTATGGTATAACCAGCACCTGCAGATTCTTGTTACTGCAAAAGATGTTACATTTAAAAGCAACTTGAATGACCACTGTCAAGCACTGGGCCGGTGTGATAGGATTGTAAGCATAACCATACCTGCAACAGGTTCGGACATCATCATAATCTGTCATATCAATATCAAAGACCAATTCTTTACTTTCTGCCTGGAAGGCTCCTGACTTCACAGAGTTATGCTGACTGGGCTGGAAGAAAAATATCAAACAGTCTGCCACAGAAAATTTGTATCCCACCTCATCAAATTAGTCTTCACCCATCGCCCAAAAGTGAACGGTTTAGTGAGATATTCCGCATGGCTCACTTTGGAACCTTTTTGCCTGTGAACCTTTCGAAAGTTCACGAGTTGCCTTGCTGTAGAATTATTGTAGCAAATCTTGATGCATGCCATCTACACAAACATGCCACAAAGTGTATCTCCCATGTACATTTAAAAAAACAAACTTTGCATTCCTCAGATCAGTTTTTGTTGAAAGCTCAGTTTAAGGCCCTGCGTTACTGGTTAGACCCGCAGGTGATGCTGTAGCATTTCCCCTTCCCCAGAATATTAATAATATTAAGATGCAAAATTGCTGCTTTAGTACATGTTAACCTGCAATTTCACAAACCAGTAATCTGATTGTCATTAATCACTCAAAATGTTTCCTAAAAATACTTTCAATTCTGGGAGATGTAATCTATCAACATAAAAATAAAACTGGGTGCATGTAAAGGGGGCCGTTAATCCAGTCTATGAGATTGAAACGTTAAAAGGAATGGCCATTGAGTAACCTTGTGGGAATAGACAGCTCCAAGGTCGATCTTGTAAGGGACCATTTTCTGCATTTCTTTCTCCAATTCATTCTGATTGTTAAAGGACTGGTAGCGTACATAGATGTCATCTTTCAGGGTGAAGGAGAATTCTCGATTCTGGAAGTAGTTCTTCGGGACTGTTGGCATAGAGAGCATAACTGTCAAGTGTTGTAAATATAGGTAACAGTATAGAGCTATTAAGCGATCTGTTATCAGACTGGTTAAATGGATGGGTGGGGTGGGGGACGAAGAGAAAAGAGGTGGTGACAGAGCAGGTCACAGGTTTACAGAATTGGTCTCAACCTAACTTTTCTGGGTGTGTTTTTATCAACCATCTTTTATGTGACAGAGGTTTATGGCACAGGAGGCCAATGGTTCAGCCTGTCAGGACAATGCCTGCCTAAAATTAGCTTCCCACCTCTCAGCCTACTACTTGAAGGCACAATGACAAAAACACATTTAATGATATTAGCTTTTTTCCTTGGAAGTCATTCGGTGTTTCTTTCAACAGTATTGCACATGGCCCATAAAAATCTCAGCTATCAAGGATCTATTGCCTTAGTATCTGCCAGTCTAACTATGCGAGAGAATGGTTACGTTAGAATGTAACATTTTAGCCTAGACGGGGCATGTTTGTCAGAGGGGGTGAGTTGGACGTGATGATTTACAATTGACAAGATATAGGACAATTAAATGAAGAACTCTGACATGCTAAAACAAATTAGTTCATAGAATCATACAGCACAGAATATACAACAGGGAAGGCGCTGTTATTGAATCTGGTGATACTTACTTTGAAGCTTTTGTATCTACAGCCCGATGAGAGAGAAGAGAGAATGATGGGTGTGTGAATATTCTTTGATCACATTGGCTGCTGTCCCGAGGCAGCATGCAGTGCACATAGAGAAGTTGGAGGGGAGGAGGTGGGTTTGCGTGATAGAATGGGCTGCATTCACAACACGTTACAATTTCTTGTGGTCATGGACAGAGCAGTTGTCAAACCAGATTCTGCAGAAGGGTCCTAACCCAAAATTTTACCTATCCATGTTCTCCAGAGATGCTCCCTGACCTGGGGTTACTCCAGCACATTGTGTCATTTTGCCAAACCAACCTGTGCTGCATTCCGACAGCTTCCCCTGCCATAGGAAAAAGATTTGGCCAACTATTCCACATAATTTTATAGACCTCCAGAAGGCCACCCTTCAACCTCCGATATTCCAATGAGAATAAATGCAGCCTATCCAATCTCTCCTTATAACTACAGCCCTCCATTCCAGACAACATCCTGGTGCTTTCTAATGCACTCTGTATATTACTACCACATCCTTCCTGTAATGTGGCAACCAGACATGCACCCTGTACTCCAAATGCAATCTAACCAATGTTTTGTGTATCAACTGTGGTCCCAACTCTTATATCCAATGCCTGTTCGTTAAGGTTAACATACCAAATGCCTTTTCAGTACTTTGTCTTTTATCCATCTGTACTCCAATTTTCAGCGAGCTGCAGCTTTGCACATCAAGGTCTCTCTGTACATCAATGTTTCTAAGATCCTTGCCATACTCTGTATGTCCTAACAGAATTTGACTTCCTCTTAGAATAAAGGGGAGGTCATTTAAGACTGAGGTGAGAAAAAACTTTTTCACCCAGAGAGTTGTGAATTTATGGAATTCCCTGCCACAGAGGGCAGTGGAGGCCAAGTCCCTCTATGGATTTAAGAGAAAGTTAGATAGAGCTCTAGGGGCTAGTGGAGTCAAGAGATATGGGGAGAAGGCAGGCACGGGTTATTGATAGGGGACAATCAGCCATGATCACAATGAATGGCGGTGCTGGCTCGAAGGGCCGAATGGCCTCCTCCTGCACCTATTTTTTATGTTTCTGTTTCCCAAAAGTGCACTCGCTCACACTTGTCTGGATTAAATTCCATCTTCCACCACTCCACCCATCTTTCCAGCTGACCATGTCTGTATGTTTAGACAACCTTCTTCATCATCTACATTCTACAACTTGTCTGCAAACTTAATGATGACACCACCTATATTCGCATCCAAGCCATTTCTGTTTACAAACAACAACTTGTCCCCATTGTACACTGTTAGTTACAAATTTCCAGTCAGAAATCCGTTTACCACCACTACCCTCTCCCTTCCAGCACTCAGCAAATTTTGAATCCCCCGTGACTTAACCTTCTGGACCAGCTGACTGGATGTGACTTTGTCAAAGTCCACGTGAACTTAGTCTACTTAGTGCTACTTTCATCATTTTTCTCAGTTGGCTCCTCAATCCGAAACAGATTTTTAAGACATGTTCGCCCTACACAAAACCAAGATGACTCCGCCTGATCAGTCCCTGCCCTTCAAGTGAACATAATCCGTCCCTCAGAATCTTCTTCAGCCACTTCCCTACCACTCACCGACCTGGAGTTTCCAGGCTTGTCCCTCTATGAACAATGTGTCTTCCAGTCTCCTGATACTCATCCGTGATGAACAAAGATGTAAAGATCTCCGCCAGGGCCTCAGCGTCTTCCTACCTTGCTTCCATTCTCGTAATCAGAGGCACCAATTGACTACACACCAGCTCCACATAAACGCTACCCAGCTCACCACACTTTCCACAATTGTTCACATGGAAAGGTATATTTAATAGGAAAGTGGACACGTAAGAATAAGTCCGTGTCGAAATATTTTCACAGATCAGCAAACTTTACCTGCAGAAGAAAACAAATTATTCATTTCAATATTTTCGCCTTACCACCGCCATAACTCAGCCACCTGAAGTACTGAGGATACGGGAAGAGGCGCCTGTAATAAACGGGGAGTAAGTCTGGTAACTCGGATGCATCATACCGGCTCTCGGTCAACGCCATTTCGGAGTGGAAAATAAACCCGCCAAATGCGCTCAACCAGAACTGCTCTCCGTTTCCCGGAAACGACTTGCCAAGCTTGCCGGGAGTTGTAGGCAATTGAGTCAGATCTTCACCCTTTGTGAAAACTCCAAATAAGGTCATTTCAAAGAATACGGTCATTTCAAAGAATGTTTACCGACCTTTTCTTTCTTATCCCTTTCCCAAACGCTTAGTCCAGTGATTTTTGTTACACCCAAATGTGGCACTATGTTACATTTCTTAAGTTCTACTTCCAATGGCGTGCACTTCACATAAGAGTTGGCACTGCCTAATCCTTGTCTCAACATCTCTAAGGGTAGACTTAATCATCTAAGGGGGTAGAAGACCGCCCACCACCACACCACTTAACACCTCTTGAATCACTGAAATCTGTCAGTGGATACAACTGCCATTTTGACTTAAAAATTAACTATATTATTTTGCAATATAATCTCACCAAGAGCACTTTTCCATACAATGTTTGTGTCCCAAAGTTATTGTGAGTGTGCCTGCCGATACAATAGTTCCCCCACAAGAATCCAGATCACAATGCAATCTACATTTCATTTATTTACTATTTTGAGAAATGTTTTAATATCAGATTTTTGTAATAATCTGAAAGCAAGGTTCTCCGTACGATTTCAAATGTTATCTATAGTTCTTGCAACCATTTAATGTTGCACATGATACAAAGCTAGATGGCAGTTTGAGCCACCTAGTGGAGGATGCAGCAAGACTTCAGGGAGATGTAGAAAATGTAATTGAATAGGCAAGAGCAAAGATCTCATAAGATCCGCTATAAGATCTTTGGGCAAGAGCGTGGCGGATAAAGTGGAATAATGTAATATCATCTATTTTGGTCAAAAAAAGGTGGAATATATCTTAACTAGTGAGATTTAAAAGTGGTAGTACTCAGGGATCTGGATGTCTTTGTACAAGATCTATTGTAATACTAGACCAAGTGGGACCTGTTGGGTCTCTGTCACACAGGACTGGTCCCCCAACGCAACCCGTTCCCCCAATGCAATTTTCCACCACTAACCCATAGCCCCCATGGGAGGCCTGGTCTCCCAACGCAACCCATTCCCTAACGCAATATTCCACTACTCACCCATTCCCCCAACGCAACCCGTTCCCCCAACACAATATTCCGCCACTCACCCATAGCCCCCAACTGCGCATTTCCCCTCATCCCCCAGCACTCCCCCCTTGCTCTTTTTAAACTTAAAAAACAAATCCAATTCCCTTGCCCTGCCAGTTACAATGTTTAAAATGACAGGACTCAGTGTCCTGTCTTTGTAACATTGTAACAGGCAGGGGCAGCAAGTTGGAATTAGATTTTTTACAGTGAGAAGTTAAATTTTTAACGTTTAAAATATAGACCAAGTGGAACCCATTGGGCCCCGTTCCAACGCAATATTGAACCACTCACCCGTTCCCCCAACGCAACCCGTTTCCATCACTCACCCTTTCCCCCAATGCAACCCATTCCAACGCAATATTCCACCACTCACCCATAGCCCCCAACTGAGCAGGCGCGGCTCATTACCCCTCATCCCCCAACTCTCCCCAGCCCACCCTCCTCTTCTCTCCTCTCCCTCCCTTTTCCCCTACCCTCAGTCACTCCCTACCCTCAGTCACTCCGTCCCTCTACAACCCCTCTCCCCTCCCAACCCCCCTAGGTCATTGTGAGGTGGAAGCTGCTGTTTAAAAAAAAAATGTAAATGAGATCCCATTGTGATATAATTGTGGGGTGGAGCACTACTGACGGGCAGTTTATGTAAATTATATCCCATTGTGACATCATACCATGCTAACTGCCACTGCAAGTTCAAGAGTTTTATCTCAAACTACATTTGGTCAAGTTTAAAATGTGAATAACTTGTAAAATATACCATCAATCTGAACGAGACTTGATACACCACATCACAGGGCAATTGTGAGTAAGGTGGTCCAAAAATTGCAACGCTATCGTGTACTGTTTTGGCATGATACAAGTTCAACAAGCAATTTGAAAGGCACGTAGTACATTGTCCTTTATTGTAAGAGGATTTGAGTACAAGAATAGAGATGTCTTGCTCCCATTTTTTAGTATTCTAGTGAGATACCATGTGAAATATTATGTCTGGTCTCCCTACCCAAGGTACGTGCTCGTGTCAGAAGGAGTAGACAAAGATTCAACAGATTGATTCTTAGATGTTGAGTTTATTCCAGAGAAAAGATTACAAACATCAGTGCTCTCGAGTTTAGAATGAGACGTGATCTCCTTCAAATGCACAAAATTCTTACAGTACCTAACAGAGTAGATGCAGATTTGATGTTTAGGTTCTGGAACCAGGGATCACAATCTCCATGTAAGAAGTCGGTCATTCAGGATAGAGATTCACCCACAGAATAGTGAATCTATTGAATTCTTTCCCCAAGAGGAATTGAAAAGCTTAGACATTTAATACATTAAAGACAGAGATCAATATTTGTTTTAGATATTAAGGGAATCAAGGGATATGGAGTTAATGCAGCAAAGTGGTATGGAGGTGAAAGATCAACCACAATTTTATGGAATAGCAGAGCACGCATTACAGACCAAATTGGCCCACTTCTGATTCTATTTATGTTTGATTAAAAAAAGTTTCAGAACCTATCTATAAGATTCTGTGTAGATTAGATGTCAGACCTAACCCACTTTGTTTACCAGTTCTACAAACAGCATATCCAATGGTTCCAGAAAGGCTCCCTGAAAATTGCCATCAGAAATACTTGTTTATACTGCCCTCTGACAGTAAAGATTTACAGTGTGACCCTGGAAGATATGGACAACTTCCCATATCTATGGTTGTTTAAAGTGGGGAATGAGCACAGGGGAGCATAAGTCACAAAAGTCCAGCTTAATGGGTAGAAATGATTTCACCACCTGTCATCAGGAACCAATTGTGGAAGCGTCTATGGATCACACGTATTCAAAGTCCACAGAACTAGAGTGGAAGCACATCATCCTCAAACCAAAGGGACTAGGATGGTTCCTTTAAAAAATTATTTCCGCAGAACAACCCCCCCAACATACATCAAACCCACATGGTCAGAGGGCTTCTGAAAATTTGGCAAGCAACTAAAATAAAGAACGTTCACGTTGCGGCCCCCTTTCCACCACCACGCACAAGAAGCGACAAGACAGACACCATTGTATGCAGATGCCGAGAAGTGTATTCAGCTCTGGCTGAACAACTTCTAATCGTGTTCAAGAAGGAACTGCAGATGCTGGAAAATCGAAGGTACACAAAAATGCTGGAGAAACTCAGCGGGTGCAGCAGCATCTATGGAGCGAAGGAAATAGGTAACGTTCTTCAGACTGAGAGGGGGTGGCGGGGAGAAGGAAGGAAAAAGGAGGAGGAGCCAGAGGGTTGGGGGATGGGAGGAGACAGCCCGAGGGCTGAGGAAGGGGAGGAGACAGCAAGGGCTAACAAAATTGGGAGAATTCGATGTTCATGCCCGCAGGATGCAGACTCCCCAAGCGAAATATGAGGGGTTGTTCCTCCAATTTCCGGTGTTGCTCACTCTGGCAATGGAGGAGACCCAGGACAGAGAGGTCGGATTGGGAATGCAAGAACCTACCTGACCTCTCGGTGGCTCAGCACTTCAACTCCCTCTCCCATTCCCAATCCGACCTCTCTGTCCTGGGTCTCCTCCATTGCCAGAGTGAGCAACTACGGAAATTGGAGGAACAGCACCTCATATTTCGCTTGGGGAGTCTGCATCCTGCGGGCATGAACATCGAATTCTCCCAATTTTGTTAGCCCTTGCTGTCTCCTCCCCTTCCTCAGCCCACTGATGATAGTAATTATGTCCAGTTTTGGATGGCCACCCCCTATCAGTCTGAAGAAGGGTTTCGGCCCGAAACGTTACCTATTTCCTTCGCTCCATAGATGCTGCTGCACCCGCTGAGTTTCTCCAGGATTTTTGTGTAACTTCTAATCGTGTGTTGGATGATCAGCCATGATCATATTGAATGGTGGTTCTTGGTCCTCCAAAATATTCCAAATGGAATTTAAACTGGAGGTGGTTTTAAACTGCAGGTGGAAGGGCCGAATGGCCTACTCCTGCACCTATTTTCTATGTGTGTGTGTGTGTGTGTGTGTGTGGACTCGATAAGAAAAAGAATCAACTCAAATTGACTCAAGCCATGGGTGAACTACCTCTGGAAGACACCAGCAGCCCACTGATGATAGTAATTATGTCCAGTTTTGGATGGCCTCATGCCTGTTGGTTTAGAAGCACTCAAAATAATACTCAAAATAATGAACCTAGTTGCCAGGGTGTTCAAGATCAGAGTGCGGTGTAAATTTAGCAATAAGTGTTGTTAATTGTAACTAAGCAGTTATTTAACAGAACAGTGAGTGCCCGATATCTTGGGAGTCAGATTTTGCAAAATGAAATATGCTTATCAGAGATCATTGCAAAGTTGCTGAAGCCACAGTAAATTTGATAAGACCATGTGAAAACTTTTCAGTTTAATAGAAGTGTTCAAATAGATGTATAGTAATATAGCACTATACACATCTCCATTAATTTTACTGAAGTATCTCAATGTAACAAACAGCTTTTCTACCCAGGCAATTTCCATGAAAGCAGTCTGCAAGTCTGTATTGGTTTTAAACCATTTATTGCTTATTTAATTAATATTATTTCAAAAAATATATTACTATTCTAACTTATGCCCATTGGATAAACAGATATCGTACTAGGGGCTTGCAGGATATGAAATTTTATTTGCAACTACCTGTATAATGAATATCTGCTAATCAATCAGGTATGCGTATTGATAAACATAACATTCAACAGGTTCCAGGTACACTTCTGCAATGTATAATGGAACAGATTACAGCAGGCAATTAAGAGCATATGGAGAAGAAAATGACACAGAATGTCAGTGTAAAACAAGTGATAGCAAAATGGTAGCCTGTTTTGAGAGGAGCCTCATTGATTTCACTGAGAATAATCAGTGTTTGCAGGGGGCTGCCGATTCATCAGCTAATATTAATCAACTGTCCAAGGCCAATTTCACCTCCTATATTTGTTTGTACGTAGCATTAAAACATCCTTTCGTTAAACTGTATTTGTAAATAAATCAGTTTTGTCAAATCATTTTTCTTTAACTTTACAGTCAGTGTACTGAATAAAGGCTTGGTGCTGTTATATACCTTCTCACTGTATATTCGTCATAGTGACAACACTAATAGAACATTTAACTCCCTGGGTTGTGGCTGATTCCACATGGGACCTTTAATGCCAATTGACAGAGGCGTATATAGTGGGGAAAAAAAAACTCAGCTGGGATTTCTTATATATTTTATTATGATCTTTATACAGGATAAATCCATATTAGCAAATTGTTGTCACAGTCTTCAATCTACAAAAGAACAGAAAGGAAAATTAACCAGAGAACAAATATTTAACAGTCAAAGACAAATGAAAAAGGGAAAGGAATCAATTTTGTGGAAAAATGCTGGAAATATTCATCAGGCAAGGTTACCTGTGCACTGGGAAATGTTCATGATGAATGAATAGTGACCTGAAACATGAACTCTGCTTCTCTCTCCAGATTATGCCCCACCTGCTGAGAATTTCCAACACTGTTTTTATTCCAGATTTTCAGCATTCATAGTTTTTTGTTTTGTTTTGAACAATTTATACCAACATCTACAGTTCCTTCTGCCTACAAATAATTTGATGTTCATGAAGCCAGAGTGGTAAAATCAAAAGTAAATGTTATTAGCTGCTCCTGTCTATTTTATTCCCTACAAACTCCCATATCCAGCTGAGGGGGAGAGAAACTGGTCTCCAGAACTCTTCCAGTACCACTCTCCAACGGTTGGTGGTATGTCCAGAGAGCCGTATTAAGGGTTGATCTTTCCTTTTCATGCTACGAGGAGGTACAAACTCAGTGAAGAAACTCAAGTTTCAAGAGTACCCTACCTTAACACCAAGCCACTACTAACTTTACACTACTATGGTTACTATGCAAAAACGAAAGTATGTATAGTAAAGTCAAAGTCAAATTTATTTGACTTTGACTTTACTATACATACTTTCGTTTTTGCATTGTTATGGTCTGGTTTACTTAGAATAGTTGATAATTTATTGTATATTTATTGTTGTTGCATTTAGCGTGCCTTTGAAGGTAGATTTCATTGTTCCAGTTCATATCCAATGCATATAACAAATAAACACTCGAGAAAGGAACCACACCATTGAGGTTGTATGTGAACACATTAAAGATTTGCTATCTTACCACAAAACCAAGGTGATGAAACTAACAAACTTGATTGGAGAATCCGAGTAAGTACTTACTTAAAGAAGATTTTTGTTTAAGAACTTACTCAAGGTTCTCCAATTAAGTTTCTTTAGTGGACAGTAAATGTTATCACTTACTTTTGGTTTTGATTCTTTGCGTTCCAGCGATTTCACTGAGTTCTACAATTTCATGTTCAAGTGTTGCAATTTCTGCATCTTTCTTTTTCAGGCTAAAGGCAGAGAATGGGATGTACAGTAATCCTAGTAGTTTTCACCTTGCGCTTCTTGTTCTTGTACATCAAAATGAGTTCAAATGCAAACAATTCATTCACAAATAAGTGCTTGTATGCAGATAATTATTTTTACTGGACTATCATTTCTTATAATGTCAAGAGAAGGGATTAAAACCAACATTTAAAATACCCAGCTGGTTAAGTGGGTAGTTTCCAGGCTCATTCTAAGGTCTGATAAACCAGATCTCAAAGGATCAGAGAAATCTACCATCCTGCTTGTTGTATCTGTGCTGACCAAAACTAATTTCACATTGCAGTGTCCAGAGCTCTGCAATTTGAAGAAGTTCAAGTGCTCATCCAAGTACACTTCAACAGCGGTGAAATGTTAGTGTCTCCAACACCTTTTTAGGCAAGTTCCAAATCACCACCAGTCGTTCGACTGATTCAGAAGGATAGGGGGGAAAAACATGAATGCTATGTTCTTGGAGGGTAAAATATAAGAGAAGTCCTTATAAAGGAACAAAAGATGATATGTAGAATAGAAAAGGTGAAACAGAAGCTCCATAGCTGGTACAAGACTCATAATTGAATATGACTATACAATTACCAAAAAATCATATCAATTAAAGAAACAGTATTTATCAAGTCAAATCACCAATAAAAAGTATATAGCTTGATGCTCATGAGTGCAAGAGAAATTAAAACAAAATTAAATGTCAGCATTTTTCCAATCTATTTTTATTCTTAAAACACATGTGCATCATGCACATCATACCAGCTGACAGGATAGGTAGAAAACTTTTTTCTCCCCAGATCTCCCAGTAGCATTCTCCAATGGATCTTTTCCATGCCAATGAGAGACTCTGTTTCATTTGTCACCTCGGCCAGATAGCTTAACCCCAGTAACGAATCTCTCCCCTCCGTTTTGGTAATTTATATATATATATGTAATTATATATATATATATATATATATATATATATATATATATATATATATATATATGAATGAACCATTTGGTGTGGGCAATAGAATATATCTATATTACTAAAAGTTTGATCTTGACCACTTCCTGTTGTTCTGTATATTGATTTTAGAAAAAACGCTGCCACTTATGGCTGTGATTTTTGGTCATTTTACTCAGAGTCCCCCTCTGCTGCGCAGGTCAAGAGGATTTTTCCCATCGATGAAAATTAAAAGAGTTATTAGTGTTTAAAAAATGTTGGGATTCCCTCTCCTGAAGGCGACACCCCTTCCAGAGGGACTATAAAACCCGGAAGTGTTGAGTGCCTCAGTCAGTCTCTGCAAGATGGGGGAGCGAGAGGGTCACGTCCCTCAGTCTGAGCTGTGAATAACACTGAACACATGTCTACTAAACTGTGAGTGGTTTACTGACCTGTCAGTGCTCTTAATGTGGTTTGAAAATATAGTTTGGAAATGCTAAACAGAGAAACATAGAAAATAGGTGCAGGAGTAGGCCATTCGGCCCTTCGAGCCTGCAACGCCATTCAATATGATCATGGCTGATCATCCAACTCAGTATCCTGTACCTGCCTTCTCTTCATACCCCCTGATCCCTTCAGCCACAAGGGCCACATCTAACTCCCTCTTAAATATAGCCAATGAACTGGCCTCAACTACCTTCTGTGGCAGAGAATTCCAGAGATTCACCACTCTCTGTGTAAAAAATGATTTTCTCATCTCGGTCCTAAAAGACTTCCCCCTTATCCTTAAACTGTAACCCCTTGTTCTGGACTTCCCCAACATCGGGAATAATCTTCCTGCATCTAGCCTGTCCAACCCCTTAAGGATTTTGTAAGTTTCTATAAGATCCTCCCTCAATCTTCTAAATTCTAGCGAGTACAAGCCGAGTCTATCCAGTCTTTCTTCATATGAAAGTCCTGCCATCCCAGGAATCAGTCTGGTGAACCTTCTCTGTAATCCCTCTATGACAAGAATGTCTTTCCTCACATTAGGAGGCCAAAACTGTACGCAATACTCCAGGTGTTGTCTCACCAAGACCCTGTACAACTGCAGTAGAACCTCCTGCAGTAGAGTCTTATACTCAAATCCTTTTGCTCTGAATGCTAACATACCATTCGCTTTCTTCACTGCCTGCTGCACCTGCATGCCTACTTTCAATGACTGGTGTACCATAACACCCAGGTCTCGTTGCCTTTGGTTTGGAAATGCTAAAGCTGTGTTGCCTTTGGGGGACCAGCCCTCCCGTGTGATGCATATATATATACCATTTGATTTGGGCAATAGAACAAGATGGCATGACAAATATGCAATCAGACATTTACATAAACATGACATTGACAGTGATGATAAAGTACTTTACCTGTTTTCCAGTTGTTCTACTGCTACTAATTTGGTGAGCTATAATGGTGGGGGTGGGGGTGGGGGAGATGGGGGGAAAACAGAATATTGAAATAAGAAAAGATGCCATTCACCCTATTCTGTTTGCTGTAACTCAGTTCCTCTCTTTGTACCTGACATGAACATTTGTCACCTATTTCTTATAGAAACATAGTGCTGACACCTTCCACTCTTCAGTATATGAGATTAATTAACTAGTTCTGAAATCTTTACTATTCATACATATAGCACTGTGTTCAGCAAGAAAAGGCTGTTTGTTACTTTTACATATCAGGAACAATGAAGGCTATTATTTCTGAACTATTACTCTGAAAATATCCAAAAATAAATTTCCCCAAAGGTGCCTACTTGACATCTCTCTTTCCTCTGTTCCTTGTGGGGGAAGCTTGGGCTTATTTGATACACGACCCCCACACCCCCTCCCCCCCTCCCCCATGCAACATGGTTAAACTCAAGAACAGTGAAAAATCATGGGAATGAAAATGCATTCTACAGGTCCACGGCAAAGGATGTCCTTACACCATATTGTGGTGTTATTTTCAATGCTCATTGATAGTATTGGAAAATATTCATTCAGTATCATCTTGTACCATAGGACTGACTCTGCAGTTGTGCACTTGGCGTGCAGCCTCTTGGCAGTGGCATGTCTGGCCTGTGGAATTGGGGAAATCGGCTGCAGCCCATTCAGCATTGTATTCCCGATTCTGTGGGAGAAAAATAAATTTAGTTTCTGAGGTGCACTTTGTGCATGGGCTGGCCTCATTCTTTATAACAAGATCATATTTATTAATACGAATTGGTTCCACCCCAAATTTCTGTTCTCATGCAGTTTTTCAGTTCAGTTCTTGGTTTGCTGAGCACCTGCTTAAAACAGGTACTCAACCTGTGCATCAGATGGTTCCACTTTCATCCGACTGCTTGCTGCCTTTATGCAGTTCAGCATGCATTTGGTGCACACCAGTTCAACTGTATGCAGCAGATGTGTTAGATTTGTACGGAAGAAACTCCTGGAAGGACAGGAGACACTGCAAAGTTGGAAACTGATAAATGCTACACATGGCCCAGGAATTGCATCATATGATCAGGGATTTATGCAGTGGAAGAGATTACCTGCAATTTAGGATGTGCTATGTACTCCAGCATGACCTTCAGACAGCACCCCGCAGCGTGAAAGTTCTGTCTTTTGCAGTTAAAGTCATCGCTATATTGAAGGAATATGCCTCTGTAGATATGGAAGGGGTATCATTCATGCTACCTGGCGAGGCAACACATCAAAGTGCCCAATTTGGACTTTTTTGGGAAAGTGTACCTAGTGGCACTGATAAGACTAGTGAAGCTTACTGAGATGAATCTCTGCAGCTTATCCATAGATTCTTAACGGTCACCTACCTTCAGCCACTTCCAAAAGCACTGGACACCTATTGGTTGGGATTTGCTCATACACCACCCATCTACGTTTCGAAGCAGGCCTCAAATTCATTGTGAAAGTTAGCTTTTGCATGCACGGTTGAACTTCTTAGATATGGTGTCCATTGTGCATGTCAATTAGCACAGAAAGTGCAAAAGCAATTTTACAAACTTTGTGATTGACACCTTAAAATAAAACTCATCACGTACAGCAATTGGCTTCCCAATAATATTGTTTTACTCAAAGAATTTTCTAAGGCCTTTATCTCCTAAGGTTGATAGGTAAGTTGTTCTTTGCAAGGTAACATCTAAAACTGTTTGCGAGAACAGGGATCTGAGCAATTGGTGTTAGTTTCAGCATTCCTGTTATGATGTACATTATTCAGTTGTGCATCAAACAGTTTTGTGTGTGACCCAGACCAGGTAACAGTATACTATTCTGCCATTAAATAAAGCATCACAGTGACCAATGATAGGGTGGCAGTTCATGAGGCCATCAGGTCATTCCTGTATCAAAGCAACTCTCGATTTGGTCTTTTTGGAAACCTGTCGGCGTGAAGATCTGACTCCTGCACATATTAACCTCTGAGAAACTAGGAGTGAGTGCAGCTCACTGGGCTACTACAAACTGATACATCAAGTGTGGCACTTGCAGCCGGATTGTTCATGTGGAAAGAGGCCGTGGTAGCTTCCTTGCCAATGATGATCTATCCATTATCAAGACATTAGTAATACCAATTCCCATTATGGGAATATGCTGCCTCCATTTTGAAAGATCACCTAGATCCAAAAGCACTCAGATTTACATAATAGAACAAAGCTAGCGTCTCAAATGACCACCTGTTTCAAGAACCAGTCCCCAAAGACAGTAGTGTGAGAAAAACCACATCAGAGCATCAACAGGTTAAAGAAATAAAGATGGGGAGGGGGGGGGGGGGGGGGGGTCGGAGAAAATTAAAGATAAGGCACTGTTTGACTGTGGGCAGGTCTCAAAACCAACATAAGGAAAACAGCACCTACATTTCGTCAATGGAAGAATAGCAAACCACACAAATCCTGTCCCTCTTATACACAGGTCACTGAAAACCAATGTGCAAGGGAGACAGGGAGATCACCGAAGCCACTGCGTGGTCAAGACTGAACTGCCTGGAAGATGCCCTAGACAGCCAACTCCTCTGCTGAGGCCAAGACTGAGTGGCCGTGGCAAGCCTGAAACGCCAGTGCCTCTACCTGTCCACAAAAAACGTGGGACTGCATTCACACACAGAGAGGAAAAGACTGAGCCACCAGGATAATCCAGAGACCGCTAGTGCCGCATCTTCAAGCCCAAAGCTGAGCCGCAAGGAAAAACCTGAGACCACCAGCGCCTCCTCTCAATTTTTGGAGATTCATATCAGTTGTGATTATACAATTTATTGGGTTGAGTGGATGGACAAAAACTTGACAAATTAATTTTCACTTGATTAAAATTGGTACCGAGGTGGCAGATCAAACATAATCTTGGTGAATGGTGGAGAAGACCTACGCCTATATTATTTGTTCCATGTTCCCTCCTAAACTGCCGGCAGAATTTGACATTTACATACAGAAGGAGGATCTCTAAATAGGTCTGGGCACTAGGTGGCGCAATAGGTTAGGACAAGTGACTTGAACCATCCTTGCTTCAGGACAATAACCTGCACTCTCTGCTTTAAGGTTTCTGTAACAAAATTGATTTGAAAATGTCAGCTCAGCTCCTAGTATCCAAGGGCACATAATAGAAAATTGTTCAGAATTCAGGCCATAATGATAATTGGCAAAGGCAATGGAGAGAGTTTACACTGGTTTAGTGAGCGCTTGCGAGATTTTGGCTGAATATAGTATGCTGTACCCAACCAAGTGTTTGATGTAGATCCGAATGCCTAGAAATTAGCTTTGGATTGTGGGAGAAGTTTTGTTCTGTTGTTCTGCCCCATGGATATTTTACTTTCACTCATAACAACAAAAGTGATAGATGTACAGTTAGGTAAGCTTGTTGCCTCTCCATTTATGTATGGTGGGTTTTCAGCAGACATCAGGCCTTGCATTTATATGCTGAAGGTGTCAAGCCTTGACCTTTAGGTACCCACTGAGCACATTGCATATCAACCTCTAGCTCTGGAGACCAAAAGTGGAAAAATTACTTTCCCAAACCTACACAGCATTATTTAATTAAACTTTGAAACTGTACCATTTCACTGGACAATGCTTCAAAAAGAGCATGAGCTACATAAACAAATATATTGAACCATCCCACAACATCAACAGAATTGCTGATGTTTAAACATGTTACATCAATCACTCACATTATTTTTGCTTTTGTGCATTTCAAACATTTCATTCAGTTGCATAATTTCTTGTTCCATTGTTGAAATTTGTGCATCTTTCTCCCTCAGCCTAAGGAAAAGGTAATACGAATGTAAGAACATCATAAAATTAGAGCAGATGAAAGCAATTTATATTCTCAAGCCTGCTCCACTGTTCTATATGATCGTGGCAGATCTGCTCTACTATGCCAGTTCCCCAAAGCTCTCAATTCCCTGATCTTTGCTAAATTTATCTACTTCCTCTTTAAATACGTCCAGTGATCTAGCCTTCACAACTCTCTGGGGGAGAGAATTCCATATTTATCGCCCTCTGTCAGAAATTCCCATGGACCTCAATTTTAAATGACTACTGTCTAATTTTGTAACTATATTCCTACATTTGAGATTCTCCCACAAGTGGAAACATCCTCTTATATTCTTCTAAACACCAAAGAATATAAATTTGATTTATTTAGCTGCTTGTGATGGGATAATTCACCACCCTCTGTCTGAAGAAATTCCTTCTCATCTCCTTTCTCAAGGTACGTCATTTAATTCTGAGATTCTGAGGCTGTGCCCTTTGGTCCAAGACTCTCCCACTCGTGGAAACATCCTCTCCACATCCACTTTATCCAGGCCTTTCATTATTCGGTAAGTTTCAATGAGGTCCTCCCTTACCCATCTAATCTCCAACGTGTACAGGCCTAGAGCCGTCAAATGCTCATCATACATTAACTCAATCATCCATGGGGTTTTCTCGTAAACCTCCTCCGGACCCTCTCCAATGCCAGCACATCCCTCCCCAGGTATGGGACCCAAAACTGCTCACAATGCACCAAATGCGGTCTGATCAGTCTCTTGTAAAGCCTCAGCATTACGTCCCTGCTTTTATATGCTGGTCCTCTCGAAATGAATGCTAACATTGCACTTGCCTTCCTTACTACTGATTCAACTTGCAAATGAACCTTTTGAGAATCCTGCAACAGCACATCCAAGTTCCTTTGCAGCTCCGATTTCCAAATCCTCTCCCCATTCACAAATTAGTCTGTGCCTTTATTCCTACTACCAAAGTGCATAATCATCCACTTTGCTGCACTATATTCCATCTGTCACTTCTTCGCCCACTCTCCAAACCTGTCCAAGCCCTTCTGAAGGCTCCCTGCTTCCTCTGCATTACCTGCCCCCCTCCACCTATCTTCGCATCATCTGTATATCTGGCCGCAGAGCCATCATTTCCATCATCCATATCCTTAATATACAATGTGAAAAGTAGCAGAAAATCAACCCTCGCGGAACACCACTAATCACAAGCAGCCAACCAGAAAAGGCCTCCTTTATTCCCATTCATTGCCTTCTGCTATTCAGCCAATCTTCTGTCCATGCTAATATCTTCCCTCTAATACAATAAGCTCTCATCTTGTTTAGCATCAGCTCCTACTCCATCTTGTTTGCTCCCATTAACTTGCTGTGGAACTCCTCCTTTCCATTTTCCTTTCCACCAACAGTCAATAACTTTATTTTGATTTATTTTCTATCTCTCCACAAGAATAATTATGAAGTCCCGTCTAAGCGCTGACAAGACCAGAAGAAATTAATGCTTGGAAGAAGCACAGGTTGTCCATGCATGGCTTTGCAAGATCAGGTCGTCATATTAGGAATTATTAAATAGTTGTTGGGTATATTTGCTGATGCACCAGGATCATGTCAGCAGAACATCAGGTAGTTCAGTGAACAACAGCTCCTCACAGTAAAAGTAGGCTGTACAGTGAAAAAAGCTTCATGCTTGCAGCTAAAAGTGAAAGCAACCATAGAGCTTTATGAGCTACATATCCTCTAATTAGAAGTATTGTTGGAAATACCTGAAATTGACTGAATAACTGAACCACTCCCCAGTTCATAAATTATGGGAGCTTATGAAGGAGGAAAAAGCTATGGACTTAAGGACTGCCATGGTAACAGCACCGAAGCATTGCTTGCTTTTAATATATTGTATTATGATGAACTATCAAAAAGAGTTCAGCGTTCCTTTGATGCTGCTGGTATATATATTTGTAGGTACATGTACTCTGAGAACACAATATACTTCTAATGTCACTCTTAAATCCTTCAAATTGCTACCATCATAATACCAACATAAGCTATTTTTGTGCTACATTTTCATGAACTCGAATCCTCAAAGTTACATAAAGATTTAACATTTCCGTGGGTGGCTTTGCTCGTCTAAGTGCCAACATACGCATTTGCCTAACATGTGAGAAAGAAAACATACAGCAGGTGGATCAAGTGGTGTGGTGCAGATCAGTGGGGGGAGTTGGGGAATGGTGAACAGTGAAACCAAGGACAAAATTAAGTCATTTACTTACTTTGCAGGCATTCTAGACCAGGGATAGCAAAACTGTTATTCTGGGACTGCCCAACAACAAAGATCACCAGGACAATGCAGTCCATTTTTTCTTGCAGGTTCCAAAAGGAATATTGCACAGGGAATGGCATCATCTTTTGCACTCCTGACGATGAAATCATATTATAAATGCAAGGGTGACTGACATTAGGAAGTTTCCTGCCAAATTTATGTGGTGGCATAAAATAACCCCACAATTATGTTTCACTGGGGAAAAAAAATGTTTGCCTAACACTGCCATTTGGGCTTGATACAATTGAATTTATAGGCACATGAGCAATATGCAACATTTTTACACCACTAAAATATGAGAAGCTGAATCCCAATGGCAAATCTAATCCCAATACAAATGTGTAGGAATGAACTGCAGATGCGGGTTTAAACCGAAGATAGACACAAAATACAAGACCCAATACAATTGGTGTTAGGGCATCCGCATCCAGCTATTAGATACATGGCTCAACATTTCAGGAACATTCACTTACCTACTTTCCAGTTGCTCAGTCACTTCTAATTTGGTGAGCTATAAGGATGGAAAAGAAGAGTGTTCATGGACAACAATACTCTTCAGATCTTGGCACGCCCAATGGAACGTTGAAGCAGACTCAAATCATTTGCCTAAGTTAAAACTGTTACAAAAAAGTAAGAAGCTAAAAGCCTAACAATAACTAAATTACGAAGTATTTGCTGCTATAAAATAGTTAAAAAGCACAGAAAGACTGAAAAAGACAAAACAAATGAATCTCTGAAAGTAAATTACCATTAGAACAGTAATTTAAAAAATCTGCAACCTTTTGTTAAAGTAATTTGGTATTTTTGCTTCTTATTTTGCTGCTTTGTCTTGTGTGCTAGTTTTAATAAATCATCCCAGTTTCCTGACTTGACTCAATTCCGCACTTGGAGAAATTAGGTACGGCTGAATTCTAGTTGGAAGAACGAAGATCAGGCAAATGACTTAGCTCCAGGCATGACTTGAGGAGCCAAGACCAAACTCAGGTCTCCTAGATGGTGCCTCAAGATGCTGCCTGTCCTACTGAGTTACTCCAGCATTTTGTGTCTATCTTAGGTCTCCTAGAACCAGTTCAACTTAAACATTTCAAATCAATTTTGCCTTTCTTCATCAACACACACAAACACACTTTGAAAGATGGAAAATTAATACTTTAGGTTGAAAACTTGGTATTTCCAGCCATCGTGGAATGCACAAGGGTACAAGGGGCAAAGGTCCAGATCAGCCAAGATCTAATCGCCATAGCCAAGAGTCTAAATGACCATCCCTATATCTACGTACCTCAGGAACAACTTGCAAGTCATTGTTACGTATGTTGCCAAAATGGGAATCACAACAGTGAGAATGACTTACATTTTCTCTTTTTGATCAACCTCCTCAGATCTCAAATAGATATCATTCCAAGAAGAAAAGGACCAATATGTGACCTGTTCCTAAATCACAAGTAATTGCACACTTATAACAACCTCCTGGTGCTGCACTATAATTGCCTTAGATGACTTACCTTGTAACATTAATAATGCTTCAATTTTGTCCAATAATCCCACAGACCAGAAACTCATGGGCTCTGTGAAATACCAGTTTGTCTGTCCTTTTTCCAAAGAACAAAATAGAAAGATGGCCTTGACTTCTTTTGATGGTGACAAATGTATTTATAAATCTATCTACCTTCAGGAATTTTGCCTTTGTTTTGAGATGTTTCCTTTCCTTTTCCTGAATACCAAGGCCAAAAATAGAGGAATCAGAATTATCGTTAATAATAACATAAACATCTACAAATACAGAATCACATAATTACATCTTCATAAATATGTTCACATCTTTATTTTTCTGGGTTACAACTAGGCACATCTAATAAAATGCATAATCCAAGAATCAAGTGGATTTAACATAATCCTAGCATGATTTAATTGATCCTAATCTGTCCCAAAATATACTATGCAGTTACAAGTATCCTTCTAACGTACAGCAGTACTCCAGCATCAGCCACCTCTACAGCAGCATATGTACTTTATAGATGCCAGCCCACTGTCACTATTATGCACCAGCTTTATAAACATTTACATTTGCCTTCTTGACTGTACTGACATTTATCTACCTAGTGAACATTTTGGAACATAAACCATTAGGGCACAAACACGTTACTCAGTTCTATTATTTTCCTTTTTGGTGATGCCAAATTTGAAGCGATGATATTTGGCAGATGATTCTGTTAATCTCAAAATAAAACCAATTGGCAAAATAACTCATCCCCATTATTCAGAAATCCCCGTGGTTCTGCATCTGGCTTACCAGATGCCAATTCACGCGTTCCCTTTAACACACTGGGCCCTCTGTTCCCCGGTTCCCTTTAAATGCATTGGGGCTCTTGTTCCCATGCTTCTTCTAAACTTGCTGGATTGGCTAGAAAAATTATTATACTAATGTATAACATCCAAAATAAGTGAATTAATGATGTGTGACAGTATTGATTGGAATAACATTCAACAGTCTGGAAAATCTGCAAGTCTGGCACCAAAGATCCAGGCATTCAGGATTAACAGAGTTTTATGTATCTCAGAGGTAGAAATAACACCTGAATGACACAGATGTCTCATCTGTAGATACAAGGACATGAATGACATACCATAGCTTCATAACGTTTCTCATACTCAAGGAGCAGATCTCTAATTTCTTCACTTATGAGAGATCTGCAAGACAAATATTTTATACACAAAAAAATATCCAAGTAATGAGCATTTTTGAGGTCACCAATGGAGATAGGATGTGTTCTATTTGCTGAAATTTAAAAGGAATCTTGTAGACCTAGAAGTTAAAGAGCTCAGGATAGGTTGACCAGCCAAGTTTGAAATTTAAGGCCAACACAATTAGTTCTAGCATTTAACATTTCCTTTCATTTCAGACCATACCTGGATTACAAATGCCCAATTTATGGACACCCCTATATATTAATGAACTCCCATAATATTAATAAATTCAAACATCTGACGTGTGTGCATACGTTCGTTCCTACGAACGGCAGAAGTAGTTTCCTCTCTCTCCATTTCCAGTAATTGTTCTTTCTTTTCAGTTTTATGTCCTTTTGATGCCATTTATTACATTTCTGTGGAGGCATGGTGCTAAGGGCACGCAACAATGCCTTTAAATCCAGGGACACTTCTGCCTACAGTGCTGCCAGGTCGAACCTGAACAAAGGTATAAAAAAGGCCAAAGACATCCACAGGCAAAGGGTGGAAGACCACTTCAATACCGCGGACACCAGAAGCATGTGGCAGGGTGTCAGGGACATCACTGACTACAAGAGCAGCCCCACCTGCCCCCACAGTGATATCACACTGGCCAACGAGCTAAACACCTTCTTTGCCCGCTTCGAAACTGGCAACACCACCAGGAGTGGAATAACCCCGGCCATGGAGGAGGGACAGGCCTTATCACTGAACACTCAGGAGGTACAGTGCGCTCTGCGTAGGATCAATCCACGCAAGGCTGCAGGCCCGGATGGAGTCCAAGGAAGGGTACTAAAGGACTGTGCTGTACAGCTGGCGGAGGTATTCACGAGAATCTTTAACCTGTCTCTATCTCTGGCAACGGTCCCCAAGTGCATGAAAACAGCTACCATAGTGCCGGTGCCAAAAAAGTCTAAAGTCACCAACCTGAATGACTACCGCCCGGTTACCCTAACTCCAATACCCATGAAGTGCTTCGAAAGGCTGGTCCTCTCCCACATCAAATCCAGCATCCCTGCCTCACTGGACTCTCATCAATTTGCATACAGGGCAAATAGATCAACAGAGGATGCCATCTCTCTGGCTCTTCACACTGTCCTGACTCACCTGGATAGACAGGGCACGTACGTGTGGATGCTCTTCATAGACTATAGCTCTGCATTCATTACGGTAATCCCCACCAAGCTCACCATCAAACTCCACCAGCTAGGCCTCAGCTCACCGATATGCGATTGGATCCTGAATTTTCTGACGGAGCGACCGCAGGCAGTGAGACTGGGCCCGCACCTGTCCTCCACTATCACCCTGAGCACCGGCACACCACAGGGCTGTGCACTGAGCCCCATGCTCTACTCCCTCTTCACACACGACTGTATTCCTGCATTCGACACCAACACCATCGTGAAGTTTGCAGACGACACAACAGTGATTGGGCTGATCACCAACGGTGATGAAACAAAATACAGAGCGGAGGTGCAGAACCTGGCGGACTGGTGCGCACGTAACAACTTGTCACTAAACACCTCCAAGACCAAGGAGCTGATTATTGACTTCAGGAGGTCACACAATGGAGAATACGCCCCAATCTCCATCTACGGGGACAGTGTGGAGAGAGTGTCCAGCTTTAATTTTCTGGGCACTCACATTTCAGAGGACCTCACATGGTCCACCAACACCGCTGCGCTGGTCAAGAAGGCACAGCAACGACTGTTCTTCCTGAGGACATTAAAAAAGACTGGTCTGCCCCAACAGCTGCTGACAACCTTCTTCCACCACAGAGAGCATATTAACGTGTGGCATCTCTGTGTGGTATCTCAGCTGCACGGAGGCGGGGAGGAGAGCTCTTCAGCGCGTCGTCCACAGAGCGCAGAAGATTATTGGGACACGGCTACCAGCCTTGGAGGGCATCTACCACACACGGTGCCTTCAGGAAGGCCGTCAGCATCCATAAAGACCCCTCACACCCTTGTAATGGACTGTTCGAACTACTTCCCTCCGGCAGACTTTACAAGGCCTCCTACGCCCGAACCTCCAGACTCAGGAACAGCTTCATTCCCAGAGCTATAGTGGCTCTGAACCGGCCCTGCTGAGTGCCCCCCATCCCTCCTGGACTGTCTCCCTCAGATGGTCACGTCGCACAGACACATCTGCACTTTAGTCTGTTTGAACTGTTTTGACTATTTTAATGTTCTTTTTACAATCCATGTTTCTCGGGGTATCTAAATCTAAATTTTATTAGTTATTTAAGTTATGACATCGGATGGAAGCTGCATACCAAATCTCGTTGCGCTTATGTGCAATGACAATAAAATATATTATTATTATTATTATATCAAATGATTATTGTGTAATTTCCAACTCATGGACAAAATCAATTGATGGACACATGTAAAAACAAAACCCGTTGTTTACATGGGGATGGCCTGTAATTGGGTGTTTTCCTTCTCAATTAAGAAACTACATACCAATGTTTTCTCTTTTGCACAGAGATAGCAGAATATGCTCTGTTCACCGCTCTGGATTCACCTCAACCCAACCAATTTCCTGAAGCGCCACAAGGTTGTGCCAAAGAGCCTTAGAGGGTCAGAAGCATTATTATGTACACAAAGGAGACAGGGGGAGGACGAAGAGCAAAGTTCCCGATGGATAAGGGGAGGGAAATTCTGGTTGACAGGTTCAAACCCAAACATTTCCTTCTCATTACTAATTTTCGGCATGATCACGGAGAAAACCCTACCGTATGCTTCCTCTACAGAAGAAAAATGCTATCCAGCTATTCCTGGTCACAATGAGAGTCCTCATGGAGACACACATTCGGAAAGGAACAAGCAGAATCAGTAAATGCTGGACACATATTCATACAGCATTAAAAAATGTATGAAGACAGAGAAGGAGGTTACTTTGGCATATTAAGTCTATTTTACTTAGAGCAATCCTGTTCCCCCACTGATTGTCCCTGTAACCTATTCTCTCCATCAACACTCTCTCACCTTGCCACCTCTCTCACCATCCCACCCCTTCCAAGTTTCTCCCTTTCATCTACACACAAGGGAATTACAACAGCCTATTTGCCTACCAACCCAAGTGACTTTAGATCACGGGATGAATGTGGAGTGCCTATGAGAAACCTACGCAGTAACAGGGAGAACATGCAAATTCCACAGACAGCACCAGAAGTCAGGATTGAAGCCAGGCCACTGTGGTGAGGCAACAGCCCAACCAGCTGCACCTCTATGCCGCCCATCATCATACCCAGAGTGGCACATCTCTGTGACTAGGAAGCATCATTTGCAGGTCACACAGCCTCTTGGTGTGTCAGGCAGCTGTACTACATTATAAGGAAGGAAGAAAATACTCACTGATTGACTGACTGTAAACTTTCAGCACCATCTATAATTATAGAATGAAGATAAAGTATTAATCAATAAAAGATCAATCTAATTAGATTTGATTACTTTTTAAAAGGGCTCTGGCCCTCATGCCTTGTTGGGGAACTTCAATATAATAAACTTATTATTATATTGAAAATACAATATTTAAAAATTAGTTCTGATGATGATTGGCAAAGTCAGTATTTGCTGCCCATCACTAGATTGACATTCTTCTTGAATCATTGATCATGGTCACATTTTTTAATTAGATTTTTATCTGCAATGATTTTTGTAAAAAGTTCAGATCTTTTGTAGTCTTCTTAAAGCCAAGCTAGAGAGACATTAGTTTTACAACAATAGATAAGTTGTACTTGTAATGAGGTTTAATATTCTGGCAAGTTAAAGATATACATAATCTCATTTTCTTAAAGCCCAAGTATTGTAAATAGCTACATCCTTGAGGTCAGTTAGGAAAGTTCTGAGATGTTACGTAACAGGTTACTGTATTTCTCAGGAATGCCAAAATCAGTTCACCTACAACGATTATTTTTGTGGGTAATGCATAACCGTCACTTAAAAGAAATTGTGAATTTGACTTGCAGAGCCCTCACATCCAGAAATGAGTCATATTAGTTTGTTTTTGATTGTATTGAATGACAGGACAAATGTTTCCTGACCCTGTTCATTCCCTCCTCACACCAGTTTCTTGGTTTTATATTTATTTTCCTGGACGTCTTCATGCCCCTCCAATGTCAATGCCACTGGAGGACGGGAACAGCTTTGTCTCCTCCATGAACTCTACGTAGTTGGCAACCTCTTTTTTCTGCTTGTGTGGCAAGGCAAAAGAAGAACGGTCCCAACCCAAACGTCACCTATTAATTTTCTCCAGAGATGCTGCCTGACCTGCTGAATTACACAGCATGTTGTGTCAATCTTTGGTATAAACCAGCATCTGCAGTTCCTTATTGCATAAAAAGAGAGGGAAATAAGTTCAATTATTTTAACTCACAAGGCAGTACTCAATTGTCTAGAAAAACAGCATTTCAAGAAACTAACTTCAGCGTTAAAAATAATGGATGAAAATATTGGCAAACCACAAAAAAAAGCTGCAAGCCTGAGGGTTGGGGAAATTTCAGAAGTCAGCAATGGAAAACTTAGATACTGATTAAGTAGAATACAAGAGGCTAGCAAGAAACAAAATATATTCAATAGATCGGTAAAAAGGAATTGATTAGATGAAGTTAATGGGCTCCCAAGATGTAGGCAGAAATTATGTGTAAGAAAATATATAATTACATATAATAAGAAAATATGAAATTAAATATTCTGTCTTCACAGGAAGCATATAAACCTTCCACAAATGGTGAACTACAGATTTAGACTGAACGTGCTCAAGGAAATCAGTATTTTTTTAAAAAGTGTTGGAGAGAACTCATGCAACTGAAAGGCGGTATATCCCAGGGATAGACACAAAGTGCTGGAGTAACTCAGCGGGACAGGCAGCATGTCTGGAGAAAAAGGATGGGCGACGTTTCGGGTCTGGACCCTTCCTTCTTTAGACTGAAGAAACGTCACCCATCCTTATTTTAGTCTGAAGAAGGGTCTCGACCCGAAACGTTGCCCATTTCCTTCGCTCCATAGATGCTGCCTCACCCGCTGAATTTCTCCAGCACTTTTGTCTACCCCCATTCATCCTGTACTGATCACTCCCATTCATCCTCTACTGATCTCCATTCATCCTGTACTAATCCCCTCATTCATCCTGTAGTGATCTCCCATTCATCCTGCAGACCCTCCGATCCACACTGTTCTGACCCCCCGCCCCCCCCTCCATCCATCCTGTACTGATCCCCCCCCATTCAGGAAGAATGCGGGGAACAGTCTGAAGAAGGGTGTCCACCCGAAATATTGCCTATTTCCTTCGCTCCATAGATGCTGCCTCACCCACTGAGTTTCTCCAGCATTTTTGTCTACCCCCATTCATCCTGTACTGATCCACCCATTCATCCTGTACTGATCCCTCCCATATTGATCCCCCCCATTCAACACCACTGACATCCCCCGTGCTCTCCCCCCACAATTTTACATACTCCAACCAACCCGTACTAATTCACCTGCCTCAATCCATCCATTCCGCACCAATTTCCTTCTCAACACCCACCCCCCCCCCCCCCCCCCCCCACCATCTATCCACCCCGCACTTGATTCACCACCCCCCCCTCCCTTCCTGACCATATTGTGCTGTAAATGTCTTCAGAGCAAACATTGACTATGTTTGATGACGGAATGCAATCAAATGTGTTTTAATTCCCAAAGTTATTATTTGTTTTAGTCCATAAAGATGGATTAATTAAATTGTGAACACGTGAAACATTAAAACCGCAATGTTCGATTGTCACTGCTACCGTTGACAAGTTATTACAAAATTCATTTTAATGGCAAATCAATGCTCTTAATATGGAGTATCAGTAATGTAGTTATTTAATGAGCAACATTCACTACTATACGTTGGATTTATCCAGGTTTTACTTCTACAGTCGGTCATATACATCACAAATTTGGTCAGGAGATATGTCCTTTGAAATGTTAACGTTAATTCTGAAGTGGGAATGATAGAAACAGCGTTTATCAATAATTTATTTTTAAATCTGGTGCGTACAAACTGGGTATCTTCATTGCTGTTCACAACACGTACATCTAATCTGAATGTCCGGTAATGTGGCGTTTTGACACCTTTAAACATATTACCAAAAGAACATTTGCTGCAGTCATGTCCTTTGGCCATCTCTTGTCAGTTAATGTAATGTTTAACCTGTCAGATGGGTATAGTTGGTTTTAACAGCTATTATCATAAAATGCCTTTAGAAATTTCCTTGCAACCTGTATATTTTGTTATGGATAAATTATGTGGGAAGCTAGAGTGTTTCTGTACCAATAGCAATAACGACCCATGCTATGGCCATGTCATGATAATTTTCAGTCCTTCACAGAAGACATGCTTGCATCAATCTATAGTGTGCATGTTTAAGCATATATGTTACCATGGTCCAGGATTTATTGACACAGGTTGATCATATGCTGAATAATCCAACCACATTTTTGTTTGTAAGTGGAAAGAACTAATAAAAATTGCATTAATTGCAATGTGTAAAAAGAGTTGAGATACTGTATTATAATTTTGCTGCATGTCATTGTGGTATATATCATGTCTTGATTGGTGAATATGTTTAGTTTGTGACTTTATTTGAAGCAGAAATAATATGTGAATGCTTCAATGAGCATAATTCCGACTGGTAACTACGCACTTCGTCCGAGCACATATATCGCACGCGTCATGCAAACCGTCTTAAATGACCACCTAAACTGTCATTTGGCAACTTAAAAAGCTGCAAAGGGTGCCCAGCTGGCAACAGGGGAAAAAAGTTAAGTGAGAGCCCTGAACAGGAGCAAATAAGTGGTTATTTAAGTATCCAACACAAAGCTTTGGCTGATACACCTATAGTATTTCAAACTACTTTCATGCCAAACAATAGTAATGGAACAATTATTCCAAATCCATGGATCTCCTCATCTTTGTAACCAATTCCAAATACATGGACCTCCTCATCTTTATAACCATCTCCAATTCTATCACCACTGTACACACACAAACCCAGACTCTGACCTTGGTGAACTCTCTCCCTTCAATCAATCACATCACACCTTCAGCATTCTGTGGTTTTATTTGCCCAAAGCCTGTACTCTTTCAATCCAAATTATCTGTCTCTCCTTTAAATCCATCCCTGTGATTAAGCTTTGAGTCACCCTTCCTAAATTCCACTTTGGCCATGTAAACATTTTTTGATTAAGCCTCCAAGGTGTTGTGTTATTTCTCCATGCTAAAATGCTAGATGAATGCAAATTGCTGGCACAGCTATAGAAAAGAGCGATTCATCCATTTGATGGTAAAGAGGACTACTCAGATGTACCAGAAAAGAACTCACGTTGGTCAGAAGCCAGCTAGCCTATATTATCCAAGTTAATGAGATCAAGCTTCAGAGAACATGGCAACAATAGATAAGAGGGCTTGGTAACTTTCTGCTGCATGAAGTTGCATATTCTCTTCAGCCGTTTGCCAGATTTCAATTTCAGGTCATTAACTTCTCAGCATTGAACAATTGATCACAGTACTATCTGCAAAACCTCGCCTGACATACATGACAACTTTGTATATCAACCTTCTGAGAAATAGGCAGGATGTTGCCACTGTTCTTCCCTGACGATTCCCAGCATCATATCCAGCAATGACAGGCCGTTGTAAACAGGTGCCCTCGGTCTTGATAGCCCCAGTGTAGAACTCTCTGCTATAGTCTCCCAGTCCTATAGCATCATAGAGATGCCAATCATTCCATTGTTTTCTACATCAAGTCCTTCCCACACATCTGTAATGATGCTCGAGGTGTCCCGTCATATTCATTTGCCTCTTAACAGCAATTGTAAACGGACTAAGTGCTCAAAATTTCTTCTCAACTTTCCTTTTGAAGATAAGATCATAATGAAACCAAGATGCTCTGGGTCACAGCCTCATTAGTAAGTTCTGTTCCTTCTTGCCATAGCTACTTTGCATTTTCACCAATTGCTCCAATTCACTTACTATATTGTTGACGGATGAAATGTATGGGTGCTTATGCTAGGAAGCAGGTTTATGCTAGGAAGAGTGCTTGTCAATGTTCAGGAAAGTACTTTGTTGGTGACAACAATGCCTCCAAAGTCATAATTTACTTACTACTGACTAAAGGAATTATAAAAATAATTTAAATAATGCATCAGAATATCTTGGTCCTTTAAACAGAAAACGTCCCATATTAGCTCTCACTTTGTATGAACAGGTGTTTATATACACACAATCTAAAGGCATCCTTTCATCCACTCTCACATTCTCTGAAGTGTAGGCACATTGGGGAGGAGGGAGAGGCAGTGGTGGAAGGCAAAAGGGATTGGCTTGGGTGTTGGTGAACCACCCACTGTGAAAATGGAACTAATCCATTTTCCTGTCACTCACCACAATCCAGTTCACCCAATTCATCCAATTCATCCATAATCTCACCCCAGCTCTTCTTTGGAATACAGTCTATAAGAAAGAAAAGATGCCTGGAAATGAAACAGTAAAGCAATGAGAAACTCAAACCCTTTCCAGATACAGATTTTTGGAACTTTCTGAAAATACAACACCAGGAGTGTGTCAGAATTGACTAGACAAGACATTTTTTTAAGTGATTGCAGTGATGGAGTGCTGGACTCCATTCTGACAACACAAGCTAAATCCCAGGCTGCTATTCAAGCTTACCTCAATGATACATAAACACACTCACAACTATTAAATTGAAACAAGTCCTTGAAACAATGCAATATCACAAATTATTCTATTTACTCATACCATGCCAAGGAAGAATTTAATCATCCAGACATTTTATTTGTCTATGTCAATTGTCGCAACCTTTGGAGCTTTCTTTTAACAATTCAGTCAAGAGCCAAGAAGTAGTAAAAATTTGAAAAGATAGGTTAATTTACACAGCAGGGTATGAGGATGGAAGAACAGTTAAAGAAAAAGATCTGAATATAGAAAAAGAGAAATGCCAAGTCACATAGAACTTTTAAAATGCTTAAACAATTTAGGTGTTTAGTTGATCAATAATACAGTAGAAAAGCTACTTGCACGTCAAAGTAATATTATTTGAATTATGTTGAATTATACAACAAGAAATTGGTCCTTAGTTAGCAAAGCCAAATGCATACATGAATGAATATTGGCCACCTGTTGTATCTACCTCTACAGATTCAGTTCCACAATGGAACCAAATTAGCAGAGAGGAATACAACCAAGAGTCCATATGCTCGTATTGCCTGTGTTTAGTGCTCGTTTCTCCCCAAGCCACACAAAACCATATGATCCACCACATTTCCCTAGACTTACCCAAGGTTAATACACGCCATCTAAAAGACTAGTTAGTTAATATTTCTAGTTCATCTCTCATGGCATTCCTTGCAAGTAGTTGCAACTAGTTGTGCTGGCTCGCTGCCAAGGTGGAGCTGTTCAAACACAATTTAATCTTTTAAAGCCACTGCTTTGACATCCCCATAAGAAAATGTTCCAAATCGTTACAATTTATCAATTAGAATTTAATAACAGTTAAGTTTCTGTATATTTTCAGATGCTTGTAAATCATTAGATCCTATTGGAGATAAAGGTCAGGAAAACCTAGCAGAAAAATGTATTTGATTTTCTCTTCTAGTTAGTTAATATTTCTAGTTCATCTCTCTAGTTTGACACTGTGCTAGTAACATACACCCAATGCTTGACTGCTACATTTGGATTTATCCGAAATTTAAAAACAGCCAGATTTTGGCACTCACCTTTCACTGCAGGCTGTTCCATGATAATCTGCAAGACAAATTGTGTTAAATTGCACTCAAATCATAAGTATCTTAAATCTTTCCTAACTTGGATTAAAAAAAATACAATCAGATCTACTGTCTTTCTGACTCATTAGACAACTTAAAACATTTTAAAGGTATATTACATAATTAAACTTTTTTTGTCCAACTAGCAAACTAGCTAACTTTTTTGTTTAAGAAGTAACTGCAGATGCTGGAAAATTGAAGGTACACAAAAATGCTGGAGAAACTCAGCAGGTGCAGCAGCATCTACAGAGCGAAGGAAATAGGCTACTAATGCTACACTTGTCGCTTTACCTCAACCGCAAGAAATGCTACTTGTGGCTTTACCTCCCCCCTCGACTCCATTCAAGGACCCAAGCAGTCTTTCCAGGTGCGACAGAGGTTCACCTGCACCTCCTCCAACCTTATCTATTGCATCCGCTGCCCTAGATGTCAGCTGATCTACATCGGTGAGACCAAGTGTAGGCTTGGCGATCGCTTCGCCAAACACCTCCGCTCGGTTCGCAATAACCAACCTGATCTCCCGGTGGCTCAGCACTTCAACTCCCCCTCCCATTCCGAATCCGACCTTTCTGTCCTGGGCCTCCTCCACGGCCAGAGTGAGGACCATCGCAAATTGGAGGAGCAGCACCTCATATTTCGCTTGGGCAGTTTGTACCCCAGCGGTATGAACATTGAATTTTCTAATTTCAGGTAGTCCTCACTGTCTCCTCCCCTTCTCAGCTCTCCCTCGGCCCTCTGGCTCCTCCTCATCCTTACTTCTCCCCCCCCCCACCCTCACATCAGTCTGAAGAAGGGTTTCGGCCTGAAACGTTGCCTATTTCCTTTGCTCCATAGATGATGCTGCACCCGCTGAGTTTCTCCAGCATTTTTGTCTACCTTAGCTAACTTTTTTGTCACCTGGCATATTACTGAAACTACTACTAATCGTGATATGTGCCTATTTTGAGCATTTCCATACAAGAAGTACATAGTGACCTTAACTGGACAAGTTACGTTAAATACTGATCCATGTAGAATCCAAACATCACCATGCTACGAATGAACAAAGTTGTAAGAGTTCCATTAATGATGATTTGGAATAGAGTAAAAATGATCGTGTAAAGATACCCCAGTTTCATGCACGATATTCAACGCCTATTGTGATATTGAATCATCGTGATCATGCAATGAAGCTCGTCTCAAGTTGAAAAGAGATATACTACAAATGGTTTCCCATATGTGTATATTTTCCCCAGTTTGGGTTCTGACGACTGAACAATTAGTTGTTTCAAGTTCAGTTTGGCAGGAAAAGTACTTCCTTCTTCTATGGTTTCAATTGTGATTATTCTTTTTCAAAATGAGCCGTTAAAATGTCCCTGTATCTTTGCCCTCAAATGCTGGCTCAAAAATGAGAGTAATTAATTATCAGTAGAATTTTTATTTTAAAACTTGCCACACAAGTTACTCCCAGGCTATTAACTGATGAGTGTTATGGAACAGCTATCAATGCAAACAAATGGGGATGTCTGCGTTTCAAATTCTCATTCTAAGCTTTAGAATTCTGTCCAAATATACTTTTTTTTAAATTGGCCTGGAGGTTTGGCTCCTGCACAAAACAAAAGACGACGAGCCCTCCAAAGTAGTTATCTTCTTTTAGCTCAAATACTGTCGAAAATTGAGGAGATTTCCCTGCCTGCCTTCACTTTGCTCTTTTGAACTGTATTTGGAACTTGGGAGAGACAGTCACATTCCATGACTTCTCAGCATTGAAACCAAGCCTCATCATACCAAGTTCATCTATTCCTGAGGGTTCAAACGTGGAACTAATCAATCCCCATTGCCTTCCTTATACAAATTTCAGGCTTTGTATCATCCAATTACTTCTTACCAATTTTCTAGTGCATCAAATGTAAGCAGAGTACTGTATATTTAAGTCTTTGCACAGCTTTCCACACAAAATATCAAATAACTGGTAAAACACACATTGATTTGTTTGAATACTTCTGTGTTGTGGGAAGTCTAAGCTGTCCTCCTCCTAACACACGTCCATCACATTCCTATGTTCATGCCATTCCAAGGAGTGATGAGGGGAATCGCCCAGCCGAGAAACATTTAACGTCAATGCTCTTTCCACAGTAATCAATGGAGAGGGTCTCTCCAATAATAAGCGCAAAGAACTTTGACATAGAAACCAGTCTCTACCCATTCCCATTCTTACACAATCCACCAGGCCAAAATGCTCATATGGCCTCCTTTCTCCCAAGCCTCACCCCAAATTGTAGCTTTTCCTAATTTCGCTCTTTGATCTTTCTCCAAATTAATGAAGTCCACAAGATACCGTTCGCTCCTTCATCTAGATTCTGACCACCTATGTTTTATTCCTGGACTCTAGAATAACTGAAATAACATTAAATAGTTGCCTTCAAAGAATGTTCTCCACCCTCCCTCTTTATTTCAATCTGCCCATATCACCTTTCCTCACCAAAAAAAATCAAGTCCTTTCATGTTACTGCCCCCACTTCCAACCTCCCTTTGTCCTCCCAAGTCATTGAATGTGCCAGAGCTTCCCAACTTCACGCTCACCTTCACCAGAACTCCTGGTCTGAATCCCTGCAGTCAGGTTTCCATTCCCAGCACAGTCCTGAAATGGCTCTGATCGAAGTTCATTGTTACAATTGCACGCAGTGCAAATATTGGCAATCTATTCCTCCATGTCCACTGATGCAGTTGATCACATCCACCCTCCAACACCTCTCTGCAAAGTCATCCAAGAACACAGCATCAATTTTCTTCTGCATATTGACAACATCCAACTCACATCTCTTGATCCCACCATTGTCTCCAAAATGTCAATGAATCTATCTTACATCCAATGATAAATAGGCAGTGGCAAGTAATGGGAATATCAACCCATCATCTTTAGTCCCAGTCACAAACTTGGTTTGTTACCCATTGACTCCATCTCTCTCCATCAAGAATGTCTGAACACCAACTGGACAGTTCATAATCTTCATGTCATTCTTGACTCAAAGGCAAGATGCACATCTCTTGTCCAGGTTACAGAAGGCCACCTATTTCTACTGCAGTAATGCCATCCAGGTCTTCCCCAGATTCACCCCAACTAATGAAATGCACAACCACACATATTTGTCACCTCTGCCAACACACTCCCATCTGGATTCCCTACCTAAACAACATTCAAAATGTCTACTGCCACTGTCTCAACTCATACTACCATATTCAACCTGACTCAACTCAATTTTTAACATTCACAAATCCCTTCAAATTCTTGCCTGACACAAAATCAGTCCTAATTTAATTGCTCCTATGGGCTGTCTGGACCTCAGCTCCAGAATTCACTCACAATACTTTTTTCTTCCTTAATACAGCCCCTAAATAAACATAATCCTCTGGCCAAACTTTTGGCAATCTTCCCTTATCACCTTGTGAATCTCCTAGGTACATTTGTTTGCTACATTAATAAAAAATAATTCATTGGCAACTAGTCTTCCCATCCTCTCCTCTCCTCTCCACATACACACGCCCACATTGTCAAAGCATCTATGCTGTTAATATCAGGGCAAGTTGATTCTATCATTAAGACAGAGGCACAAGGAACTGCAGATGCTGGAATCTTGAGCAAAAGAAGTGCTGAAGGAATTCAGGTCAAGCAGCATCTGTGGAGGGACAAACAGAAATGGACAGACAACGATCTTGGTCAGGGTTGATCCATTGCTCACAGATTCTGTCTGACCCATTGAGGTCATCCAGCAGTGAGTTATTTTTCCCTGAAGATTCCAGCATCTGCAGTTCCTTGCGAGTCAGTCTGAAGCGTCCCAACTCATTCGTCCTTTTTCCTCCACAGATGCTGCCTGACAGTTCCTCCAGCACTTTGTTTTACTCAATATTCCAGCATCTGCAGTTGTTTTTGTCTACACCTACCATTTGTCAAACTTTGCCTCCACCCTCACCCCTTTTCCAGCTTTCTCCCTTCCCTTCATGTCTCATCATCCGCCCATTTCCCTGCACAGATGCTACCCGGCCCGCTGAGATCCTCCAATACTTTGACTTTATTATTAATTTTGGATGGCAAATGTCAACCTTGTTCTTATTAGCTACCAATCACCATCAACACTTCAATGCTTGAAAGGTCAGGCTGAACTATGGCTGGCTAAATTAAAACCTGGCCTGATGGCTTGCTTAGACCAAGTGCATCACCATGATGTAACAATGAATCCAAGCAACACACGGGTACACCACATCTTCTGGTAATTGTATCCGATTTTTCATTCATCAGATTATACTCCATAATGACAGTTATCTCATCCTGGATTATTATGATGTCCTGTTTTATTAAAACAAAGGCTCCCTTCACAAATCATCAAACTTACCAATTCCAGCGAAGTTCAGAAACTGGAAAGAACATAACATGAATTAATTTATTGGATGACAAAACAGATCCAATTTAAAATCCCACTGTTTTAATGAAATCGCGCTCGCAAACTTACCGTTCAGGAATGGAAAAGTACAAAATGATAATTCTAGAAAAAAAAGTAATGACTGAAATTGTCAGCGCACCTTGTGGGGGGGGGGAGGGGGAAGCTAAAAAGGTGTATCGATAAACAATCAGCTTCAATATTCTTTCTTTAAACAACGATTTCATAGAGAATTCCTAATTTCACAGGGATTATGCCACCCCCGGTTCTCCACACACACCACCTCGGCCAGCGTCAACTGAAGCTGAATTTAAAGCCGCGGCTGCCTCACGTGGACAATCCCGCCTTTGTGTCGCCCTCGCCCATCGATCTCGCACAAGCTCTCGCGGGGAGGAACGAGCAGCCGCCTTAGTTCCCGCCCAAGCGCGGCGTCCACATGGAAGACAATCCGTCCGCACACTTTCACTTAAACCTCGGGAAACGATTAAAGAATGAATCAAATATAGAAACAAGGTACTGCAGATGCTGCTTTACACAAGAGGACACAAAGTGCTGGAGTAACTCAGCGGGTCAGGCAGCATCTCTGGAGAACATGGATAGGTACAAATTCCTGAGCATTAATAACTAGGGTGACCTGTCCTGCGCTCAGATGTAATCACAAAGAATGTTGGACTCAGCCGCGTTCATTATGTGCACAGCCTTCCCCAGCATCGAAAGCATTAACTGCCTCAAACGGCATATCTCATCGAGGATCCCCAACATCCGAGCCATGCCCTCCCCTCGCTGCTATCATTGGGCAGGAGGTACTGAAGCCTGAAGTCCCACGCCATCAAGTTCAGGAACAGCTACTTTCCTACAACCATCAAGTTCTTCAAACTACCCGGATAATCTTACTCCTACCTCGGCAATGGAACAGTACGGGCCATCTCTGACACTACGATGGACTCGTTTCCCTATGATGCATTTTTGCACAATTGTGCAAAGCCTTTATTCTTTTCTTGGATAATTTGTTTAATTCACGTATAATTTTTGTTTCTGTGTGTTGTCTCAGCGTTCGATGCTACTGTAAGCAAGATTTTCATTCTACCTACACCCACAATTTTCATCTGAACGACTGTAATAATCCAATTGTTTTATTTTTCATTCAGTCAGCAGAAGCATCCATTTCTTCTGTTAAGTAACCGTCCAGTGGTTATGAGCCTGCTCAAAATGTACTTGAAATATTGACAAATTTAAAAAAAAATATTTCTTACTACTGTGTATTGAAATGAGAGACTTTATGTGAATCAGTGATGGATAAGTAGACTTTAAAAGATCAGAATTACCAGGATCTCATTTAATGGCAGATCAGGAAGATATCAGAATTTTTGACCCATACAATGGATCAAGCCAGTTGCCCCAGAGCAGTAGTGCTAGTAGAGTCCCTTTGTCTTGTTTTTGGAGTGGAATATTGCAACCTTCCCGTGATCCGCCCTGTTTCGACGAATGCAATCAACCCTGCGTGCACAATCAAATAGAACAAGCTGTCCTACAACTTTAGGCTGTGCATGCCATACGCAAGAAAAAGAAGAAGTCCTGTTTTTGATCACATTTTCCTGCTGCTTCCATTGTGAATGTGAAGGCCCGGCCTACTCCAAGAGAATTTTCCTTCTGCTTGCTGATTTGCGTGCAACCTCAGTAATGTTCTGTTCCTTTGGACTCCTTCACTGATTGACATTTCTTGTCGAGTCTGTAATAAAAAACCCTATCAGGAAGTATTTTTCAGAAAGCAGCAAAATACAGGAGACAGGATGCGGAACAAAAAGTCAAATGCACAATAGGTGTTAGGCGTAATGGTGGTGTATCCAGTCTTTAATTGTAAAGCTCAGCAAATTCACTTTTCAAATCCCTACAACCCACTGCCACTGCCAACAAAGGACACATACCACTGTGCAGTTACTTTGAAAATCATAGTTTTCTAATCGATGCCCTAATCCCCACATAATTTGTTTTGTGTCTCAGATTTAACTCAATCTTTAGTTCCCATTTCAACTTTCCCCCCTTCACTTCTCGTGCAACCTCCCACCTACTTCTGAGCTGATACAACTCAATATAAACAAATGTGACATAATGTTGAGAAAAATAATAGTGAAAGGAAAATTTCCTGAACCAGCACAACTTTTGACAAAATGTAGCAAAAAGACAGTTGTATAAAATGTTTTGTGCAGTGAAATCAAATCTACATACTATGTGAAAATATTTACTTTGCACATATTTTTAAATATCCTTACAAATATAAATGTACTTTAATACATTTTTTGTGCATTTAACGGTAATTTACTTCCACTCCCTTTATTCAACCCCGCCCACAATTAAATATATTACAATTTACAATTCCATACATTTTTTCAGCTATTTAAATTTCAATTAGTATACAATTTATATCTGACATTTAATCATTTACATTTAATCAAGATTACTAATCATAAAAATGCTTACAATACACCATAATAATAAGTAACATCCTCCTTAGCCACATGCAATCCTCCCTCATCATACTAGCCTTAAACAAGATGATGAGAAATGTTAAGATTAAGCTTCCAGATATGATTGTCCATTATCTGTTAGAATAAAAGCTGAAAATGCTGACTAAGCCTCAACATTTCAGGCAGCATCTATTGGAAGAGAAACTTAACGTTTCAAATCAAAGACTTTTCATCAGAACTGATAAAGAGAGAGATGCAGGGTCTCGATTGAACAACAATCATCTCTTTGCCTCCAGAGTTATTGCTTAACCTGCTGATCTCCAGAAGTTCTGGAGGAATCAGTCTGAGGAAGGGTCTCCATATGTTTTTGTTATTGTTAGTGTCCAAAAAGATATTTTAATTTTTCTAGTAGATATTTTTTGAAAAATCTATCTTTATTGTATTTGAGGAGATATTCTACCAGCTTCCTTCCTATTTCCCCCCATAAAGTTGACAATAATCATACAGCTCAAAAAAGACCATTTCGACTTAAGTTTTATCTTGAATTCCCAATGGAATTTGCCAGTGACTCATGGGCCCGAGCTTAATCTTGTCCACATTTATAAACATCTCTATACCTATCCTAAGTGACCAAAAAAGTGATCAAAGGTATGATCCTAAGCAATCACCTGCCATTCTGAGAAGGCTTATTTCTTCCTTCAGTTTTTATTCATACTCTCATGGCGACACAGACAGGGCACACTTCCATTGGTCACAATAACCCTGATGTGTATTGCAGAGTTATCACAGCTGCACCACTTTTCTCATCTTAGGCGTCCATTACTAAAATGAAGCATCTCTTTAGCTGACACTGTTGTATCCTACAAGCTCAACTATGAGTTGCGATCAAACAAGATTTGTGTGACCCAGTAACACACCTTAGGACATTTATGCTTTGGGTAAGGAGAGGAAGCAAATACAAGCCAACATAATGTAAGACTTAATTTTGAAAGTGGTCCCCACACTTCTCCCCACCCATCTCCATACACATTTTTCACAATAAAACGACCTCTGCCAATTTAGTCTGTGGCTTTGTACGTTGCACATTTAGCCAGTTATTTGCTTCGTTTGGGAAAGTAAAGATGCTGACTTTTCAAACTCAAAGCCGGACAAAATATTCATTATCTTGCAACACCTTCTGTCCCCATGAGCATTGGGTACATATAACTCCCGTGGTTTCCTGTTTACTGTAAAATCTCCCCTCACATCCCTTCCTCCCGCTTCAAACATCCATAAATATAAAAACCTCACAATCATTTGCAAACATTTGTTCTCCGGTGAAGCAATTCACACAGCACAGTGAAAGAACCACTTATTCAGGTCAGTCGCAACTTTATTCCGACATTGCTTTGATAACTGAACAATGGGTTTGTAATGAAAAATATTATCTATTCATTTCATTATTTTGTGCTTTAGTTGTGATATTTACATTGTACTGTTTCTAAGAAACGCAACAGTCGAGGCATAGCTTTGATACCATAACCTGATTTTCAGATCAATTGTGTTTCAGAACAGCTCTTTGCAAAGAGCAGTCATGAAACGTGATTGACCTGAAACAATAACTGTTTTTCACTCCAAAGCTGTTGTCTCAACCGCTATTTCCAACATTTTCTGTTCTTTTTTATCATTTCGGACCTGATTTTTAATACGTGGTTGTTTGAGCAGTTTTTTAAAAAGTAATTATAGCTGATCATACCAACAATAAGTCCTTTCAGAATGCAGGCAGAGGGGAAGATGAATCATAGATACATAGATACATAGAAAATAGGTGCAGGAGTAGGCCATTCGGCCCTTCGAGCCTGCACCGCCATTCAATATGATCATGGCTGATCATCCAACTCAGTATCCCGTACCTGCCTTCTCTCCATACCCCCTGATCCCTTTAGCCACAAGGGCCACATCTAACTCCCTCTTAAATATAGCCAATGAACTGGCCTCAACTACCCTCTGTGGCAGAGAGTTCCAGAGATTCACCACTCTCTGTGTGAAAATTTTTTTTCTCATCTCGGTCTTAAAGGATTTCCCCCTTATCCTTAAACTGTGACCCCTTGTTCTGGACTTCCCCAACATCAGGAACAATCTTCCTGCATCTAGACTGTCCAACCCCTTAAGGATTTTGTAAGTTTCTATAAGATCCCCCCTCAATCTTCCAAATTCTAGTGAGTACAAGCCGAGTCTATCCAGTCTTTCTTCATATGGAAGTCCTGACATCCCAGAAATCAGTCTGGTGAACCTTCTCTGCACTCCCTCTATGGCAATAATGTCCTTCCTCAGATTTGGAGACCAAAACTGTACGCAATACTCCAGGTGTGGTCTCACCAAGACCCTGTACAACTGCAGTAGAACCTCCTTGCTCCTATACTCAAATCCTTTTGCTATGAAAGCTAACATACCATTCGCTTTCTTCATTGCCTGCTGCACCTGCATGCCTACTTTCAATGGCTGGTGTACCATGACACCCAGGTCTCGTTGCATCTCCCCTTTTCCTAATCGGCCACCATTTAGATAATAGTCTGCTTTCCTGTTTTTGCCACCAAAGTGGATAACCTCACATTTATCCACATTATACTGCATCTGCCAAACATTTGCCCACTCACCCAGCTTATCCAAGTCACCTTGCAGTCTCCTAGCATCCTCCTCACAGCTAACACTGCCCCCCAGCTTAGTGTCATGCTCAAACTTGGAGATGTTGCCTTCAATTCCCTCATCCAGATCATTAATATATATTGTAAATAGCTGGGGTCCCAACACTGAGCCTTGCGGTACCCCACTAGTCACTGCCTGCCATTGTGAAAAGGACCCGTTTACTCCTACTCTTTGCTTCCTGTTTGCCAGCCAGTTCTCTATCCACATCACTACTGAACCCCCAATACCGTGTGCTTTAAGTTTGTATACTAATCTCTTTTATGGGACCTTGTCGAAAGCCTTCTGAAAGTCCAGATACAACACATCCACTGGTTCTCCCCTATCCACTCTACTAGTTACATCCTCAAAAAATTCTATAAGATTCGTCAGACATGATTTACCTTTCGTAAATCCATGCTGACTTTGTCCAATGATTTCACCACTTTCCAAATGTGCTGCTATCCCATCTTTAATAACTGACTCTAGCAGTTTCCCCACTACCGATGTTAGACTAACTGGTCTGTAATTCCCCGTTTTCTCTCCCCCTCACTTCTTAAAAAGTGGGGTTACGTTAGCTACCCTCCAATCCTCAGGAACTACTCCAGAATCTAAAGAGTTTTGAAAAATTATCACTATTGCATCCACTATTTCTGGAGCTACTTCCTTAAGTACTCTGGGATGCAGCCTATCTGGCCCTGGGGATTTATCGGCCTTTAATCCATTCAATTTACTCAACACCACTTCCCGACTAACGTGGATTTCACTCAGTTCCTCCATCTCCTTTGACCCACGGTCCCCTGCTATTTCCGGCAAAGTAGTTATTCAATTAGTCCGCCATATCCTTGTTCCCCATGATCAATTCACCTGTTTCTGACTGCAAAGGACCTACATTTGTTTTAACTAATCTCTTTCTCTTCACATATCTATAAAAACTTTTGCAGTCAGTTTTTATGTTCCCTGCCAGTTTTCTTTCATAATCTATTTTCCCTTTCCTAATTAAGCCCTTTGTCCTCCTCTGCTGGTCTCTGAATTTCTCCCAGTCCTCTGGTATGCTGCTTTTTCTGGCTAATTTGTACGCTTCATCTTTTGCTTTGATACTATCCCTGATTTCCCTTGTTATCCACGGATGAACTACCTTCCCTGATTTATTCTTTTGCCAAACTGGGATGAACAATTTTTGTAGTTCATCCATTCAGTTTTTAAATGCCTTCCATTGCATATCCACCGTCAACCCTTTTAGAATTAATTGCCGGTCAATCTTGGCCAATTCACGTCTCATACCCTCAAAGTTACCTTTCTTTAAGTTCAGAACCATTGTTTCTGAATTAACAATGTCACTCTCCATCCTAATGAAGAATTCAACCATATTATGGTCACTCTTGCCCAAGGGGGCACGCACAACAAGACTGCTAACTAACCCTTCCTCATTACTCAATACCCAGTCAAGAATAGCCTGCTCTCTCGTTGGTTCCTCTACATGTTGGTTTAGAAAACTATCCCGCATACATTCCAAGAAATCCTCTTCCTCAGCACCCCTGCCAATTTGATTCACCCAATCTATATGTAGATTGAAGTCACCCATTATAACTGTTTTACCTTTGTTGCACGCATTTCTAATTTCCTGTTTGATGCCATCCCCAACTTCACTACTACTGTTCGGTGGCCTGTACACAACACCCACTAGCGTTTTCTGCCCCTTAGTGTTTCGCAGCTCTACCCATACCGATTCCACATCCTCCAAGCTAATGTCCTTCCTTTCCATTGCGTTAATCTCCTCTCTAACCAGCAACGCTACCCCACCTCCTTTTCCTTTCTGTCTATCCCTCCTGAATATTGAACATCCCTGGATGTTCAGCTCCCAGCCTTGGTCACCCTGGAGCCATGTCTCCGTGATCCCAACTAAATCATAATCATTAATAGCTATCTGCACATTCAACTCATCCACCTTATTACGAATGCTCCTTGCATTGAGACACAAAGCCTTCAGGCTTGTTTTTACAACGCTCTTACCCCTTTTATAATAATGTTGAAAAGTGGCCCTTTTTGATTTTTGCCCTGGTTTTGTCTGCCTGCCACTTTTACTTTTCACCTTGCTACCTATTGCTTCCACCCCAATTTTACACCCCTCTGTCTCTCTGCTCACCCATTTAAGAACCCCACCACCTCTTATTCTCTGTTTATTATTGTTTTCTTCTTCCCCCCTACATGTTGGGTCTGGGTGCTTTCCTTCTCTGCCTCCTGCCTCACACACTGTCTACTAGCTTTCTCTATTTGAGTCCCTTCCCCCAACCGTTCTAGTTTAAAGTCTCCCCAGCTAGCATCTTGCTAGCATCTCACTAGAGGTGGTGGGAGATTAAAGAGGATGATCCATTGGATGTCAAGGTTAATGGGGTGGAAGGTGAGGATAAGAGGAACCCTATCCTTGCTCCGACTAATACAGGCGGTGAGAGAAGAAATGGAATAGGCATGGTTGAGGGCTCTCAACTAAGGTGGAGGGGAAACCAGAGTTAAGGAAAAAGGAACCTATCTCAGAAAGAAAGGACCATTCCTCCTACCTTTCTTCTGTCTAGGGTCCTAACGGGGTCCTTCCATGTGCAGAGCCATTCAGCACGGAAATAGACTGTAAATTGCTGGACTAAAGCCCCTCGGCTGGCAGCTTCAATCCCCATTCCCTGCTGAGGTCTGGGGCAGTTTGTAAAGGGAGATCAAACAGCTTTAACAATCCTTCAGCAAAGGCAATAGAAACTGAAAATTCCCCTCAAAAAGCAGTGGAAATTGAGCATTTCACCAAAGGACCACACAGCCTATTTTTGGTCGGCAGCCATCTGCGGGCCTATTTCCTTCGCTCCATAGATGCTGCTGCACCCGCTGAGTTTCTCCAGCATTTTTGTGTACCTTCGATTTTCCAGCATCTGCAGTTCCTTCTTAAACAGCCATCTGTGGGCAGTTGGTAACAGGCAGAGTTTCATTAAAAGATAAATGGCCTGTGAAGCCAAGTCGATCATACATTGAAAACAGGAATTAGACATATACCTAACAGTACAGGAGAACATTAGAGCAAGGGGATCAGCTGTGATCCAAGGCTGCAAATGGAAAAGTTATTAAATCTAAAAATTACAATTGTTTTAATATCTGCAGGTTCTCCATGGCGGACTCAACTGTGACCAGCCCTAGCAGCAGCAACACCACTACTAAAGATTGCAGCGCTCCCTTGTGCCAATGTGTTTACTACATGAGTGGAGAAGCAATGATGTATATAACGCTTGTTTTATACCTGCTAATCTTTGTAGTGGGTCTGGTAGAGAACATTCTTGTTCTTTGGATAAACTGGCAGATGAAAAAGGCCAAGAAAGAAAGCAACTTATATATTTTTAATTTAGCCATCAGTGACATGATTGCTGTGTTAATCATCCCGTTGAGGATAATAGAGATCTTGTTACATTACCGTTGGATCTGGGGCTCCTTTTTGTGCAAACTCGATGGCTTCCTGTATTGCCTTAATCTGTATTGCAACGTCTTTTTCTTGCTCAGTTCGAGTGTGGACAGATACTTCTCATTGCGGTACCCAGCCCAGGCTCAAGGATCCAGGGATCGACGTATCCGCAGGCTGATTTGTGTGTCCGTGTGGACTCTGGCTATGGTATTGTCCATACCAAACTATTTATTTCACCAATTGTATGGATATTACGATAACTATTGCTTCTTGGATAGCAGGAGGTCTTGGTATATTCAAAGTTCTTTAACCCTGATTTTTGGGTTTGTTATCCCCTTTCCCATTATCATTGTGAGCAACATCATCACTGCAAAAGCTGCTAAAGCCTCCGGTAACAAAGAAATCATAAGGACCTGTAAATTAATATATGGTTACATCATAACATTCTTAATCTGTTGGTCCCCTTATTACTTCCTCCTACTCGCTGAGCTGATGGATTGGGACCAAAACTGTTATATGCTGTATGCACTTTATTTTTTTTATGACTTCACTGTGTGCCTCACATGCACTCACTGCATTATAAATCCCATCCTCTTCAACTTTATGTACAAAGATTTCAGGTATCATTTTGCAACCAGCATTGTGAAGTTTTTGCCCAAGAAATATGCCAAGGAAGATGACGATGTGTCCATTTCTTCAGACACCAGACACATTGTGGTGATTTCATGATTTAGTTTATCAAATGGAGAAGGTGCTTCACCGTGAATTAATTAAACAGGGCTTTTTCATCTCCCGATTCCTGTTCAATGTCTCGTGAAATTCTAAAGGCATCTGTCCACTAGAAAGTATTAAATAATTATTTTAATTATATTAAAAGTGAAATGCAGCCTAATTTGAGGGTTCACCCAACAGGGACATCTAAGTTCTTTTGGTCAAAATGTGACTCCTCAAAATATTTATCATGGTCTTTTTAAAACATTTTTGAACAAGAGGACATCAGGTAGAAATCATAAGAGGAAACCAAAGAAGAAAAGTTTATTTTAGAAAGAAAATTAAATTCACAATAACTCATGATTATTCCAGGTGTTGGTCGTTTTCTCACCAAGATGTTTGAAGGTTTTGGTTTCAGTGCCTACCAGTATCTGCACTCTCAATCTCGGCAGACCCTGGTAAAATATGGTTGTTGACTCGTTAAACAGATTAATCTAATCTGCTTGATGAAGAGGACATTGACATTCTCATGAATTAGTAAAAAAGTCAAGAGTTTTTTGGGGTAATTCTGGTGTCCTGAACCAACAAAATACATTAACTGATCATTTATCATTTATGGGTGCTATTAATGCGCAAAAATGGCAATTGCATTTACCTTCATACTTTTCATACGTACATGATCATATGCAAAACATTTTAAGGGCAATGTGATATGGCGCTATTGAAATGCATAGTTTTCTACTTCTTTATAGATTTCCCCCACAGCTCAGTTGACAATGCAGCAGAACTCCGACACACCAAATAGTCTTTGAACAATTCTTGGTCTGTACGGAATCAACCAGCTAAGACATCATTAGCCACGCTGCAATTAATCTCAGCAACCCGAGTTAGGGTTGAAGTTTGGTGTCACTCACTGCGGCTCTCTGTGGCATTTAGGGAGAAGTGTGAAAAGGCGCTATATCAATGCAAAGCTTTTTATGAAATCACTGTTGAAGTTCCTACTTGAAAAAACAGGCACGTGAGCAACTTCAGAAAGCTCACGGCTCATGTGGAGGGGAATTTGTCTGAAAATCTGTAAAATAAATTGTTGTGAACATTGTCTTCTTCATTAACTGTCTGTTTTCTCTTTTCCAAATTATTATTTTCCACTTTTGTTATTTTACAGCATGCTTAATTAAACCGTTTGTCAAACTTCAATCTCTTCATCACTTTACACAACAAAGTATTCAAGACATGAGGCATGGTAGTTTATCATGGACTACATTTGTTCATCATTAAAACACAAACAATGTAAAAAAACAATTGTAATCCTCCACTGAGCCCAAGCAGTATCAGTCTGAAGAAGGGTTCCAATACAAAACACCATGTTCTCCAGAGATGCTGCTTGACCTGCTGAGTTACTCCAGTATTTTGTCTTACCATCAGATAAATCATGGGACTACTGTCACTAACTGGCTCTGACTTAATTCAGCAAACCATTCCCCACAGCCTCTGGAACTAAGCAACAGAAAACACCAGCGTTCTCATGGAAACCACACTCTCCAGTATGGTTTGTCCTGCACCACATACACTGGCCCAAGTAAAACGCATCAGCATCCAGCAACCAAATGAAAGATAAATATGTGTAGAACCATCCCAAGTTTGGTGCTGAACAGAGTAATGTATCCATCTAATATTTTTTCTCTTCATGTATTTGGTGAACTTTTTAAATGTGTCAGTCTGAGGTGATGGGAAAGGTTTATGACTCAGTACTGTGAAGCAAAGACACTTTATTTTGAAAATGTTTTTTTTTATTTTATAAAGAGCTGGGAAGACAAACTGCAGAAACTCACAAAGAAGGGAGCACAATTTGACCAGAAAACTGCTCTGAGAGGAGGATAGTTGCATGTGAATTTTGTGTAGTCACATAAGAGACTGCAGATGCTGGCATCTGGAGCAAAACCTCCCATCCCTTTGCCTCCACAGATGTTGCTCGACCTGCCGAGTTCATCAGGTTACATAAAACAAAAACATTTTTTCAGAAAGAAAGGAGGATGGTTTTGTGGGGTTTTTAATCCGAGTCATATACAGCAGTGCAGCCACTAAGCTTCAATGATAAAAGAATTGTCTAGACATCTCCTTTCTGCCAGCCAACAGTGCAGCTTTTAAATTAAAGCGGGCAGCCCCAGGCAATAATAGATCATGATCCAATATATAATTGGAATGTAAACGTATCATTTAGAATCATCAACTCATTTGAGATTTTTTAATTTAAAGGGTTCCTTCCCAGAGTATATTTTCCACATCTACAAACCTCATGACAGCATAAGCCAGTTTGGTATTCCGACTGCGCATACCCAGGTCATAGGTCACTCGCTACAAACATTCTCGGCAGCTCTGGTGCTGCGTTGTGTGCAGACCTGCATTTCGTCCGTGGTCAGTGTCAGGCTCGAGTCTCCGGTTCCTGGGCGTCCCATTCCCCGGACCCGAAACGTCACCCCTTTCCCCCGGGGATGCTGCCTGTCCCGCGGAGTTGCTGCAGCGTTTTGTGGGCTGGTGCTCGGCTTCTGCCGGTGCCGGGTTGGCCGGCGGTTGCTCAGTGGGTGCAGCTGGCGATCCCCGGCCGGTCGGGGAGCGGGTTCCTCGGGGGTTGGATCGGGGTTGGGCTGGAGTTGGGGCTTCTTCTCCGTGCTGGCTGTGGGCCTGGGGCCGCTACTGCTCCGGGCCGGTAATGACCATCCCAATATCTACGTACCTCAGGGACAACTTGCAAGTCATTGTTACGTAAGGTTTTTTTTTTGCCAAAATGGGAATCACAACAGTGAGAATGACTTACATTTTCTAAATCACAGGTAATTTCACACTTATAACAACCTCCTGGTGCTGCACTATAATTGCCTTAGATGACTTACCTTGTAACATTTATAATGCTTCATTTTTGTCCAATAATCCCACAGACCAGAAACTCATAGGCTCTATGTATTGGAAATACCAGTTTGTCTGTCCTTTATCCTAAGAACAAAATAGAAAGATGGCCTTGACATCTTTTGATGGTGACAAATGTATTTATAAATCTATCTACCTTCAGGAATTTTGCTTTTGTTTTGAGATGTTTCCCTTCCTTTTCCTGAATACCAAGGCCAAAAATAGAGGAATCAGAATTATCGTTAATACCCAGATTGGCACATCTTTGTGACTAGGAAGCATCATTTGCAGGTCACACAGCCTCTTGGTGTGTCAGGCAGCTGTACTAAATTATAAGGAAGGAAGAAAATACTCACTGATTGACATTCTTCTTGAATCATTGATCATGATCACATTTTTTAATTAGATTTTTATCTGCAATGATTTTTGTAAAAAGTTCAGATCTTTTGTAGTCTTCTTAAAGCCAAGCTAGAGAGACATTAGTTTTACAACAATAGATAAGTTGTACTTGTAATGAGGTTTAATATTCTGGCAAGTTAAAGATATACATAATCTCATTTTCTTAAAGCCCAAGTATTGTAAATAGCTACATCCTTGAGGTCAGTTAGGAAAGTTCTAAGATGTTACGTAACAGGTTACTGTATTTCTCAGGAATGCCAAAATCAGTTCACCTACAACGATTATTTTTGTGGGTAATGCATAACCGTCACTTAAAAGAAATTGTGAATTTGACTTGCAGAGCCCTCACATCCAGAAATGAGTCATATTAGTTTGTTTTTGATTGTATTGAATGACAGGACAAATGTTTCCTGACCCTGTTCATTCCCTCCTCACACCAGTTTCTTGGTTTTATATTTATTTTCCTGGACGTCTTCATGCCCCTCCAATGTCAATGCCACTGGAGGACGGGAACAGCTTTGTCTCCTCCATGAACTCTACGTAGTTGGCAACCTCTTTTTTCTGCTTGTGTGGCAAGGCAAAAGAAGAACGGTCCCAACCCAAATGTCACCTATTAATTTTCTCCAGAGATGCTGCCTGACCTGCTGAATTACACAGCATGTTGTGTCAATCTTTGGCATAAACCAGCATCTGCAGTTCCTTATTGCATAAAAAGAGAGGGAAATAAGTTCAATTATTTTAACTCACAAGGCAGTACTCAATTGTCTAGAAAAACAGCATTTCAAGAAACTAACTTCAGCGTTAAAAATAATGGATGAAAATATTGGCAAACCACAAAAAAAAGCTGCAAGCCTGAGGGTTGGGGAAATTTCAGAAGTCAGCAATGGAAAACTTAGATACTGATTAAGTAGAATACAAGAGGCTAGCAAGAAACAAAATATATTCAATAGATCGGTAAAAAGGAATTGATTAGATGAAGTTAATGGGCTCCCAAGATGTAGGCAGAAATTATGTGTAAGAAAATATATAATTACATATAATACGAAAATATGAAATTAAATATTCTGTCTTCACAGGAAGCATATAAACCTTCCACAAATGGTGAACTACAGATTTAGACTGAACGTGCTCAAGGAAATCAGTATTTTTTTAATAAAGTGTTGGAGAAAACTCATGCAACTGAAAGGCTGTACATCCCAGGGATAGACACAAAGTGCTGGAGTAACTCAGCGGGACAGGCAGCATGTCTGGAGAAAAAGGATGGGCGACGTTTCGGGTCTGGACCCTTCCTTCTTTAGACTGAAGAAATGTCACCCATCCTTTTTTTCCAGTGAGGCTGCCCCACCCACTGAGTTACATTAACACTTTGTGTCTATCTTTGGTATAAACCAGCATCTGCGTTTGTTTGTTTCTACGATAAATCCCAGGGGTTTGAAAGAGGAGGCCATGGAGATAGATGTAATTCTCCAAAATTCTAGATTAGAAATCATATTTAAGAAAGGTGGGATATGGAAAACAGAACTATAGATTGCTTAGTGACATCAGGGATTGAGAAAATGCTAAAATCTTTTGAAATGGCAGGTTTGTTGTACAGAGAGAGGTCACTCTGACTGCGCATCCAATTGAAAGCTTGGAAGAAGCCCGCTTTCATTGAAATATGCAAAATTCTTGTGAGACTTCAAAAGCTAGATGTAGAGTTGATGTTGCCCTCAGATGTGGCAATTAAAGGCACGGTCGGTATAACAGGAGCAAATAAGTGGTTATTTTGAAGTATCCAACACAAAGCTTTGGCTGACACACCTATAGTATTTCAAACTACTTTCATGCCAAACAATAGTAATGGAATAACTATTCCAAATCCATGGATCTCCTCATCTTTGTAACCAATTCCAAATCCATGGATCTCCTCATCTTTATAACCATCTCCAATTCTATCACCACTGTGCACACACAAACCCAGACTCTGACCTTGATGAACATCCTTCCCACACATCTGTAATGATGCTCGAGGTGTCCCGTCATATTCATTTGCCTCTTAACAGCAATTGTAAACGGACTAAGTGCTCAAAATTTCTTCTCAACTTTCCTTTTGAAGATAAGATCATAATGAAACCAAGATGCTCTGGGTCACAGCCTCATTAGTAAGTTCTGTTCCTTCTTGCCATAGCTACTTTGCATTTTCGCCAATTGCTCCAATTCACTTGCTATATTGTTGACGGATGAAATGTATGGGTGCTTATGCTAGGAAGCAGGTTTATGCTAGGAAGAGTGCTTGTCAATGTTCAGGAAAGTACTTTGTTGGTGACAACAATGCCTCCAAAGTCATAATTTACTTACTACCGACTAAAGGAATTATAAAAATATTTAAATAATGCATCAGAATATCTTGGTCCTTTAAACAGAAAACTTCCCATATTAGCTCTCACTTTGTATGAACAGGTGTTTATATACACACAATCTAAAGGCATCCTTTCATCCACTCTCACATTCTCTGAAGTGTAGGCACATTGGGGAGGAGGGGGAGGCAGTGGTGGAAGGCAAAAGGGATTGGCTTGGGTGTTGGTGAACCACCCACTGTGAAAATGGAACTAATCCATTTTCCTGTCACTCACCACAATCCAGTTCACCCAATTCATCCAATTCATCCATAATCACACCCCAGCTCTTCTTTGGAATACAGTCTATAAGAAAGAAAAGATGCCTGGAAATGAAACAGTAAAGCAATGAGAAACTCAAACCCTTTCCAGATACAGATTTTTGGAACTTTCTGATAATACAACACCAGGAGTGTGTCAGAATTGACTAGGCAAGACATGTTTTAAAGTGATTGCAGTGATAGAGTGCTGGACTCCATTCTGACAACACAAGCTCCACCAATTTAGGTACAGGGTATTTAGTTGATCAATAATACAGTAGAAAAGCTACTTGCACGTCAAAGTAATATTATGTTGAATTATACAACAAGAAATTGGTCCTTAGTTAGCAAAGCCAAATGCATACATGAATGAATATTGGCCACCTGTTGTATCTACCTCTACAGATTCAGTTCCACAATGGAACCAAATTAGCAGAGAGGAATACAACCAAGAGTCCATATGCTCGTATTGCCTGTGTTTAGTGCTCGTTTCTCCCCAAGCCACACAAAACCATATGATCCACCACATTTCCCTAGACTTACCCAAGGTTAATACACGCCATCTAAAAGACTAGTTAGTTAATATTTCTAGTTCATCTCTCATGGCATTCCTTGCAAGTAGTTGCAACTAGTTGTGCTGGCTCGCTGCCAAGGTGGAGCTGTTCAAACACAATTTAATCTTTTAAAGCCACTGCTTTGACATCCCCATAAGAAAATGTTCCAAATCGTTACAATTTATCAATTAGAATTTAATAACAGTTAAGTTTCTGTATATTTTCAGATGCTTGTAAATCATTAGATCCTATTGGAGATAAAGGTCAGGAAAACCTAGCAGAAAAATGTATTTGATTTTCTCTTCTAGTTAGTTAATATTTCTAGTTCATCTCTCTAGTTTGACACTGTGCTAGTAAAATACACCCAATGCTTGACTGCTACATTTGGATTTATCCGAAATTTAAAAACAGCCAGATTTTGGCACTCACCTTTCACTGCAGGCTGTTCCATGATAATCTGCAAGACAAATTGTGTTAAATTGCACTCAAACCATAAGTAGCTTAAATCTTTCCTAACTTGGATTAAAAAAAATACAATCAGATCTACTGTCTGTCTGACTCATTAGACAACTTAAACATTTTAAAGGTATATTACATAATTAAACTTTTTTTGTCCAACTAGCAAACTAGCTAACTTTTTTGTTTAAGAAGTAACTGCAGATGCTGGAAAATTGAAGGTACACAAAAATGCTGGAGAAACTCAGCAGGTGCAGCAGCATCTACAGAGCGAAGGAAATAGGCTACTAATGCTACACTTGTCGCTTTACCTCAACCGCAGGAAATGCTACTTGTGGCTTTACCTCCCCCCTCGACTCCATTCAAGGACCCAAGCAGTCTTTCCAGGTGCGACAGAGGTTCACCTGCACCTCCTCCAACCTCATCTATTGCATCCGCTGCCCTAGATGTCAGCTGATCTACATCGGTGAGACCAAGCGTAGGCTTGGCGATCGCTTCGCCAAACACCTCCGCTCGGTTCGCAATAACCAACCTGATCTCCCGGTGGCTCAGCACTTCAACTCCCCCTCCCATTCCGAATCCGACCTTTCTGTCCTGGGCCTCCTCCACGGCCAGAGTGAGGACCACCGCAAATTGGAGGAGCAGCACCTCATATTTCGCTTGGGCAGTTTGTACCCCAGCGGTATGAACATTGAATTTTCTAATTTCAGGTAGTCCTCACTGTCTCCTCCCCTTCTCAGCTCTCCCTCAGCCCTCTGGCTCCTCCTCATCCTTACTTCTCCCCCCCCCCCACCCTCACATCAGTCTGAAGAAGGGTTTCGGCCTGAAACGTTGCCTATTTCCTTCGCTCCATAGATGATGCTGCACCCGCTGAGTTTCTCCAGCATTTTTGTCTACGTTAGCTAACTTTTTTGTCACCTGGCATATTACTGAAACTACTACTAATCGTAATATGTGCCTATTTTGAGCATTTCCATACAAGAAGTACATAGTGACCTTAACTGGACAAGTTATGTTAAATACTGATCCATGTAGAATCCAAACATCACCATGCTACGAATGAACAAAGTTGTAAGAGTTCCATTAATGATGATTTGGAATAGAGTAAAAATGATCGTGTAAAGATACCCCAGTTTCATGCACGATATTCAACGCCTATTGTGATATTGCATCATCGTGATCATGCAATGAAGCTCGTCTCAAGTTGAAAAGAGATATACTACAAATGGTTTCCCATATGTGTATATTTTCCCCAGTTTGGGTTCTGACGACTGAACAATTAGTTGTTTCAAGTTCAGTTTGGCAGGAAAAGTACTTCCTTCTTCTATGGTTTCAATTGTGATTATTCTTTTTAAAAATGAGCAGTTAAAATGTCCCTGTATCTTTGCCCTCAAATGCTGGCTCAAAAATGAGAGTAATTAATTATCAGTAGAATTTTTATTTTAAAACTTGCCACACAAGTTACTCCCAGGCTATTAACTGATGAGTGTTATGGAACAGCTATCAATGCAAACAAATGGGGATGTCTGCGTTTCAAATTCTCATTCTCAGCTTTAGAATTCTGTCCAAATATACTTTTTTTTTAATTGGCCTGGAGGTTTGGCTCCTGCACAAAACAAAAGACGACGAGCCCTCCAAAGTAGTTATCTTCTTTTAGCTCAAATACTGTCGAAAATTGAGGAGATTTCCCTGCCTGCCTTCACTTTGCTCTTTTGAAATGTATTTGGAACTTGGGAGAGACAGTCACATTCCATGACTTCTCAGCATTGAAACCAAGCCTCATCATACCAAGTTCATCTATTCCTGAGGGTTCAAACGTGGAACTAATCAATCCCCATTGCCTTCCTTATACAAATTTCAGGCTTTGTATCATCCAATTACTTCTTACCAATTTTCTAGTGCATCAAATGTAAGCAGAGTACTGTATATTTAAGTCTTTGCACAGCTTTCCACACAAAATATCAAATAACTGGTAAAACACACATTGATTTGTTTGAATACTTCTGTGTTGTGGGAAGTCTAAGCTGTCCTCCTCCTAACACACGTCCATCACATTCCTATGTTCATGCCATTCCAAGGAGTGATGAGGGGAATCGTCCAGCCGAGAAACATTTAACGTCAATGCTCTTTCCACAGTAATCAATGGAGGGTCTCTCCAATAATAAGCGCAAAGAACTTTGACATAGAAACCAGTCTCTACCCATTCCCATTCTTACACAATCCACCAGGCCAAAATGCTCATATGGCCTCCTTTCTCCCAAGCCTCACCCCAAATTGTAGCTTTTCCTAATTTCGCTCTTTGATCTTTCTCCAAATTAATGAAGTCCACAAGATACCGTTCGCTCCTTCATCTAGATTCTGACCACCTATGTTTTATTCCTGGACTCTAGAATAACTGAAATAACATTAAATAGTTGCCTTCAAAGAATGTTCTCCACCCTCCCTCTTTATTTCAATCTGCCCATATCACCTTTCCTCACCAAAAAAAATCAAGTCCTTTCATGTTACTGCCCCCACTTCCAACCTCCCTTTGTCCTCCCAAGTCATTGAATGTGCCAGAGCTTCCCAACTTCACGCTCACCTTCACCAGAACTCCTGGTCTGAATCCCTGCAGTCAGGTTTCCATTCCCAGCACAGTCCTGAAATGGCTCTGATCGAAGTTCATTGTTACAATTGCACGCAGTGCAAATATTGGCAATCTATTCCTCCATGTCCACTGATGCAGTTGATCACATCCACCCTCCAACACCTCTCTGCAAAGTCATCCAAGAACACAGCATCAATTTTCTTCTGCATATTGACAACAACCAACTCACATCTCTTGATCCCACCATTGTCTCCAAAATGTCAATGAATCTATCTTACATCCAATGATAAATAGGCAGTGGCAAGTAGTGGGAATATCAACCCATCATCTTTAGTCCCAGTCACAAACTTGGTTTGTTACCCATTGACTCCATCTCTCTCCATCAAGAATGTCTGAACACCAACTGGACAGTTCATAATCTTCATGTCATTCTCTTGTTGGCAGCCCTGTAACAATGAATCCAAGCAACACACGGGTACACCACATCTTCTGGTAATTGTATCAGATTTTTCTTTCATCAGATTATATTCCATAATGACAGTTATCTCATCCTGAATTATTATGATGTCCTGTCTTATTAAAACAAGAGGACACAGAGTGCTGGAGTAACTCAGCGGGTCAGGCAGCATCTCTGGAGAACATGGATAGGTACAAATTCCTGAGCATTAATAACTAGGGTGACCTGTCCTGCGCTCAGATGTGATCACAAAGAATGTTGGACTCAGCCGCGTTCATTATGTGCACAGCCTTCCCCAGCATCGAAAGCATTAACTGCCTCAAACGGCATATCTCATCGAGGATCCCCAACATCCGAGCCATGCCCTCCCCTCGCTGCTATCATTGGGCAGGAGGTACTGAAGCCTGAAGTCCCACGCCATCAAGTTCAGGAACAGCTACTTTCCTACAACCATCAAGTTCTTCAAACTATCCGGATAATCTTACTCCTACCTCGGCAATGGAACAGTACGGGCCATCTCTGACACTACGATGGACTCGTTTCCCTATGATGCATTTTTGCACAATTGTGCAAAGCCTTTATTCTTTTCTTGGAGAATTTGTGTAACTCACGTATAATTTTTGTTTCTGTGTGTTGTCTCAGCCTATGTGCCTGCGATGCTACTGTAAGCAAGATTTTCATTCTACCTACACCCACAGTTTTCATCTGAACGACTGTAATAATCCAATTGTTTTATTTTTCATTCAGTCAGCAGAAGCATCCATTTCTTCTGTTAAGTAACCGTCCAGTGGTTATGAGCCTGCTCAAAATGTACTTGAAATATTGACAAATTAAAAAAAAAATATTTCTTACTACTGTGTATTGAAATGAGAGACTTTATGTGAATCAGTGATGGATAAGTAGACTTTAAAAGTTCAGAATTACCAGGATCTCATTTAATGGCAGATCGGGAAGATATCAGGATTTGACCCATACAATGGATCAAGCCAGTTGCCTCAGAGCAGTAGTGCTAGTAGAGTCCCTTTGTCCTGTTTTTGATCACATTTTCCTGCTGCTTCCATTGCGAATGTGAAGGCCCGGCCTACTCCAAGAGAATTGTCCTTCTGCTTGCTGATTTGCGTGCAACCTCAGTAATGTTCTGTTCCTTTGGACTCCTTCACTGATTGACATTTCTTGTCGAGTCTGTAACAAAAAACCCTATCAGGAAGTATTTTTCAGAAAGCAGCAAAATACAGGAGATAGGATACGGAACAAAAAGTCAAATGCACAATAGGTGTTAGGCGTAATGGGGGTGTATCCAGTCTTTAATTGTAAAGCTCAGCAAATTCACTTTTAAATCCCCACAACCCACTGCCACTGCCAACAAAGGACACATACCACTGTGCAGTTACTTTGAAAATCATAGTTTTCTAATCGATGCCCTAATCCCCACATAATTTGTTTTGTGTCTCAGATTTAACTCAATCTTTAGTTCCCATTTCAACTTTCCCCCCTTCACTTCTCGTGCAACCTCCCACCTACTTCTGAGCTGATACAACTCAATATAAACAAATGTGACATAATGTTGAGAAAAATAATAGTGAAAGGAAAATTTCCTGAACCAGCACAACTTTTGACAAAATGTAGCAAAAAGAGTTGTATAAAATGTTTTGTGCAGTGAAATCAAATCTACATACTATGTGAAAATATTTACTTTGCACATATTTTTAAATATCCTTACAAATATAAATGTACTTTAATACATTTTTTGTGCATTTAACGGTAATTTACTTCCACTCCCTTTATTCAACCCCGCCCACAATTAAATATATTACAATTTACAATTCCATACATTTTTTCAGCTATTTAAATTTCAATTAGTATACAATTTATATCTGACATTTAATCATTTACATTTAATCAAGATTACTAATCATAAAAATGCTTACAATACACCATAATAATAAGTAACATCCTCCTTAGCCACATGCAATCCTCCCTCATCATACTAGCCTAAAACAAGATGATGAGAAATGTTAAGATTAAGCTTCCAGATATGATTGTCCATTATCCGTTAGAATAAAAGCTGAAAATGCTGACTAAGCCTCAACATTTCAGGCAGCATCTATTGGAAGAGAAACTTAACGTTTCAAATCAAAGACTTTTCATCAGAACTGATAAAGAGAGAGATGCAGGGTCTCGATTGAACAACAATCATCTCTTTGCCTCCAGAGTTATTGCTTAACCTGCTGATCTCCAGAAGTTCTGGAGGAATCTATCTGAGGAAGGGTCTCCATATGTTTTTGTTATTGTTAGTGTCCAAAAAGATATTTTAATTTTTCTAGTAGATATTTTTTGAAAAATCTATCTTTATTGTATTTGAGGAGATATTCTACCAGCTTCCTTCCTATTTCCCCCCATAAAGTTGACAATAATCATACAGCTCAAAAAAGACCATTTCGACTTAAGTTTTATCTTGAATTCCCAATGGAATTTGCCAGTGACTCATGGGCCCGAGCTTAATCTTGTCCACATTTATAAACATCTCTATACCTATCCTAAGTGACCGAAAAAGTGATCAAAGGTATGATCCTAAGCAATCACCTGCCATTCTGAGAAGGCTTATTTCTTCCTTCAGTTTTTATTCATACTCTCATGGCGACACAGACAGGGCACACTTCCATTGGTCACAATAACCCTGATGTGTATTGCAGAGTTATCACAGCTGCACCACTTTTCTCATCTTAGGCGTCCATTACTAAAATGAAGCATCTCTTTAGCTGACACTGTTGTATCCTACAAGCTCAACTATGAGTTGCGATCAAACAAGATTTGTGTGACCCAGTAACACACCTTAGGACATTTATGCTTTGGGTAAGGAGAGGAAGCAAATACAAGCCAACATAATGTAAGACTTAATTTTGAAAGTGGTCCCCACACTTCTCCCCACCCATCTCCATACACATTTTTCACAATAAAACGACCTCTGCCAATTTAGTCTGTGGCTTTGTACGTTGCACACTTAGCCAGTTATTTGCTTCGTTTGGGAAAGTAAAGATGCTGACTTTTCAAACTCAAAGCCGGACAAAATATTCATTATCTTGCAACACCTTCTGTCCCCATGAGCATTGGGTACATATAACTCCCGTGGTTTCCTGTTTACTGTAAAATCTCCCCTCACATCCCTTCCTCCCGCTTCAAACATCCATAAATATAAAAATCTCACAATCATTTGCAAACATTTGTTCTCCGGTGAAGCAATTCACACAGCACAGTGAAAGAACCACTTATTCAGGTCAGTCGCAACTTTATTCCGACATTGCTTTGATAACTGAACAATGGGCTTGTAATGAAAAATATTATCTATTCATTTCATTATTTTGTGCTTTAGTTGTGATCTCTACATTGTACTTTTTCTAAGAAACGCAACAGTCGAGGCATAGTTTTGTTTCAATAACCTGATTTTCAGATCAATTGTGTTTCAGAACTGCTCTTTGCAAAGAGCAGTCATGAAACGTGATTGATCTGAAACAATAACTGTTTTTCACTCCAAAGCTGTTGTCTCAACCGCTATTTCCAACATTTTCTGTTCTTTTTTTATCATTTCAGACCTGATTTTTATTACGTGGTTGTTTGAGCAGTTTAAAAAAAAGTAATTATAGCTGATCATACCAACAATAAGTCCTTTCAGAATGCAGGCAGAGGGAAAGATGCATCACTTGCTAGCATCTCACTGGAGGTGGTGGGAGATTAAAGAGGATGATCCATTGGATGTCGAGGTTAATGGGGTGGAAGGTGAGGATAAGAGGAACCCTATCCTTGCTCCGGCTAATATAGGGGGTGAGAGAAGAAATGGAATAGGCATGGTTGAGGGCTCTCAACTAAGGTGGAGGGGAAACCAGAGTTAAGGAAAAAGGAACCTATCTCAGAAAGAAAGGACCATTCCTCCTACCTTTCTTCTGTCTAGGGTCCTAACGGGGTCCTTCCAGGTGCAGAGCCATTCAGCGCGGAAATAGACTGTAAATTGCTGGACTAAAGCCCCTCGGCTGGCAGCTTCAATCCCCATTCCCTGCTGAGGTCTGGGGCAGTTTGTAAAGGGAGATCAAACAGCTTTAACAATCCTTCAGCAAAGGCAATAGAAACCGAAAATTCCCATCAAAAAGCAGTGGAAATTGAGCATTTCACCAAAGGACCACACAGCCTTTTTTTGAAGGCGGCAGCCATCTGTGGGCCTATTTCCTTCGCTCCATAGATGCTGCTGCACCCGCTGAGTTTCTCCAGCATTTCTGTGTACCTTCGATTTTCCAGCATCTGCAGTTCCTTCTTAAACAGCCATCTGTGGGCAGTTGGTAACAGGCAGAGTTTCATTAAAAGATAAATGGCCTGTGAAGCCAAGTCGATCATACATTGAAAACAGGAATTAGACATATACCTAACAGTACAGGAGAACATCAGAGCAAGGGGATCAGCTGTGATCCAAGGCTGCAAATGGAAAAGTTATTAAATCTAAAAATTACAATTGTTTTAATATCTGCAGGTTCTCCATGGCGGACTCAACTGTGACCAGCCCTAGCAGCAGCAACACCACTACTAAAGATTGCAGCGCTCCCTTGTGCCAATGTGTTGACCACATGAATGGAGAAGCAATGATGTATATAACGCTTGGTTTATATCTGCTAATCTTTGTAGTGGGTCTGGTAGAGAACATTCTTGTTCTTTGGATAAACTGGCAGATGAAAAAGGCCAAGAAAGAAAGCAACTTATATATTTTTAATTTAGCCATCAGTGACATGATTGCTGTGTTAATCATCCCATTCAGGATGATAGAGATCTCCTTACATTACGATTGGGTCTGGGGCTCCTTTTTGTGCAAACTCGATGGCTTCCTGTATTGCCTTAATATGTACAGCAACGCCTTTTTCTTGCTCAGTTCGAGTGTGGACAGATACTTCTCACTGCGGTACCCAGCCCAGGCTCAAGGATCCAGGGATCGACGTATCCGCAGGCTGATTTGTGTGTCCGTGTGGACTCTGGCTATAGTATTGTCCATACCAAACTATTTATTTCGTAAAGTTTATGGATATTACTATAACTACTGCTACTTGGATAGCAGGAGGTCTTGGTATATTCAAGGTTATTTAACCCTAATTTTTGGGTTTGTTATCCCCTTTCCCATTATCATTGTGAGCAACATCATCACTGCAAAAGCTGCTAAAGCCTCCGGTAACAAAGAAATCATAAGGACCTGTAAATTAATATATGGTTACATCATAACATTCTTAATCTGTTGGTCCCCTTATTACTTCCTCATACTCGCTGTGCTGATGGATTGGAAACAAAACTGTTATATAATGTATGCAGTTTATTTTTTTTTTGGCTTCACTGTGTGCCTCACATGCACTCACTGCATTATAAATCCCATCCTCTTCAACTTTATGCACAAAGATTTCAGGTATCAATTTGCAACCAGCATTGTGAAGTTTTTGCCCAAGAAATATGCCAAGGAAGATGACGATGTGTCCATTTCTTCAGACACCAGACACATTGTGGTGATTTCATGATTTAGTTTATCAAATGGAGAAGGTGCTTCACCGTGAATTAATTAAACAGGGCTTTTTCTTCTCCCGATTCCTGTGCAATGTCTCGTGAAATTCTAAAGGCATCTGTCCACTAGAAAGTATTAAATAATTATTTTAATTATATTAAAAGTGAAATGCAGCCTAATTTGAGGGTTCACCCAACAGGGACATCTAAGTTCTTTTGGTCAAAATGTGACTCCTCAAAATATTTATGGAACTGCAGATGTTGGAAAATCAAAGGTAGACAAAAATGCTGGAGAAACTCAGCGGGTGCAGCAGCATCTATGGAGCAAAGGAAATAGGCAACGTTTCAGGCCAAAACCAAAGAAGAATAGTTTATTTTAGAAAGAAAATTAAATTCACAATAACTCATGATTATTACAGGTGTTGGTCGTTTTCTCACCAAGATGTTTGAAGATTTTGGTTTCAGTACCTGCCAGTATCTGCACTCTCAATCTCGGCAGACCCCGGTAAAATATAGTGGTTGACTCGTTAAATAGATTCATCTAATCTGCTTGATGAGGAGGACATTGACAACATTCTCATGAATTAGTAAAAAAAGTCAAGAGTTTTTTGGGGTAATTCTGGTGTCCTGAACCAACAAAATACATTAACTGATCATTTATCATTTATGGGATGCTATTAATGTGCAAAAATGGCAACTGCATTTACCTTCATACCTTTAATACCTACATCATCATATGCAATACATTTAAGGGAGATGTGATATGGAGCGATTGAAATGCATAGTTTTCCACTTCTTTATAGATTTCCCCCACAGCTCAGTTGACAATGCAGCAGAACTCCGACACACCAAATAGTCTTTGAACAATTCTTGGTCTGTACGGAATCAACCAGCTAAGACATCATTAGCCACGCTGCAATTAATCTCAGCAACCTGAGTTAGGGTTGAAGTTTGGTGTCACTTACTGCGGCTCTCTGTGGCATTTAGGGAGAAGTGTGAAAAGGCGCTATATCAATGCAAAGCTTTTTATGAAATCACTGTTGAAGTTCCTACTTGAAAAAACAGGCACGTGAGCAACTTCAGAAAGCTCACGGCTCATGTGGAGGGGAATTTGTCTGAAAATCTGTAAAATAAATTGTTGTGAACATTGTCTTCTTCATTAACTGTCTGTTTTCTCTTTTCCAAATTATTATTTTCCACTTTTGTTATTTTACAGCATGCTTAATTAAACCGTTTGTCAAACTTCAATCTCTTCATCACTTTACACAACAAAGTATTCAAGACATGAGGCATGGTAGTTTATCATGGACTACATTTGTTCATCATTAAAACACAAACAATGTAAAAAAACAATTGTAATCCTCCACTGAGCCCAAGCACTATCAGTCTGAAGAAGGGTTCCAATACAAAACACCATGTTCTCCAGAGATGCTGCTTGACCTGCTGAGTTACTCCAGTATTTTGTCTTACCATCAGATAAATCATGGGACTACTGTCACTAACTGGCTCTGACTTAATTCAGCAAACCATTCCCCACAGCCTCTGGAACTAAGCAACAGAAAACACCAGCGTTCTCATGGAAACCACACTCTCCAGTATGGTTTGTCCTGCACCACATACACTGGCCCAAGTAAAACGCATCAGCATCCAGCAACCAAATGAAAGATAAATATGTGTAGAACCATCCCAAGTTTGGTGCTGAACAGAGTAATGTATCCATCCTAATATTTTTTCTCTTCATGTATTTGGTGAATTTTTTAAATGTGTCAGTCTGAGGTGATGGGAAAGGTTTATGACTCAGTACTGTGAAGCAAAGACACTTTATTTTGAAAATGTTTTTTTTTATTTTATAAAGAGCTGGGAAGACAAACTGCAGAAACTCACAAAGAAGGGAGCACAATTTGACCAGAAAACTGCTCTGAGAGGAGGATAGTTGCATGTGAATTTTGTGTAGTCACATAAGAGACTGCAGATGCTGGCATCTGGAGCAAAACCTCCCATCCCTTTGCCTCCACGGATGTTGCTCGACCTGCCGAGTTCATCAGGTTACATAAAACAAAAACATTTTTTCAGAAAGAAAGGAGGATGGTTTTGTGGGGTTTTTAATCCGAGTCATATACAGCAGTGCAGCCACTAAGCTTCAATGATAAAAGAATTGTCTAGACATCTCCTTTCTGCCAGCCAACAATGCAGCTTTTAAATTAAAGCGGGCAGCCCCAGGCAATAATAGATCATGATCCAATATATAATTGGAATGTAAACGTATCATTTAGAATCATCAACTCATTTGAGATTTTTTAATTTAAAGGGTTCCTTCCCAGAGTATATTTTCCACATCTACAAACCTCATGACAGCATAAGCCAGTTTGGTATTCCGACTGCGCATGCCCAGGTCATAGGTCACTCGCTACAAACATTCTCGGCAGCTCTGGTGCTGCGTTGTGTGCAGACCTGCATTTCGTCCGTGGTCAGTGTCAGGCTCGAGTCTCCGGCAATGTTGATTTGCTGCTGGCCCCGTCCGCTCCAGGGTATCCCGTCCCTGTCCACAGTGGCTGCGGCCCGGCTCTGCTCCAGCTCCCATTCCCCGGCAGGCCAGGGACCGTCAGCTGCGCCTCTCGCCTTGTCCAGTGGCTAGCGGTTGCCGGTCATCGGCAGGGATTCACAGGGGGTGCTGCGGTGACTCGCCGGGTCAGGCAACATCTCTGGAGAAAGGTCTCGACCCGAAACATTACCCCTTTTCTCCGGGGATGCTGCCTGTCCCGCAGTGTTGCTGCAGCGCTTTGTGGGTGTCCCCGTTAATGGCTGGTGCTCGGCCTTCATCGGCGCCGGGTGGGGGTTGGCCGGCGGCCGCTGGGTGGGACGGGAGGGTGCGGCTGGCGGTCCCCGGCCGGTTGGGGAGCGGGTTCCTCGGGAGTTGGATCGGGGTTGGGCTGGAGTTGGCGCTTCTTCTCCGTGCTGGCTGTGGGCCTGGGGCCGCTACTGCTCCGGGCCGGTGTCTCGTCGGTGCATGAACCAGAACTGAGTCGTGCTCTGGGGGTCATACTCAGAATCGTACCTTAGTCACAGTAAAGTGAAAGAGATTGGGATATAAATGCGGCAGGTTACAGATCGTTGTACTCAGAAATCTGGATTTCTCTCAACACAGCCCATCCTCTGAACGTGCTGCTCTCTCTCGCTACTGCTGTTTTCTCTTGCCACTGCTGCTCTGACTGCAGCACTCCCTCTGTAGGACCTCACTGACAGTGTGACACTTGCTCAGCGCTGGCCTACTAATGTTGAATAATTTAGGAGCAGCAGGGATTTGAACAAGGTGAAATAGACAATGAATGCTGAGTTGTATTTGAGCAAGAGGAGAGGGAAAGGGGGATGGAGACGATGGTAGCTGTAACTCTGGGTCATGTACATTTACAGTGTGGAGGAAATCAACAACTCCATGGAGTGTGTTCTAAATGGGCCAAGTTGGAGTGAAAGTGGCTGATCGGTTCGACTAGCCTGTGGTGAAAGGCTGCTGTCGCCACGATGGGTTGAAAACTCACTTACCAGGAATTCCATGTACTTAGAAAACTGACAACACAGCAAACAGCTCACGAGCCAACGTGTACATGCATCCAACCTGCCCACAAACAAGGCATTTCCCTTAAACCAGGCAATGATGACAAGTGACTACAGACTCAAGCTGAGTGCTGAAATTGCAGCCACTGCTGACAACAGCAATTTTTATGCATCATTGCAACAAATTTTCCAGAATCAGATTTTTTTTTAAAAGGCATTCTTGACAGGAAGTGCTAAATTAGGCAGATACGGATAGCTCCCCGGTCTGCCAATGGTGATAAGCAACAGGTTCATTTTTCATTGTGGTTTTAATTTCAGCTGAAAAGAGCATGAATGCACCCAACTCTTTTGAGCAGTGTCTCAGATCAGGGCTGGGGAGCAGTAAAAGTCTGTAGCTCCAGGATCGGTCTCTTCAGCCATCTCAAGGCCCACAGAAAGGACCCACCAGGAGGACAATCATACTCTACTTTGAGTGATCTTCAATGATAGTCACAGTCAAACATGCCCTTTAACCCAACTGGCCAATGCTGACCAAGATGCCGCATGTATGCTGGTCTCACCTGCCCACGTTTGGCCCTATCCTTCCAAAGCTCTTTCCATATACCCAACCCTCTGTGTGGAAAAGTTGCCCTTCAGGTTCCTATTAAATCTTCCCCCTCTGGCCTTAAACCTATGTCCTCTGGTTCTCGATTCCCTGACTGAGTAAAAGGGGGAAAACAAAAGGGGGAAAACATCCCAACATTCCCCCCCCCACCACGATGTTATATAACTCTATAAGATCACCCCTCAACCTCCTGCTTGATAGGACAAGACACAGGGGATAACTTTGTTTCAGGTGCTATCCAGGCAAAACACACCATGCACCCGCTGAGTTTCTCCAGCATTTTTGTCTACCTTCGATTTTTCCAGCATCTGCAGTTCTTTCTTAAACAAAGCTTAAAATTATCTTGAATCAGACTTTAACCCGCACTAAATGATACACTCTAGATGTACATTGTGGATGGCTTGATTGTAATCATGTATAATCTTTTCTTTGACTGGATAGCATGCAACTAAAAGTTTTTCACTGTACCTCAATACATGTGACAATAATAAACCAAACTAAGATCTATAAGATTAAAACTAAATATAGTTAAAATGGAGATGGATAAATATCTGAAAGATTATGAAATTGAGGATTGTGGTGAACTGGAACAAGAGGAGTTTTCTGTTTTTACTTTCACGTTCTTGCTTGGTGTTTGTGTGCCTTCTGGTGAATCATTCCCTATCATTTCTCTAGCTCTAACGCTGAGCTGGAAACGCGTCACCAAGCTACGGTAATTAGTACGAGAGTACCGCTTGCTGTCTGCAAATAGTACTGCAGGAGAAAAACATACCTCAGAAACTTTGGCATAATTGTAAAGTAGCCGAAAGCTGAAGATATAAGCTTCTATCATGGCAAAGATTTGCATCAGTCCAGCATGAACTTTTACATCTTTAATAAGAGTCCAAATACCAAAGAAACAAATTCCTTTCTATCAGGCTTTTTTGGGGGTAAAATGGCTGGGCCTTGATGCTGTCAACGGGAACAAAGGTACACAATAATATTCAGGTAAATATTTTTAAAAGTTACAATTTTCTTTCATTGAGATATTATTTTTTTTCTATCTTTCATATCCAAAAGTTGAAAAGGGCATTCTTCCTCACATCTTGTATTCCACAATTTCTAGTTTAAGGAATAACAGAAAGAAAGTAATTAGTATTGCAATAAATGTGAGGTTATCCACTTTGGTGGCAAGAACAAGTAGGCAGGTTATTATCTGAATGGTGTCAGATTAGGGAAAGGGGAAGTGCAACGAGACCTGGGTGCCCTTGTACATCAGTCACTGAAAGTAAGCATGCAGGTTCAGCAAGCAGTGAAGAAAGCTAATGGCGTGTTGACCTTCATAATGAGTGGATTTGAGTATAGGAGTAAAAAGGTCCTTCTGCAGTTGTACAGGGCCCTGGTGAGACCACACCTGGAGTATTGTGTGCTGTTTTGGTCTCCAAATTTGAGGAAGGACATTCTTGCTATTGAGGCAGTGCAGCGTAGGTTCACAAGGTTAATTCCCAGGATAGCAGGACTGACGTATGATGAAAGAATGGAGCGACTGGGCTTGTATTCACTGGAATGTAGGATGAGAGGGGATCTTACAGAAACATATAAAATTATTAAGGGATTGGACAAGCTAGATGCAGGAAGCATGTTCCTGATGTTGGGGGAGTCCGGACCAGGGGCCACAGTTTAAGAATAAGGGGCAGGCAATTTAGAACTGAGATGAGGAAAAACTTTTCACCTAGAGAATTGTGAATTTGTGGAATTCTCTGCCTCAGAAGGCAGTGGAGGCCGATTCATTGGATGCATTCAAAAGAGTTAGATAGAGCTCTTAGGGCTAGCGGAATCAAGGGATATGAGGATGCAGGAATGGGGTACTGATTGTGGATGATCAACCTCGAAGGGCCGAATGGCCTACTTCGGCACCTATTTTCTATGTTTCTAATATAGGGGTGTCAATTAGGCTGTGAGAACATCAAGAAGTTAACACAATTCAGAAGGCACAATCGCCAAACCTCAACAAAACTGAAAACTAAACCTACCGTTGCCAAGTGTGTACAATAGTTAAAAGTATGATTACTTTTATTGTATTAGACACAGACCTAAATTCAATAGATGCAGTCAAATAAAACAAAGCTTATATATCTTCAGCTTTCGGCTACTTTACAATTATGCTTTCTAGCTGAGTGAACACACTATTTGGCATGTTTTGAACAGCAAGCAGGATGAACAAGGGTTTCTCACAAACCAGATAATTCTGCAGAATACATGGCTTCAAGCAATTGTGAGACCCTCAAACAATTGCCAGCCCTCCGCTCACATTGTCCAATATTGTTTAAAACAATGTAATATGTACGGGTAAAGCCCTGCATATTCATGTCTTGACAGTCACTACCATGTACATGGGTTTCATTGCATGTATTCTGGAATCATGCATGACACCCCCCTCACACTGGCAAACGCATCACACAGCCCTCAGTCACCAGGGATGAGTACAACACCTTACATTACAGACAGAGATACAAAGGGCTGGAGTAATTCAGCAGGTCAGGCAGCATCTCTGGAGAACATGGATAGGCAACGTTTCAGGTCAGAACCTTATTCAGACATTGTAGTGTGGGGGAAGACAGCTGGGAGAGAGGTGGGGCGAGACTACAGATTACAGGACATCCAAATTTACAAACCCAAACAAACTTCCTGTTGATTTATACAGGGTTACGCATGTCTCAGCACTTATGAAACAAAAGTTTTAATTTAAAAAGAGCCATATTTGGTATCACTTCAACTTTCGCAAATCAAAATAGTCGACGTGCCTATAAAATAGGGCATCTATGCTCAATTGATACTGTCCTAGATTAGAGCTCCCTTTGGTTCCTCAACTGCCATTTACACTAGAAACCTTCCAACTCCCAAGTTTAATTAATTCCTTGTCTCCCTAGATGTCCTCAGTCTTCAGTAAAAGTAACATTCAGTGGCAAATTCTTTAATTTGTTACGAATTAATAGAATCACTTGGAAGGCTTTTGTGCCCAAATCTTTTGTTCCAAGTACCCTGTCCAATGCATTGACCCATCCTCAATCTGGTGTTGAGGTTCTGCAAACCTTAAATGCTCTGCGACATATACTTGCAGAATAATTCACATCAGATAGTGTTCAATCTTTGTAATTATGGTTCAGCGTCATGTTGTACACCACGCAGAAAACTGAGCATTGGAAGTCAGGATTAAACCTGGGTCGCTGGAGCTACAAGGCAGCAGCTCGACTAGATACGCTGCTGGGCTGTCTGGAGATAAATTCTCTGCATACAGGAAACATTTACTAACTGTAGCAATACAACACGTTACACATCTTTCCTTTAATATCCATTCTGTGCTCCCCTAGAGAAGAAGCAATTAGTCTAATCATATCACTAGACGAGGGGCAATAAGACTAATCATAACTAAACTTAGATGCAAAGGAGGATGTTAACACAGCAAAGGACCTGGAATCCTGAACATGACTCCCGAGCAGGTTCAGCTTAATTGAAAGCTGACCTCAGCCAGCTGAGCCATTAGTGGAACCAAATATATCTGCAGGTATGAGAGAATAAATGCTGGTCGTAAAGTCAAACCAAGACTAGATTCCAAACTGAACCAAATAATGACTACACTCATCTCCAGCTAGTCCAATAAAATTAACACCAATGCACTTGTATTTAAGACAAATTCTGTTTTTGACTGAAAAATATAGGCAACATTTATGGACATTTCACGTACAACAATGAAAGCAATTTTTGGGCAATTTCAGAAAAGCAATCTGGGAATGCAATCAGACTAACAAATGTAATCAAAACTTCCAAATATCCACTTTAAATTCACACAGTGTATTGGTTACTATAGATACCAATATACATTAGTAAACCGATTTGGCCATATCATGGATATTTAGTTTTAGAATAATCACATATCTCAGCCATCACAGGCACCATTAAAAGCATCTACTTGGGGCACTATCATCAAGGATGTCATTGGAATGTAGTAGGAAACCGGAGAGCCCAGAGAAATCCCACATAGTCACAGGGCAGCGACTCTACCGCTGTGCCACTGTGTAGTGAGCACAGTGAAAGCTCTAACTTAAAGCATTCCCTGACCCCTCACGCTACTTATTTCAATCAACTCCCTGGGGATTATAATAGCAATATTTGATAGGACAATGTGAACACATCCATTTTGTCACTATGGCCCTGAAGCTACTACCTTGTGTCTGGGTAGATTTTGATGTTCATATTACAGTGTAGTTGGCTATTTTTTCCACATAGTACCAGTAATTGTGTTCAACCGACCATAAGTTGACAACCACACATGCGCGCGCACGCACACACACACACACACATGTACACACACGCGCGCACGCGCACACACACACAGTGTAAAATGGTAACTTCATTATACCAGTTATATTAGCACTGCAAGTTAGTGACAACTACAACATTTTTGTAAAATTCTGTCGATGAACCTCTCAAAAATACTTTTGATGGTTCTACTGTGCATTAAAGTGAGAATTTATTTGATGTCTAATTCAGAATACAGTTTGTCAAACCGACATTGGGTCTGTTTCCTTTCAAAATAAAAGATTAGTCCATCATTTTTACTGACTGTTTGGAATGTACAATGTACATAAAAGTCTGTGCAATGTTAAAATCAGGAGGCAGGCCTCCATCCTTGTGCATCTCCACATGCTTAATCATAAGGTTGAGGGTGGGACAGTACCTCTGGCACACCGTGCAGCAGTACATGAGGGCTCCGGAATGAGTCTTTAGGTGGTTTTTGACAGTCGATCGTCCCCTGAAGAACTTGTGGCACAGCTTACATTCATAGGGCTTCTCCCCCGAGTGAATTCGTAGGTGATACTGAAACTCACTGGAATGAGAAAACCTCTTCCTGCAAAACTCACATTCGTACCAGTTCCCTTTGCAGGTGGTCTTGCCGTGGTTTAAGGGAAGGGAGAGAAGGTTCTCCTGCTGTAGAGTGGCCACATGGCCATCACTCGTAGACTCGTCTGACAGTGACGTCGTTAAAGTCTTTTTGAGCCACTGATGTTGAGCAGTAACACCCTTTGCATTGTCCGAGTTATGCCTCTTGTGGATCTTCACGTGGTTTTGATAAGAAGCCTCCAGTCGGAATTTTCTACTGCAAAAATGACATTCAAATAAATATTTCATACCCTGATGTGAGGCCATGTGTTGCTCTAGAATTGTTCGATCTACAAAGCTATTACCACATACAGAACAGGAAAAAATAGATATATTCATATGGGACAAAACATGCCACATCAGGCTACAGACAGATCTCGAAGGCTGCTCGCAGACGCAGCAGGAAAGGCTTTTCATGTCGAGGTGAGAAAGAATGTGCTCTTTCACAGCGAGATAGTCTTTAGCCATGGCCTTTCCACAGACTGCACAGAAGAGTTCCGTTGGAGAGCCCCCAAAATTGGGCTCAGATGGGAGCATGGCATTGGGCTGCACAATAATGTTAGTATCATATGGTTTGGCTTTCCTGTGTCCAGCCACTTGCCACTGTGTCACAAACTTCATTTCACACATATCACACGAGAAGAGGAAAATTCCAACGTGAGACAAAACGTGGGTGATTCGAGAGCTCCTGTCAGTGAACTTTGTGCCACACACTCTGCACAGCCCCTCCTTGGCATCAATGTGGAGTTTGCCATGCTGCCGAATCACTGCGATGTTAGCCGGTAACTCCTTGCCACACACCTGGCACGGCATGCTCTTGCCTTCAGTGTTGCAGTCCTTGACACACACCAGACTGTCATCTTCACTGTCATCTGTCAGCTCTATTACCTCTTCCGAAGCACCCCTACTCTCCTGGTGCTCATCAAAATTAAGGCCATCCGCTTCAATACCTTCAAACTGCATGCATTCCATTTCCTTCAGTGAATGATCTTGGAGGTCAACATTGTTTCCACCTTCTTTCAGAGATTCTCCAGCCATCAGTAAATTGGTCTGATAATATCCATTACTTTGAATCCCATACAGCTCACAAGGGGTTTTGTTGGTGGTCAGGGGAACACTCTCAGTGGATGTGGGCTGGCTGTATTCCATCTTCAGGCTATCTTCAGTTTTTGTTGATTGCTGGTACATCACAGAGGGTCCATTTTCACTGGTGGGATTTCTTTCTTCACTCTTGAACCCCTCTGCCACCTCCACCTGCATGATGTAACCTCGATTTTGACAAAACTGCGATGCTGTGGTCCTCGAGTTTCCCCTGGGCGGGTTTTGTTCATTGGAGGGCAGGGGGAGAAGCGCGTAGTCTTCCGCTGGCCGTTCTCCCACTTTGCTCGATTGTGTTTTTTCCAAGTCGGGGAATGTGGAGTAACAAGCCTTCAGCAGATCCTGCATTCCCAGCTTCTCTGCCATCTCGTAGATGACGCCCACGTTGATGAGATCTGTGAAAAGCTCTGCGGTGTAAATAAAGTTCAAGATCCTTTCAAAGTTGGATGGTGTGATGAAGTCTACCACATATGTTCTGACGGAGTTCACCTCGGAGTTGAGAAAGAGCTTCTGGAAGTAACCGGCAGCGCATGCCAACACAGACTTGTGGGCTGAAAACGTCCGGTTGCCCACCACGATGATTACATCACACATGATTTCGGAAAGCCTAAACTTGTTGAGTTCCTTCAGAAGATTATTAGGGTGGTCAGCACTGTGTAGTTTAATTCTCATACCCATTCTTTCAAATGTTTCTGAAAACCTCCGCTAATCTCAAATCCACTGGCCCACACAGCACGTTGCTGTTCACATTTCAAAGATAACTTGCGCAAAGAAAAGCCTGCAAATGAAGACAGCAGTATCAGTTACAATGCAAGATACTGCAAATATAACATTCTTAGACTGCCTTGTGTAGCTCTTCATAAGTTCTCGGAGCAGAATGAGGCCATTCGGCCCATCGAGTCTACTCCACCATTCAATCATGGCTGATCTATCTTTCCCTCTCCTGCCTTCGCCCCATAACCCCCGACACCCGAACTAATCAAGAATCTGTCAATCTCCCTAAAAATATCCATTGACTTGGCCTCCACAACCATCTGTGGCATTTTTCTTCACTCCAATATGTGACTTAATAGTTCCACTGTCTTGATTTTAAGTAAAAAAATGACAACACTTACATTTACATGGAATCTTAAAAATTTTAAATATCCCAAGGCAACACCAGGCACACAACTGATTCTAAGCCAAAGGGCATTCAGTCAAATACTTGGTCAAAGAAGGAGGTTTTTAAGGACCATCTTCAAGGCAGAAAAATACATGAATAAAAGAACATTATGGTTCATTTGTTAATGATACTTTTTATATGGACACAAGTGATTGGAGACAAAATGAAAGTGACAAACCAAACAAAAAAATAAAAACACAGCCCAATCAGCTTGTCCAAAAGCAGATGCAATGCACTAGGTTATTGGAAAAATCTACTGGATTAGGTGTGGGAAAAGGATATCATTAAACAAGAATTCTGTAACTTCCTAAACCATGCATCAAGTTTGCACATGCCTTCAGCTAACCTGTAGTCTAAGACTCTGAGATGCCTTATTTCATCAAGGGGGTACATCAGTTGCCTCGACATCTGAATATTTCCACTTAACCAGAATTTTTAAACTTGTAAAATGAGTTAATACCAAAAGCACCTTGTTTCACTGGCAAGAACATCACAAGTCATTTATTTTGCTTGCATTCTCAGCACCTGCACATTGGTGGCAGGGACAAGATTTTTGTCTATTCCCAACTGCCCTTGAGAAGTTAAGTGAGTTCACTGGGTGTTGTCCTGAATTGAGTGGAAATGTTCAATGCAGTCTTGAGGTAGAGATGGGGTAAACAAGCAGACTGCGTCCTGTCTGAAAATGCTGGAAACATTCAGCAGGTCAGGCCGTGTCTGTGGGAAAAGGAACAGGGTTAATGTTTCAAGTCAAAGACCTGCTGAGTATTTCCAGCATTTCATGTTCTTATTTTAGATTTCCAGCATCTGCAGTTTTATTGACTTTCCAGTCAGGTGCATAACGTCGCAAACCACAAAGTGCTGAAATAACTCAGTGGGCCAGGCAGCATCAAGAGGACATGTTCACCAGAAAAGCTGCCCGACCCACTGAGATACACCAGTACTTTGTGTTTTACTCAAGATTCCAGCACCTGCAGTTCCTACTTTCTGCATAACACCTCAAAAGATTCTCAAGATATCCCAAGCTTTTCAAATTCAAGCCATTACTTTTGAAGAGCAGTCATTTTTTTGTTATGTGATGATGTGTTTATTTTGGTGTAACATGGTTTAATCCTGCCTTGTATTACTAAGAATGTTAACGCGTGCTTTTGTTTAAAATTCAAGTCAAACACATTGCATGTTCTTGATGTCAACAGCTGTCTTTCTTATAGAACTAACTCTTTTCAGCCAGTGATGACAACCCCCTCTTGTGAATTGACCTACTGAGTCACTCCAGGACGCCAACGTTAGAGTATTATTTTCTTAACTCGTCCAAAACTGTACCCAGTGCTCTAGGTGTGGCCTCAAAAACACCCTGTATAATAACAACAAAACTTCCCTATTTCTAAGGTAGATACAAAATGCTGGAGTAACAGGCGGGGACAGGCAGCATCTCTGGAGAGAAGGAATTGGTGATGTTTCTGGTCAAGACCCTTCTTCAGTTACCTTTGATTTAAACCAGCATCTGCAGTCCTTCCCTACACATCCTTCCCTATTTCTAAACTCCAAATACACAGCAATGAAGGCCAACATGCCGTTTGCATTCTTAACATTTTGCTGCACCTTCCTACAAGCTTGTTGTGATTCATGCACTTACACCTAGATTCCTCGGTCCAGTAAACCCTCGTAATAACGTACCATGGGGGGGGGTGAATATTGTCCGCTATTGCTGATTGTCCGTTATAGCCGAATACGGTAATATCATTCTATGTGTTGTAGAAACAAAAAACTGCAGTTGCTGGTTAATACATAAAGGGACACAAGGTGCTGGAATAACTCAGCTGATCTGGCAGCATCTCTGGAGAGCATGAATAGGTTACGTTTCGGGTCGAGACCCTCCTTTAGACACTTGGTCCGAGAACTAGGCCTGGAATCCAGCTGAGTTGACAGCCCCGGCCTGCTGCTGACAGTGAGAGGACTTGGATAGATCAGAAAGGAAGGAGTGGGGAATGGAGGGGTTACCTGAAATTGGACAATTCAATGTTCATGCTGTTGGGCTGTGGAGCATGATGTGTTGTTCTTCCAGTTTGCATGAAGCCTCACTGTGGCAGTGAAATTCGGGGAGTTAAAATGGGTAGCAACCGGGAGATCCCACTGGCTTTAGCGGACAGAACACAAATGTTCGGCGAAATGGTCGCCTAGTCTACGCTTGATATCGCCGATGTAGAGGAGGTCATATGTAGAGCACCAAATGCAATAGACGAGGTTGAAGGAGGTGCGTATAAACCTCTGTCTCACCCGGAAAGAAGCAAGGGAGCAGGTGTAGGGGCAGGTGGTTATAGGGGAAAGTGCCTTGGGAGGACGAGGGGGGAAGGGATGAGCAAACCAGGAAGTTGCAGAGTGGTCGTAGCATAGAGCAGAAAGGGATGGGGGCGGGATAATGTCGAATCACATTGAAGTTGGCAAAAATGTAGGGGAATTCTTGTATTGCTGTATGGAGTAAAAGCAGATTATTTCTAAAACTTCAAAAATTAAATGTTTAAATGAGTGTCTTGCCAACTTTGAACCTGTTTACTATTGCAGTGTCATAAGTGATAGGAGCAGCATTAGGACATTCGGCCCATCAAGTCTACTCCGCCATTCAATCATGGCTGATCTGTCTCTCCCTCCTAATCCCATTCTCCTGCCTTCTCCCCATCACCCCCGACACCCACACTAATCAAGAATCTATCTATCTCTGCCTTAAAAATATCCATTGACAGTCTCCACAGCCTTCTGAGGCAAAGAATTCCACAGATTCACCACCCCTCTGACTGAAGAAATTTCTCATCTCCTTCCTAAAGGAACGTCCTTTAACTCTGAGGCTATGATCTCTAGTCCTAGACTCTCCCACTAGTGGAAACATCCTCTCCACATCCACTCTATCCAAGCCTTTCACTATTTGTACATTTCAATGAGGTCTCCCCTCATTCTTCTAAACTCCAGCGAGTACAGGCCCAGTGCCGTCAAACGCTCATCATATGTTAACCCGATCATTCTTGTAAATGTCCTCTGGACCCTCTCCAGAGCCAGCACATCCTTCCAGCAATATGGTGTCCAAAATTGCTCACAATACTCCAAATGCGGCCTGACCAGCGCCTTAGAACCTCAGCATTACATCCCTGATTTTGTATTCTAGCCCTCTTGAAATAAATGCTACATTTACTACCAATTTGACTTGCAGATTAACTTTTAGGGAATCCTGCACCAGCACTTCCAAGTCCTTTTGTACCTCCGATTTCTAGATTCTTTCAATTTGATCTCTATACATCAAGGTGCATGGGACCCTTGAACCACCTGTTTGTGTGGGCAATACATTCTTGATAAGATCTGTTGTAGAATTTAGAACTTGGCTCCCCGGAGACTTAGCAAATAAACTCAGAACTTCCCACGTGCATTGACTATGCTCCTTTTGCTCTGGTATTTCATTTAATTCACATGCTTAATCAATAATGTTTTATTATTAATGTTTAATGTTTTATGTATCATTCTTAACCATCACTGTATGTCATGTTGTCACTTGCGGGCAGAGCACCAAGGCAAATTCCTTGTATATAAATACTTGGCCAATAAACTTATTCATTCATTATATTATCTGACTTTTTAAATGACCTGATTATAAAATGGTTTATGATCAATTCCTATAATCACGGTTGGATAGGATAACATAGAAGTATTTCTAGACTTTTAACCCAGCAGCTTTGATGACTGTTAAATAAATTGAGAGTTTAAAATGTTGAATTAAGTTTTTAAACAGCTGCATTCTTTAATTTTGTACATTTATCACTGATCTTTGATAGGAACTTGTGATTATAAAGGAGATAACAAATGAATATCATACTATTTTGTTAACTCTTTCCATTGGCAACACAATACTACGGAATATTTCCCAAATAACTTTCAAACATTGCTGAATAGAATCACCCGTGTTAGAAAACCATAACTCCTTGAACCAAACTGTTAGAAATACCTTACAAAATACCACAATCTTAAAATATCAAGTTTCTTTAAACTATAAATCAAGCATCGCTATAAAAATAATCTTGCTTGCTAGAGTGCTCTTTAAGAATAGCTTTGACCTTCACTGAGTACATTTGATGAGGAATTATACCAATAAAGGTAAAAATGTTCACTTAAATCCGAATAAATCAAAACTGACCGCATATTTAAGTGACTTAGATAGTTTCTGGGACATTGCTCTGTTGGGGGGCGAAGCTGACAAGAATTGTCAATCGGGGAAACAAAAAATGTGATGATGATAGATTGCTAAAATTCAAGACTTAATAAAGGAAGGTGTGTGTTACTCATGCAGACATTTACACAACAGCCTCTGGACAAGGGGATCGTCCGATAAATGTTGTGCCCCTGGGTAAGAACTCGTGGACAGTGATAAAGTTATTTGCGGCCAGCCTGGGCAACTACCTGCAGCTTCTCCCTCCTCTCTCTCCCCTCCTTCCCCCCCCCCACCCTACTCCGGCCGCTGCTGCCCTCACGCCAGCCCTGGGCCTTGGCTGCCTGACCGGGTCGGGCTGGGCTGGAGGCCGCTGCTGCGGGGTGAACGGCCGAGTGCGGCGGGTAACAAAGGCCGGGCTGCGGCTCACACATCCTGATCATGATCGTGTCCCCCCTCCCTCCGGCTGCGGTGCCACCGGACAGGCAGTCCGGCCACACACACACACACACACACGCCCGCCAGGCTGCGGCCCCACACTCACTCACTCACCGCCCGCCAGGCTGGGCTGCGCTGCGCTGGGCCGGGCCCGGGAGGAGCCGCCGCCGCCGCCGTCAACAGTTCTTTAAACAAGCGACGGGATTCCGCCGAGAGGCGCCACTCCGGTGCCGGGGGCACCAGCATCAGCACCAGCACCCTAGCGGCTGGGAGGACCAGCACCCTCCCCCTGGCGGCTGGGAGGACCAGCACCCTCGCCCTGGCGGCTGGGAGGACCAGCACCCTCGCCCTGGCGGCTGGGAGGACTCCCACCCGTGGCCCGTTCCCTCCCTCCGCCTGGTGGCCGGGACGACGCGTTCCCGCAGCAACCCTGGCCACCAGGCCCACAGTAAGGGAGTGGTTCCACCAGCTGCGCCACCTGCCGCGCTTTGTTTTTAATTACTGATTTCCAACTACTGTAGTTTTGACGTTTTTCCTCCCTCTCTCCACCAGTCACCCTTTCCTCAATAGAATCCAGGTGCTCTGGCTGTGACTCTTACCAGGCAGCCAGCACTTGTGCCTTCAATAACGACAGCTCTTCAGCCGCTTCATTGACGCCCTTCTGCGGTGGAACCTCCAACTGGTCCACGGAGGCAATAGAGAGCTCTGCGTGCTGATGTGTCAACGGGAAAACAGTCACTTCCCTGCCTTCACCAGTTTCCCCTCCAACGGTATGGCTGCTGCCCTTCACGAATCGTAGCTCAGCTGAATGTTCCGACTCCAGCCAACAGTCCAAGTTATTTTTGAAGTAACCTGTTCAAATTAATTTGTCAAATTTCACTGAAACCTCTCGCTCTTGTGCAAATTGCGAGCTCAGTCACATTGTTCCCATGTGTAGAAAGTAAGGGATTTATCTTTATGCATCTGTACAAAAACATTGGACTGAGTGGATGGCATTATGTAAGCAAGATATATTTGCAGTCGCATTAGCGCAAACTGATATGATCAGTGCTTTATTGTATTGGTTATTTATGTTCATAGAACACAGTACAGGAACAGACCATTCGGCCCACAATGTCTGTGCAAAACATGATGCCCAGACAAACTCTTATCTGCCTGCGAATGATCCATATCCCTCCATATCCATGTGCCAATATAAATGCAGGGAAATGGGTCTCGACCCGAAACGTCGCCTATTTCCTTCGCTCCATAGATGCTGCCTCACCCGCTGAGTTTCTCCAGCATTTTTTGTCTACCTTCGATTTTCCAGCATCTGAAGTTCCTTCTTAAACATACAGGCAGAGGAGATTAGTTTAACCTGGCATCATGTCCGATACGGACATTTTGGGCCGAATGGCCTGTTCCTGTGCAGTACTCTATCAAAGTCTACCTGATGAGTGGGGAAAATAAACACTTGCATTTTAATCGCGCCTTGATGTTTGAAGAGCACCTCATTACATCGCCCATTGCGTTTCTGCACAGCAGCGATCGTAACAAAGGAAAAAAAACAGTTGCAGTTCTGCGCCATCTCATAAACAGCAATCACTTTTTCTTATCTGATGCTCCATGAACTTTTTCTTGTAGCTTTAAAATTGTTGGCAAGGATACCGTGGAAAGGTGCTGATCACCTTCATAAATTGCCACGGGATTTATAAAGTCCACTGAGCTAAGATGCAAACAAATGGATTTGAATACTTAATTTAAAAAATGTACCCCTTAAAGGTTGAATTGAATTGAATTGAAAAATACATCATGGAAACCAGTCCTTCGGCCCACGGAGTCCACGCCGACCATCGGCCACCCGTTCAGGGAGCATCAGTGTATAGAGCAGCCGAGTTAACGTTTCAGGTCAACGACCTTTTGTTCAGAACTGGGAATGAGAGAAAATAAAGAGAAACAAGGAACTGTAGATGCTGGAACCTGGAGGAACTGGAGATTATAGAAGGGTCCATTTCCCTCCAGAGATGCTGCCTGACCCACTGAGTTCTTCCAGCACTTTGTATTTTGCTCAAGATTCCAGCATCTGTAGCCTCTTGTGTCCCCATCTTGGTTTTAAGTGAAATGCTGTAGTTAACGAGTAAGAGTTCAACTTTCCAGTATTTGTAGCTTTTTTAAGTTTTGTTTAGTCGTTGACCAGCTTTATTGTATAAAAATGGAATCAAATCAAAACCTTGCACTGTGCACCCACTATCTACCACTCTGGAATAAACCAGGAGTGAAGTGCATCAAGTAACATTTTACTTTTGATTTGGAATTGAATTCTAAAGCCAAAAGGGTAACTTGGCAAAGGGCATCGATGTCCGAGGCTGATGATACAAGTTTCAGGGTAATGGAGTTTGTCACCTCTTTCCACTTCTATGTTCTGCCCAGCTCAATGAATTGATTTAGGAAGATAGACACAAAATGCTGGCGTAACTCAGCGGGTCAGGCAGCATCTCTGGAGAAAAGGAATAGGTGACGTTTCGGGTCGAGACCCTTCATCAGACCCTATGTTACTCCAGCATTTTGTGTCTATGAGATGCTGCTTGACCCGCTGAGTTACTCCAGCTTCTTGGGTCTATCTTTGGTGTAAACCAGCATCTGCAGCTCCTTCTTACACAATTGAATTAAGAAGTCCTTAATGGTTGAATGTGGGGGTGCCCTTAGCTAAAGGGATTGATGGCGATGACAATATTGGAGCTCGCCCACAAAATTTCCTTTCATCGAAAGCCAATAAACAACCATTCACATTCATTCTAGTTTAAAGGAAAACTGAGATTTCAATTAAAAAAAAATCAATGAACTCTACAACTTCTATGCTTGTACATCAACACAGATGACCAGATGGGGACCACTTCATATTGGAATGTATTTCGAGACAGGGCAGAATAAACACAGTGAACATAAAGCTGGCAACTCCGTGCCAGGATGTCCTGTAGCTTTGCCGACCTGAGTCACAGGTTCAGTGATCAGTAGCAAGGGAGTACGCAGTATGAATGAGCAAGCAACTGCCCTTGAATCCTCCCCAGCCAGAATAAAGCTGTGAGCCTAACGATTCGATGCTGCTTAATGGTAGCACAATAGCGCGGACAAAAATCTAAGGCAGACCTGTTTGCAAATGTGCTGGAAAGGCTCAGCTGAGGAAATTAATGGCTCCAGTCTCCAGTTAAGCATTGAACCAGGTCAGACTGCCGTCCAACAGATCTTGCTGTGACCCCATAAACCAAACCAGCCCAGAACAAAAAAAAAGAATGAGAGATACTCCCCTCCCCCTATTGAGCAATTTTATACAAATACAGAAGTACAACTTAAACTTTGGAAGTTAAATTCACTTCAATTGAATTGTATTACAATTCACAGGGGAGATCACAATTTAAGAAACAGTTTACAGACTCTGTATACAATCATCGTAAGTAAAAACAAGTAAAATGGAAACTAGCTATAAGCGTTGAATATCCAGTAACAAAGTCAAATGGATATAAAAGTGGCCAATACACAGGGAGAATGTTCACAAGAAGCATTTACATTCTAAGCATTGAAATTATTAAAACATCTTGCAAATTTTTTGCAGAAGTTCCAGAAATAGAAGCTCTCAATGAAAAGTAGACTTCAATGTTGCAAAGCTTGCTTGTGCCCACAGCCGGAGATAAATATTCAAAGATGCAAACTTCCCAAAATGCGGAAAAAAGGCGACAATTTGACTTTCTAACAAAGCGTGTGGTGAACTCGCTTGAGTTTGGAAGGTGGAGGAGCACTCTGACCCAGGGCTTCTAAACGATAAAGGGCCAATTATAAACAAAGCTGTTTTCTGTCAATGTGGAAATTCAGAACAAGAGGCATAAGCTTGCAACGTGCTGGAGTAAATCAGCGGGTCAGGCAGCATCTCTCGAGAACACGGATAGGTGGCGTTTCACAGAGTGCTGGAATAACTCAGTGGGTCAGGCAGCATCTCTAGAGAACATGGATAGGTGGCGTTTCACAGAGTGCTGGAGTAACTAAGCAGGTCAGGCAGCATCTGTGGAGAACATGGATAGGTGACGTTTCACAGAGTGCTGGAGTAACTCAGCGGGTCAGGCAGCATCTGTGGAGAATATGGATAGGTGACGTTTCACAGAGTGCTGGAGTAACTCAGCAGGTCAGGCAGCATCTGTGGAGAACATGGATAGGTGACGTTTCACAGAGTGCTGGAGTAACTCAGCAGGTCAGGCAGCATCTGTGGAGAACATGGATAGGTGACGTTTCACAGAGTGCTGGAGTAACTCAGCAGGTCAGGCAGCATCTGTGGAGAACATGGATAGGTGACGTTTCACAGAGTGCTGGAGTAACTCAGCGGGTCAGGCAGCATCTGTGGAGAACATGGATAGGTGACGTTTCACAGAGTGCTGGAGTAACTCAGCAGGTCAGGCAGCATCTGTGGAGAACATGGATAGGTGACGTTTCACAGAGTGCTGGAGTAACTCAGCAGGCCAGGCAGCATCTCTGGAGAACATGGATGCTCAGACCGAAGGGTCCCGACCTGAAACATCAACTATCCATGTTTTCCAGAGATGCTGCCTGACCCGCTGAGTTACTTCCAGCACTTTGTGTCCTTTTTTATAAACCAGCATCTGCAGTTCCTTGTTTCTACAGGCATAAGCTTACAATTGGAAATCACTCATTCAGGAGTGAAACCAGAAAGCTTTTCTTCCCCCCTCACACTAGGGTGCTTGGTTGCTGCGGGTAACTGCCATTTTCAATGAGTTGTTTGTGAGGGAAGGGTATTGGGCATATGGAGTGCAATCGTCAATGGAATTGAAGTACAATTGTGCTTCTTTTGTTCTTTGTAATTGTATTTTGTTTGACAATTGTACAACAGTGTACACATTGACTGCGTTCTGACTGAACATTGAAGGAGGTTTGAAATACCCGCTTTCCATGTTCGGGTGGGAGAATGAGCCAGAAACATTTTAACATGTTAGAGGACGCGGAGAATCTGCCTACTGTTTGTTAAGTGCAGAAGACCAGAGGTCTTGATAATCGTGCACTGCTGTTGAGCTGGCAGTATAACTAGGCTTAATGGCTCCATACCTCAAACAGATTGTGCATTTGAATTACTCTTAAGACTACATTACTTGAGGCAAATCTTCTATAATCTGGACATTCAGGGTACATTACTCGGGCAGACCAATGCACAAATAAATTTGCTTCTCAATACGATCTAAATTTGTGACACCAGCTCACTTTGCACCAAAGGCCACTTTATTCCAATAAAATGTTTTTGTGCATGTTAAACTGTCGAGCAGTTTTGAGCTGAAAATTCATTTAACATATTTGGCCGCACAGTAATATTTTTAAACCAATTATCTTCCTAAGCAGCAATAAGGAAAACAAGATGCTGCTTCTTTTAAAAGCCACATCAAAAGTGTATGTTGTCTGCCGCAGCCTGTGAGTTTTAATAGAACAAGAATTCATGCTTCAGAGCTGGATGGACTCATTTTAAATTGAAGCTCCAATTTCGATTGCAAAACAATAACATTGAGAGGAGGCGTTGGAAATGTTTAAGTGCAAAGCTGCAGCAGAATGGTTGAGAGATTGATTTGCTCCCAGAACTCTTGGCCTGTGCAGAGTGAGTTCTCTCAGGTAAGACAGGGACAGCTAATAGAGCTGCTGCCTCGGGTTCTGTCTGTTTGGAGTTTGCACGTTCTCCCTGTGACCGCGTGGGTTTCCTCTGGGTGCCCCAGTTTCCTCCTAAATCCCTAAGACGTGCGTGTTTGCAGGTTAATTGGTCTCTGTAAATTGCCCCCAGTGCGCAGGGAATGGATGAGAAAGTGGGATAACATAGAACTTTTGTGAACAGGTGATCGATGGTCGTCGTGGAATCGGTGAGCCGGAGGGCCTGTTTCTCTAAACTAAATTAAATCAAACCAGTGGACTCGGTGGTCTTGGGCAAGGAAGGGGAAAGAGGGTCAGTGAGTGTTCCTGCCCTCTGGCAGTGACCTCTGGTGGGAGCTGTGTGAGTGTTGGGGCAAAGGCAGGGACAGGCTCCCGCTCTGAAGCCCTCACTATCCACAGCTGCACGAGAGGTGGTTCAGCTGCGGAGGGCGAGTTAAAGGCGCCGAAGGTCAGAGAAAAGGAAGAAGATGGAAAATAAGAATACAAAATCATGAGAGGAATAGATCGGGTAGATGCACAGAGTCTTTTACCCAAAGTAGGGGAATCGAGAACCAGAGGGCATAGGTTCAAGGTGAAGGGGAAAAGATTTAATAGGAATCCGAAGGGTAACTTTGGGTGTGTGGAACAAGCTGCCAGAGGAGGTAGTTGAGGCTGGGATTATTGTTTAAGAAACAGTTGGACAGGTACATGGATAGGACAGGTTTGGAGGGATATGGACCTAGTGCAGGCAAGTGAGACTAGGGTAGCTGGGACATTGTTGGCCGGTGTGGGCGAGTTGGGTTGAAGGGCCTGTTTCCACACTGTATCACTCTATGACTCTATAAGAAGTTCTGTTTGCTAAAGTCATGCTGAGTTTTATTAGGTAGTAAATAGTCACAGATATAGATGGCAACTGAAGATTTAAAAAGCTGAGCATCAGCGAAAACATGAATGGCTGTCACTGGCCAAACAATCTCCATCGAAAGGTAGTTGAATTCTAAACAACTTTCACATATATTGACAACTTGCACCCACAAGCTAGGAGGAAATAGAACTTCGGTTTGGAATTTCTTCACTATACTGTGAAAAGCAAATTGTCTATTTATATTAAACACACCACGACATACTAAAAGCCTAATAAAGGGGGTGAGGGCTGGAAAGGAGCAATATCTGTGTGCTTACACGTGGCATCATTGTGTTTGCGCTATGGCAATGATTTTGCAAGGTACGGTAGCTGAAGGAAATCGCTGCCCAGAATGGTTAAAAGAACACTTTCAGCGCAGTGTGCAAAGCTTGATATTCTGGTAGAATGCTTACTACCGAAAATCTGAAGTAGCCCACTCCCCCAAGCAATGCTGCAAAATTTGCTTTGCAAAGGCTCGCATTTTATTTTGCGCTGTATTGCCTCCCTCAGAAATGTCCCAAAGCACTTTGTGTGCCTGGGAATACTTCTAAACGCTGTATCTGTTGGTCTGTAGGCAAATGCAGCTGTCATTTTGCGCTCAGCAAGATTGCAGAAGCAGCGCAAGAATTAAAGACGTGTTAATCCAATCTTGGCGGCGTTGGGAAAATAAAACATTGGTCGGGGCATCAGGAGTACTCCCTGCTGTGCCACGGGATCTTGTGCATCCACCAGAACAGGCAGACTGAACCTCATTTGAAAGTACTATTTGAAGGACAGTACCTCTGATACGGCAACTGCGTTAGTCGGGGAGGTGGATGGGGTGGGGATGTCTGTTTAATGATCCTCCTGACCACAGGTAAGCTATTATACGAGCCGAGGGTAAACACAGCCTGCTTTTCATGTTTCCCTGGCACCCCCTCCCAAATATATTCAGCTAGGGCTCTGGTTTACGGATGAGAACAAGGAATGCAAGTCACATGTTCACACAATAGCTACATTCGTGCAGTCTTTGGCTGGAGTTGTGAAGTGTGCCGGATGGCATGAGACTTTAAACAGCGGTGTCTGGAGTTGCTGTTGTAAACTGGGCAAGCAGTGGTATTGGCATTTTCTCCGGGAAATCTACTTGACTGCCCCAGTCTGGACTCATCTCAATATCCCTTGCTGCATCTATCTCCCATTCCCACATTTTTTCCCAGTCCTCTTTACTCGGGTTTCTGAATGACGAAGTAAACCTTGACAAGACGTATCAGACTTGTTCACCCAAACCAGAGGATTACTCCGCAGTGAACACATCAGAGACATTGGTAGACAAAAGTGCTGGAGAAACTCAGCGGGTGCAGCAGCTTCTATGGAGTGAAGGAAATAGGCAACGTTTCGGGCTGCCGACACGTTGCCTATTTCCTTCGCTCCATAAATGCTGCTGCACCCGCTGAGTTTCTCCAGCACTTTTGTCTACCTTCGATTTTCCAGCATCTGCAGTTCCTTCTTAAACATCAGAGACATTCCTTGCCTGAAATTTCATGATAAACGAGTAAATTTAGCTCAGTTTCCAGGACAATATACATTTTTTTTTAAACTTAAACCTTTACTCTTACACATTTTAGTCTCTTTAGACCATGTTATAGGCTGCAAAACAACAAAAGTGCTGGAGGAACTCAGCAGGTCAGGCAGCATCTGGGGAGGGAATGGACAGCTGACATTGCGGGTCGGGACCCTTCTTCAGACTGACAGGGTAGAGGGTAGAAAAGTGTAAAGGAGAGGTGGTGGCAGGACAGGGACTGGCAAGTGATAGGTGGATACAGGTGAGAGGGTGTTTGATACGCAGATGGGTGGAGTAAGTGACAAAAGCTAGAGGTGAAAAGCAGACAAAAGGATGTCATATAGGGAAAGAAAAGGAGTGAAAAGTAAAGCCTGAGGGGGGGGGGGGGGCAGGGGACGGGAGTGGAGAAAGGGAGTATAAAAGGCAACTAGTGCCCTCCAGGGTGCCAGGGAAGAGAGATAATTGTATTTCCTACTGTGTCCCTCACTACCTCAGCATGGCCCAAAGCACTTTATAACCAATGAAATACTTTTTAATTGCCGACATTTGCAACACAGGCAATAAGGCAACTGATTTGCACACAGCAAGTTCCCATAAACAGTGAGAATATCAAAAACCTGGCAAGTTGTTTTTCTGGTGTTGTTCGAGTGTTAATATTGGGGAGGACACTATGTGAGGATGAGGGAGAATCTCCCCCGCCCTTCATAAGATCGTCGTGGCATCGTTTACATCCACGCAAGACCTTGGCTTAATGTTGCGTTCAGAACTTGATAGCTCCAGTAGTCCAGCACTGGTGTGTGGTCTGACAGTGGAGTGGGAGTGTCTGCCTAGAGTTCAGCTGCCGACTATGGCACTTCAAACCTAGCACTCGGGAGATCTGATATAAAATGCTTCTTGATTTGCTCCCCCCCCCCCTTTTGCATTAGCCTTTGGCTGACTTCATGACAGAAGGTGCCCCTCCTGTTGAGATCACAAGGTTCGATTGAGTTGCAGGTGTTTCCTTGTTGCTGCTCTGTCAGTGGAGCCCTCATTTCTATTTGGCCAGTAACACACTGAACCAAAACAAAATGCCCGTCTTCAAATACTCCCTTGAGCTAATGGTCCCACATTGCTGGGCACAATATGGTGGTACAATATTACATGAGTGGTAGACACAGAATGCTGGAGTAACTCAGCGGGACAGGCAGCATCTCGGGAGAGAAGGAGTGGGCAACCTTTCAGATGGACAACTTAGGACGCCAGCTTCTCCCATCACTGCTTTTCCTGTCCCCTGCAACACTGATATACAATTATCCTTCAAATTCAGATAGTACGAAATAAAGTTCTGTACTTTTCACATGTCACTGAATACTGTAATATCCAATATTACACACAAATTTCCTTTACAAATTTAAATACAATTGCACGTCTGAAAAAAAAACAAAAAACTGCAAGGGAACATTTGGTAGGGCCACCATTAAAACAGTTAGAAAATAAAACTGACAACATCTTCATTATGTCAAATATAAAACGTTTGGAGTTGAAAACTGGCTTCTGTGACTTACTGCAGGTGCATGAATCCAGCACATCACGGCTTTTGATTTGTGTAAACAACTTCCAATCTATTTTTTTTTTTTGAAAGGAATTATCAAATCTTTACTCCCAAAGCTGCTCTACAAATTGGGACACTGGCGTTACCTTCAGATATCACCTAGAAAGGAGAGTTCAGGAAATAAGCCTTAAAACACCGGGCAGATCTTGCATCAAAGAACAGCAGTTCCGATCGCTCAGTCAGTCGGCTTTAAGACCACTGACATTGTCGCTTGTTGTAAGATCAGCTTCCTTGAAGTGTGCGTCCTGATCACCAGATCCTGCAATAAAATGGGTCGGAGGGTGGGGATGAATGGGGGGGGGGGGGAGGGGGGCGAAGTGGTTTGGGAAGAATGTGAAGGCTGCCCTTTGGGAATGTCAAGGTGTGGAAAAGGAATGCTTCAAAGGCTTGTGCCTAATGTGCAAACTTGGAGTCAGTTCTCCCGAGACTTTTCCTTCTGACGCTGGGTGTTGTACTACAGCCATCACTGGGGCAGCCATGTTGCAACAGCACATCCATGCACTCCTGGCTCCCTGCCCGCCTGGCGTAGTACAGGGCTGTGTTTCCGTTCACGTCTCTGGCCCGCACGTCAATGCCGTACTGTGGAGAAGACAAAATCAACACCGGCTGTTACGTTTGGTTTTTTATTTGGGGGGAAAAGAACTAACCTTCTCCAGGGCTCGTTACCCAGGATCGAAGCGAATGCAACAATCCCCAGGAAGGCAAGTCTCTGCTGACTGGCACGGTGCAGCCCACCATGTTACGCACCCCCCTGTATTGTGCCGTCCTTCAGGACATGGATGAAGAGTGGGACATGCAATGTGCTGGACCCAACCTGTAGACACAGCCTCATGGACCACATGCTGGCCAGACCTGGTGTCTTGCAGCTGATGTTACTGATGCAGCAGAGGCAGAGAGGTATAGAAGGCTACAGGCAAAATGTGAGGAGATGACTACGATGGTCGGCATGGACATGGTGGGCCGGGGTGGGCATGTTTCTTTGCTGGATGACTCTGTGACTCTAGGTGTTTTTGGAAGCACTGCTTAAAATAGGGATTAATGACCACTAAACTCTTTTGGAAAAGAGACTAAATTATTTACCTAATGTAGTCTTTGAAATATAGGTTGGTACTGTATAACCTTCCTAAGGTGAGGATACTAGTTTAGTTTAGAGATACAGCATGGAAACAGGCCCTTCAGCCCACCGAGTCTGTGCTGACCAGCGATCCCCGCACACTTACACTATCCTATACACACTAGGGTCAACAAAAGCTTTTCACTGTACTTTGTTACAATAAACTAAACTGAACTGACAATTTATAATGATACCAAGCCAATTAACCTGCAAACCAGCATATCTTTGGAGTGTGGGAGGAAAGTGGAGCACCCGGAGAAAACCCATGCGGGTCACGGGGAGAACGTACAAACTCTGTACAGACAAGCACCCGCAGTCAGGATCAAACCCAGGACTCTGGTGCTGTGAGGCAGCAACTCTACCGCTGCCCATAGTAGACACATATAACAGATCTTGACGTAGATACACAAAAATGCTAGAGAAACTCAGCGGGTGCAGCAGCATCTATGGAGCGAAGGAAATAGGCAATGTTTCGGGCCAAAACCATTCTTCAGACGTTTTCGGCCCAAAACGTTGCCTATTTCCTTCGCTCCATAGATGCTGCTGCACCCGCTGAGTTTCTCCAGCATTTTTGTGTACCTTCGATTTTCCAGCATCTGCAGTTCCTTCTTTAACACAAGGTCTTGACGTAGAGTTTGGACTGTGGGCCAGGTACACTCAATATCATTACGATCCAAATGTGATTCCTGATCCACAGCGGTCGATTGGGAAAGAACAGAGTGACTCGTACCCAGACCAGGAGCTGCGATATCACCACGTCCTTGAGCTCGCAGGCAAGGTGCAGTGCCGTCCGCCTGTCCTTGTCATCGGTGCATTCGTTGATGTGCTCCTTCTTGGCGTGAGCAAGGAGCAGTAAGATGTTGTGCAGCTCCTTCTCCATAACGGCTCGGAACAGCTGCTTCCCAAAGGCCATGTCGCGGTATTTCAAGGGGGCGACAAAGAGCTTCTGCTCATATTTGGCTCGGATCCAGTTCTCCCTTTCTTCCCTGGAATTGGAAGGTGGGTCATAGAAACATAGAAACATAGAAACATAGAAAATAGGTGCAGGAGTAGGCCATTCGGCCCTTCAAGCCTGCACCGCCATTCGATATGATCATGGCTGATCATCCAACTCAGTATCGCATCCTTGCCTTCTCTCCATACCCCCTGATCCCTTTAGCCACAAGGGCCACATTTAACTCCCTCTTAAATATAGCCAATGAACTGGCCTCAACTACCTTCTGTGGCAGAGAATTCCAGAGATTCACCACTCTCTGGGTAAAAAATGTTTTTATCATCTCGGTCCTAAAAGACTTCCCTCTTATCCTTAAGCTGTGACCCCTTGTTCTGGACTTCCCCAACATCGGGAACAATCTTCCTGCATCTAGCCTGTCCAACCCCTTAAGAATTTTGTAAGTTTCTATAAGATCCCCCCTCAATCTTCTAAATTCTAGCGTGTACAAGCCGAGTCTATCCAGTCTTTCTTCATATGAAAATCCTGCCATCCCAGGAATCAGTCTGGTGAATCTTCTCTGTACTCCCTCTATGGCAAGAATGTCTTTCCTCAGATTAGGAGACCAAAACTGTACGCAATACTCCAGGTGTGGTCTCACCAAGACCCTGTACAACTGCAGTAGAACCTCCCTGCTCTTATACTCAAATCCTTTTGCTATGAATGCTAACATACCATTTGCTTTCTTCACTGCCTGCTGCACCTGCATTCCTACTTTCAATGACTGGTGTACCATGACACCCAGGTCTCGTTGCATTTCCCCTTTTCCTAATCGGCCACCATTCAGATAATAGTCTACTTTTCTGTTTTTGCCACCAAAGTGGATAACCTCACATTTATCCACATTATACTGCATCTGTCATGCATTTGCCCACTCACCCAACCTATCCAAGTCACCTTGCAGCTTCCTAGCATCCTCCTCACAGCTAACACTGCCCCCCAGCTTCGTGTCATCCGCAAACTTGGAGATGTTGCATTCAATTCCCTCATCCAGATCATTAATATATATTGTGAATAGCTGGGGTCCCAGCACTGAGCCTTGCGGTACCCCACTAGTCACTGCCTGCCATTGTGAAAAGGACCCGTTTACTCCTACTCTTTGCTTCCTGTCTGCCAGCCAGTTCTCTATCCCCATCAATACTGAACCCCCAATACCGTGTGCTTTAAGTTTGCATACTAATCTCTTATGTGGGACCTTGTCGAAAGCCTTCTGAAAGTCCAGATATAACACATCCACTGGTTCTCCCTTATCCACTCTACTAGTTACATCCTCGGAAAATTCTATAAGATTCGTCAGACATGATTTACCTTTCATAAATCCATACTGACTTTGTCCAATGAATTCACCACTTTCCAAATGTGCTGCTATCCCATCTTTAATAACTGACTCCAGAATTTTCCCCACCACCGATGTTAGACTAACTGGTCTGTAATTCCCCGTTTTCTCTCTCCCTCCCTTTTTAAAAAGTGGTGTTACATTAGCTACCCTCCAGTCCTCAGGAACTACTCCAGAATCTAAAGACTTTTGAAAAATTATCACTAATGCATCCACTATTTCTGGAGCTACTTACTTAAGTACTCTGGGATGCAATTTATCTGGCCCTGGGGATTTATCGGCCTTTAATCCATTCAATTTACCTAACACCACTTCCCAGCTAACCTGGATTTCACTCAGTTCCTCCATCTCATTTAACCCCCTGGTCCCTTGCTATTTCCGGCAGATTATTTATGTCTTCCTTAGTGAAGACAGAACCAAAGTAGTTATTCAATTGGTCTGCCATGTCCTTGTACCCCATGATCAATTCACCTGTTACTGACTGCAAGGGACCTACATTTGTTTTAACTAATCTTTTCCTCTTCACATATCTATAAAAACTTTTACAGTCAGTTTTTATGTTCCCTGCCAGTTTTCTTTCATAATCTATTTTCCCTTTCCTAATTAAGCCTTTTGTCCTCCTCTGCTGGACTCTGAATTTCTCCCAGTCCTCTGGTAGGCTGCTTTTTCTGGCTAATTTGTACGCTTCATCTTTTGTTTTGATACTATCCCTGATTTCCCTTGTTATCCACGGATGCACTACCTTCCCTGATTTATTATTTTGCCAAACTGGGATGAACAATTGTTGTAGTTCATCCATGCAGTTTTTAAATGCCTTCCATTGCATATCCACCGTCAACCCTTTAAGAATCATTTGCCAGTCTATCTTGGCCAATTCACGTCTCATACCCTCAAAGTCACCTTTCTTTAAGTTCAGGACCCTTGTTTCTGAATTAACAATGTCACTCTCCATCCTAATGAAGAACTCAACCATATTATGGTCACTCTTGCACAACAAGACTGCTAACTAACCCTTCCTCATTACTCAATACCCAGTCTAGAATAGCCTGCTCTCTCGTTGGTTCCTCTACATGTTGGTTTAGAAAACTATCCCGCATACATTCCAAGAAATCCTCCTCCTCAGCACCCCTGCCAATTTGATTCAGGGCGTGAAGGACGGAAGAGAGAAACAAAAAGGGCGCTGAGTCACACTGAGATGTTGATGACAAAATAGCAGCTGAAAGATTGACAATTCAACAGTGCTTTGTTCAAGGTGTGTCGGAAGGAGATGCTGGTTTAAACCGAACATAGACACAAAAAGCTGGAGTAACTCTGCGGGTCAGACAGCATCTCTGGAGAAACGTCCTCGTGCGCGCACACACACACACTCACAGAGTCGTGTACACACACACACACACACACACACACACAGTTCCCACTGAAAGAAGCAGCATTGTTTATCTAGTGCAGCCCCTCTCGCTGCTGCCCGCGGGGAAGGTCAGTGCGGAGCGGAGCGAGCATTTACCGTGTGGATTCTGGGGTGGGCTTAGTGCGCCCCCGGGTATTCCTCTCCCACACACAGTTTGCCATCTCGTTCCCGATGGACGTCAAGACGAGAGTTAGCTCCAAAGGCCAGTCGTCAAGGTCCAGGGACCGGACCCGCGAGAGGTGGGTGCCAAGGTTGCGGTGAATTCCAGAGCACTCAATGCAGATGAGTGCGCCGAGGTTGAGACTTGCCCAGGTGGGATCTGGAAAGGTGGAAAGAAAATGGCAGCTGCACTTTTATTTGAAGAAAACACAGATGAAACATTACAAAAATAATAACCTGAATCTCCCCAATGCTTGAAGAGCTGGAAGAAGGCAGTGACTCCAGGCTGGTGGCCCACTCATCATGCCTGTATCCCTTGTCTAGCAGGAAACTCAGATCACAGGCTGGTGCAGAGGGGCTGGGGTTGGAAGGTACGGGACGGTCAAGCACAGGGATGGGCACTGTATGCCATGCCACCATTGGCAGTCTCACAGCACGGAGGCTTCGAAGTAACAGAGAACATTGAAGAGTACAGCACAGTAACAGGCCCTGCAGCCCACGATGTTTGTGCTGTACATGATGCTAAGACCAACTCTTATCTGCCTGTGCATAATCCATATCCCTCCATTCCCTGCATATGCAGTTGCCTACCCAGAGCCCGCTCGAGCGCTGCGGGCACTGTGCCGCCCACGAGGTACATTGAGCTTGATTAGGATAGAAATACGTATGGGATGCTCCCAACTTTCAGCAGTAAATGGAATGCAAAAGAGAGTGGTTTAGCGGTGGGTGGGATGGGCACTGGGTCCATGGATCAATTTATCGATTGCCTACGGTTTAACTGAAACAGATGTAAGGCCCCTTGGGCATGTGCACTATGGGTCAGTCAGAAACAAGCCCAGTTCACAGAGGCCATCGAAACCTTGAAGGAAACAACACTTAAAGAACGACAATGATCTCCGCTTTAAGGTTTTTAAAAGCTTATGGATCCTTACTTGCAGCAGTGCAGTCAACACAGAACGAGTTGCCTTTTGCGTTCCTGATCGCCTGAAGGGCGACAGCTTCACTCCGGCTGTCCATCCGAGCCTAAAACATGAAGATATTGCAGATAGTGAGCAGACACTTGAACTGACCTCTCATGAGCTGTATCCCCAATCTTCCAATCTACCTCGTTCAGGTCTTTGCACTTTTTGAAATCTGCATTTTCTTGGTAAATGTAACACTAGTTTAGTTTAGAGATACAGCATGGAAACAGGCCCTTCGGCCCACCAGGTCCATGCCGACCATCCACTTTTACACTAGTACTACGTTATCCCACTTTCTCATCCACTCTCTGCGCGTTATGGCAATTTACAGTCAACGGGACTCCCCCCCTCCCCCACCCACATTCCTTCCTCTGGCGTCACAATTTGCAACTCTTCAATTCTTTTGTCTCACACCCTTTGTTTTAATCTATGGACTTTCTCCAACCATTAAACTATCAAAAAAACCTTTGCCTGTGTTCAGCTATTATCTGCCACGCTTTCACCTGCCCCTCATCTTCTCCAGCTTCCCCCCCCCCCCCCCCCCCCCCCACACAATCAGCCTGAAGAACGGTCCCGGCCCGAAACATCACCTATCCATGATCTCCAGAGATGCTGCCTGACCTGCTGAGTTACTCCAACATTTTGTGTCCTTTTTTTCATCTTATTAGTCAGACAACGTGGAAACAGGCCCTTCGGCCCAACTTGCCCACACCGACCAACATGTTCCATCCACACTAGTCCTACTTGCCTGCATTTGGCCCATATCTCTCTAAACCTATCCTATCCATGTACCTGTCTAATTGCTTCTTAAACGTTGCGATAGTCCTGCCTCAACTACCTCCTCTGGCAGCTCGTTCCATATTGGCAGTGGTTTTGAGGCACCTTTATGCAGTGACACTGCTGGACGAGTTACCTTGTTTTTGCTACTTTCGCAGGACTGCAGACTGGCCAGGATTTGACTCTCAATGGCTTGGACCCAGGCATCTCTCTCTTCAAAATTCACAGCTTCAAAGTGCCACATCTGGCCAGTGCTGGAGACAATGGTGAACTCAATGTTCTCCTCTTGCTCTGTGACAGGGGAAACGAGGAGGAAATAGAGAAGACATTTGTTTCTGGCACTGCCAAACCCAGCAGGGACATGAAGGTCTGTGAATCTGACGCTGGGATGTAGCGCGGGGAGCGCGGAGAGCTGCGCATCGATGCACCCACTAAAGGAACCCTGTCTTCATGTGGAGCAGGCTAATCAGTCACACAAAATATCATCGTCAACCAATGAGCGAGAAAGAAAATCCTCACAAAGGTTGTAAATGAATGTAATCAATCCATTTCAAAGGTCGGTGTCACCTGCGATCTGATCAGCCGGGTTGAACTGTTGCCCAGTGCTGGGCTCAACAGGACTAACACGGGATCGATACCACAGGCTGGCGGAGATGCCTCAATGTCCCAGCCAGGAAGGAGAGAGAGAGAGAGAGGCTCTGTTCTCCGGGATTCTTGTTTCGTTGTCGACGGGAATGGATTTAGGAAGTGGAGAGGACAATTCACGATCGCTGCTAAACGCCGTGTGTTCAGCATCGGCTGCTGAGGAGAAATCTGTCCGAAGCGGAGACATGGACAGTGGCAAACTGGGGCTGAAGACAAAGGTGGAAGAGTGCGGGCAGGATCAATACAAGTTGACCCTGGACACCGCTCCAGTTAGGGACGGGGATGTGACGATGGTGGGAGCAATGCTGTAAATCCGCTCCACTTTTGCTGGTTCTTTCAGATGGCTTTTAGAATTGTATCTGCCCTTTGCAACCTTGTTGACAAGAGCAACTCGGGAAGAGCTTCCCTCTGCCATTTATTATCACTGGTTCCAGCACCTGGAGTCCTTCCTTCACAGGAGCCATAATCGGCCACTATAACTGAGCGCTGCAGCCCCGATTAACTCGTAGTTTGGCCGGGTGGGGAGGGGAGGGGGGGGAAAACGGATGAACGGACTTCTGCCGGACTAGCAGAATGGTTGGCCGAAGTTCTACATACAAACAGCCCTCCGTGAATAGTGACACCAATCTCATTATCACACAAATATACGCCGGCCCCCTACCTGCCCCACATCCCCGCGTCCCAGACCACAAAACAAAACTACACGGGAATCGCAGCCGGGAGAGGCTGGTCAGGAAGGAGTTCACATTCAAAAGAGTAAAGGCAACGAGAGACAAAACAAACACTTGAACACAGATGTACTGCAGACAGAACACACACAACAACCAACACTGGCACCAGCCACCGGATACAAGTTAAAATACGTTACCTGCTCTGCATATATTTCTTAAACTACCAAAACGCTTTAATTTCCACACCCTGCGCCTGGCTGCACCCAGAATCCAGCAAAAGCAAGAGGCAGAAACAATTGGAGAGAGACATTGGAGAGAAGATTACTGCAGAGTTCAGGAGCACATCAACAACTGCACACGGAAACGGCTGCTTGCGGGGGAGGGCTTGGGCAGTGGCGATACAGTTGATCTCACACTGGGCGTGGACAGAACAGTGCCACTTAAAGTCTCAGAAACATGCATTTGATGTTATGCAAAATCTAGAAGATGAGTGTTTGAAAGGCCATAACTTGTAGCCCATCCACCACTGCGTTCAAACCGAGTGGTGATAAAAATCATGTCTAGGGCATGCAAGGATGTTTCAGTCAGTAGGTCAATTCCATCATGTCAACTGAGGGATTGAAATTCTGTAAATTCAATAAATCTGGAATTAAAAAGGCAGCTATGGAACTGCTAGATTTTGCAAAACCAGAGGTTTAATTCCAGATTTATTGAATTTACAGAATTTCATGTCCCCCATCTGACATGATGAGATTGAACTACTGACTCTGAATCATTAGTCTAGTAATATTACCACTCGGCTCCCGTACCCTGTCAGGTTCCTGATACCGTTTCAGTTCCGTTAATTCATCTAGACAGGAGAAAGCAGTGCTCCAGTGGGTGAGTGCTTCACTAAGAGCAGCAATCAACTGTCGAAAAAGGACTCTCATCACCACACAGATGCCCACCCATTGCCGTCTATCATCTCACGATAGCCATGGTACCATATGAATGAATTCATTGCCACAGACGGCTGTGGAGGCCAAGTCACTGGATATTTTTAAGGCGGAGATTGACAGATTCTTGATTAGTAAGGGTGTCAAGGGGTTATGGGGAGAAGGCAGGAGAATGGGGTTGAGAGGGAAAAATAGATCAGCCATGATTGAATGGCGGAGTAGAGTTAATGGGCCAAATGACCTAATCCTGCTCCTAGAACAACACACACACACACACACACACACACACGCACACACACACACACACCAACACACACACACACACACACACATCAACACACACACACACCAACACACACACACACACACACACACACACACACACACACACACACACACCAACACACACACACACACACCAACACACACACACACACACACACACCAACACACACACACACACACACACACACACACACACACACACACACACACACACACACACACACACACACACACACACACACACCAACACACACACACACACACTCACTTTTCTTGTTTATTAATTACAGGGTATTTTTAAAGGCTTAAGGACATTTATTTCTCATCTTAGATCTTGTCTTCCAGAGATGTTGCCCAACTCACTGAGTTGCTCCAGCATTTTGTGATTTTATTACTAATCTTAGTAGGAATTAAGGTGCTGGACATTTGTAACTGTCTACTGCAAACAGTCGTCAATACCAGGCCAATGATCAATTTTAAAGCAGGGATCGATGCACATTTTAACGAAGAATATATGACATGGGGTGCAGGTAGGTGTGTAGAATTTGGGCACAGATCACCCATGATATTGAATGGCAGGATTGACTCAAGGGGCTGAAAGGCCTCCTCTTGACCCGTGGCTTTTTCTTGCAACTAATTGCTGCTCGACAGCTCAAAAGGGCTTCCCTGAACAAGTGAGTCAATGGTTGCTGAACTCACAACCTCCTCTCAGGTTTAGTTTTCCTCATCTCAATCCGAGGAGCATGGTGGACTTCAAATGGAAAATTGGTGGAGGTTTTATTTGAGTTGAGTTTATTGTCACGTGTACCGAGGTACAGTGAAAAGCTTTTGTTGTGTGCTATCCAGTCAGCGGAAAGACTATACATGATTACAATCAATCCATTTACAGTGTATAGATACATGATAAGGGAATAACGTTTAGTGCAAGGTAAAGCCAGCAAAGTCCGATCAAGGATAGTCTGATGGTGACCAAAGAGGGAGATAGTAGTTCAGGTTTTTGTGCAACTGCAGGGAAAGGCAATTAACCGAAGAGATTGTTTATCGAAGTTGGCATCCTGGCGAACAGTTTTAGGAGAAACTGTCCCAGCTCACTGTTCTGTGGGGAAGACATTCCTTCTTCTTGGTTCCTCTTATCTGTACAGCATTATTACGATGGGACCAGGTTGTACAGAATGAAGGTCAAATTATACGTGGTGCTGTTCACGATAACTCATATGACTTGCCGTTTAAATCTAATTGTTCAGTCAATAGAAATTTGGTACGGAAAGCTTAACTGGTCCGCAATCAGGAACTTTGTAAATGTGTACGATTCTGCCACCAGAATCCACATCGAAGCCCGGTTGCTGTTGGATTACAGCACCAGTGGTATTACTAATGCGTCCCAATGGATGTACCAAGATAAATGTGCTTACTAACAGATCCTCAATGTGACCTTGTTCATGGTAATAGACGCCTTCACGCACAATGATTAATTCTGCTGCCGATGCACTTATTCTAATATAATCACAAAAATCTAATTGCTGTGAGAAGGGATTCTGTTTAAATAAGAATTAGAAACTAATTAATGTTAAACACACATCCTGAAAGTCATTTATAAGTTAATTGCGATTTTAAACTTTTTGCATTTCTTAAGCTTATCCTGACCTGAATTTTGACAGTCAGAAATCAAATGAGTTTGTGACATTCAGCGTAATAACTCTGCCGTGTGACGGTAAACTTAGTGCACGGAATGAGTGTCTTCAACTCTTTGCAAATGCTTGTAACCTGCAGAGGTTAACCAAGCCATAATCAGTTGGAAAATTCAAACTCCCAGAAAACAAATTCTAGAACCCCCTTAGACACCGATCAAATAACTAGGATGAAATGCTACTTATTAAGAACTGGGATGTTTGTAAAACACAAACTATTGTTCTGTTCGTTTCCTTTATGGGGAAACAAAAGTCTGCCTGTTCTTAAGTGGACAGAAGTTCAAGATACTCAGTTTAAATGTTCCATCATCAGGAACATGGTGGAGAGGGACATTGGCCAAATGTGGCCAAATGGGACTAACTTCATGGGACATCGTGGTTCTCATGGATGGCTTTGGCTGAAGGACTTGCATGTCTTCAACCAAAATAGAGATCGACCCGTTTATATCAATGGTGGTCGATGGTGGAGAGGGTCAAGAACTTCAAATTCCTGGGCGTGCATATTTCCGAAGATCTCGCCTGGTCCCAGGACACTGATGCAATCATAAAGAAAGCACATCAGCGCCTCTACTTCCTGAGAAGATTACGGAGAGTCGGTATGTCAATGAGGACTCTCTCGAACCTCTACAGGTGCACAGTAGAGAGCATGTTGACCGGTTGCATCGTGGCTAGGTTCGGCAACCTGAGCGCCCAGGAACAGAAAAGACTACAAAAAGTAGTAAACACTGCCCAGTCCATCATCGGCTCTGACCTCCCTACCATCGAGGGAATCTACCACAGTCGCTGCCTCAAAAAGGCTGTCAGCATCATCAAGGACCCACACCATCCTGGCCACACACTCATCTCTATGCTGCCTTTCAGCCTGAAATCGGCAACAACCAGGTTCAGGAATAGCCACTTCCCCACAGCCATCAGACTATTAAACTCAACTCAAACAAAATCTGAACTTTAATTAGCCTACTGCATTTTATATGTTTATTTATGTGTGTGTGTATATATATATATTCAATGGCATATGGACACACTGATCTGTTCTGTATTATTTATGCCTGCAATATTCTGTTGTGCTGAAGCAAAGCAAGAATTTAATTGTCCTATCTGGGACACATGACAATAAACTCTCTTGAATCTTGAATCTTGATACCTGTCTCTTCGAGAGTGTAAAGAGTGTATATGGCAGCAATGAACAAGTTCCTGTCGGTGTTAATTGAGAGGACACATGCTGGTGCCTGGAGAACATCTCTACCTGATATGCGCTGTCTGCCAATTCAAGAGGATCCTTGAAAAGAGAAAAGGGCGTAGAGATCTCAGGAAAGTACAAGAGATTGGGACTGTCATCAATGCTCTTGTAATGAACCAGGCACAGGGTCATTGGGGAGAGGGTGGGGGTGTTGTACAATACTAGTTATCAGGAACGTCTGAGGCTCTTGGCTGCATGGAATGTCCTGGGCCTAATCGGACAGGCTCCCCCAGGCCTGAGGCACCTTTCCAGTCACGAGAGACCTGCTCCCTCCTCCAGAGTTGCCCAGCACACACTGCTGGCATGAAGGTTTCACAGAGTTTTTGTAAAGACAGAAGGCGGGGTTTGTAAGCAGTGTATTGGCTTTAGGGTTGATAGTGGCAACAGCAGCAAGATTCAGCCCCCACCCCCTTTCTGCCCCAGAGTAAAAGCCACCTTACTGACGCCGTCCTATTCTTCCAGAGAAACAGCCAAAACATTTCCCCCTCCAAACGTGCCGCTGGGCAGCCACAGACGGTCGCGGCGTGCCCACGGGCTCACCTTCTGCCAGGCCCGGCATGCCGCCGTCAGCCTTGCTCACGCTCTTCTTCCTGCGATGCTTCTTGCGGTTGATCTGGGGCGAGGGCGGCAAGTCCAGCTTGCTGCTCGAGTGACTGCAGGCGGCTTCCCCTGCACCAGCTCCTTCTTCACACAGGAGAGAAGCACAGAGTCAGTCACCCTTTGCCGCAGCAACAGAAGTCCCCCTTGCCAAAGAACCACCTGGATTACTGGAGGCCACCTTGTCCTCCTCTGCCTGCCGCCAAGATTCATCCCTGAACAGACGGCCAGGTTGTTTTCACCCGATTTGGGAGCACTGACCACCCCACCATCAAAGGCAGCTAGAAGGGACGCTGCCTCAATAAAGGCAGCCGGCATCATCAGGGACCCACACCACCGAAGCCACCTTCATATTTCACTTCTGCCATCGGGAAGAAGGTATAAGAGTCTGAAAACCGTGATCTACAGGTTTAGGAGCAGCTTCTTCCCAGAAACCATCAGGAACTTCAGCACTACGCAACACTAACCACAAATATGAACAATGGACTGGCTTGGTTGGACTAAAGACTTTGGGCTGTTTTGCACTAGTAGTGGGGTTATTAATCTAGTTATTTGTATTTGTTTATTATATGTTATCTATGAGTAGTGTGTTCACAGGCCTGTTATACTGCTGTCAGAATGTCATTGCTCCGTTGTCAGTACATATGACAATTAGACTCTTGTCAAGGGATACGGGGAGAAGGCAGGAACGGGGTACTGATTGTGGATGATCAGCCATGATCACATTGAATGGCGGTGCTGGCTCGAAGTGCCGAATGGCCTCCTCCTGCACCTGTTGTCTATTGTCTCTTGCACGGCAATAGCTTCACTTGGCTCTAAGGTGCTTTGGGGCCAGCTGGGGCTGTGGAAGAGGCAAGACTTCACTCAGACCTTGCTCCTGTTCACTCTGATATCGATCAAGAAATCCTGGCCTGATCTATCATGATAAAGCTCAAGCAAGTGTCTGCACACCTCCCTTGCTCAACATAATCCAAATTAGTAGCAGCAGGAAAACAAATCCACAATGAATCCGTTGCAACCATTATGTTTAGCACTGCTATATTTAAGAAGCATGGTAGGAACTATAATTTTTTCTTTGTAAGAAGTAACGTTAGATCATAGAACAGTACAGCACAGGAACAGCCACAATGCCAGTGCCAAACATGATGCCAAGATCTATTCATCTCATCTGTCTGCATGTGACCCATATCCCTCCATTCCCAGCATATCCATGTGCCTATCTAAATGCCTCTGGAACGCCTTCATTGTGACAATAAATAATTAATCATTCATTCACCATCATATCAGGCATCCACCACCCTCTGTGTAAAAAAACCTGCCCCGTATCTCTTGCAAACCTTGCCCCTCTCACCTTAAAACTGTGCCCTCCAGTCTTTGACATTTCCACCCTGACCGTCTACCCTATCTAAGCCTCTCATCATTTAATAAACTTCTAACAGTTCTTCTCTCCCCCCCCCACAAAGTTTTCTTCAAATCAAATTCTAAATCCTTTAGATTTTTTTCATCCTAATGTATCAGCAATAAAGAGCAGAGGTTAGAGTGCGTCAATCATTCTGGTCCCACATTTATAACCCGCACATTTCACTGGTTATAATTCACTTGTAATGGTGAAGTGCTGCCTTGTAAATGTCAGTGTTGAAAGCTATTTCTCCCCTGGGCATCTTTATGGCCATGTGCTGGGCTGCAGAAACCTGTTGGATTAAACTTGTAGCAATTTAACACGTAGCATTTAGATTCTGGCAACTTCGGATCTGTGGAAATCAAAGTGAAAAGCACAGCTGCAGATTAGCAAAGCTACGAGCAGCGCTGTCATCAATCCTTGCACAGTGTCCGATTATCAAGACATGCATCAACACACTCTGAGAGATGATGAATTTGGATTTCTGGGTGGGATGTTCTAACAGTCATCCATTCTGAATCAGACCCTACATTTCATCCTCTGGCTTCACAAGTCGCAACTCTTCAAAATGGTATAAGAGGCGTGACGCTGCCAAGCGCAGACACACTCAGGCCAAAGCCCTTTCGAACGGGTAAGATCATCTCTGACCCCTCTCACCCTGGCCACAAACTCTTTGAATCACTTCCCTCTGGAAGGCGACTCCGGACTGTCAAAGCGGCCACAGCCAGACATAAAAACAGCTTTTTTCCACGAGTAGTAGCTCTACTCAACAACCAAACATCTGTAGCCTCCTTTTGCTCTGGTATTTCATTTAATTCACATGTTTAATCTATAATGTTTTATTATTAATGTTTAATGTTTTATGTGTCAGTCCTAACTGTCACTGTATGTGGTTGTCACTTGCGGGCGGAGCACCAAGGCAAATTCCTTGTATGTGAATACTTGGCCAATAAATGTATTCATTCATTTGTTACATGGACAACGTCGCCCTCTTCTGTTCAGACGAGTCATTGGTCCGCAGATTGATCGGCATCTGCAACCAGTTCGAACTAACCTCTGGGATCTGAGACAATTGCAGGGGAAAGTGAGGCCATGTTCTTTGGTTAAGAAGGAACTGCAGATGCTGGAAAATCGAAGGTAGACCAAAATGCTGGAGAAACTCAGCGGGTGAGGCAGCATCCATGGAGCGAAGGAAATAGCCGACGTTTCGGGTCGAAACCAAGGGACTCGAAACGTCGCCTATTTCCTTTGCTCCATAGATGCTGCCTCACCCGCTGAGTTTCTCCAGCATTTTTGTCTACCTTCCATGTTCTTTGGTAGCTGGTCTACCCTACCCTCTGTCCCACTCGCTGTCATAGATAAGGTGATAAATCGGCAAACTGGTCATCAGGTCCACGAACCAAATGTAATTTTAGTTTTTAGTTTTAATTTTAGAGGTGCAGCATGGAAACAGCCCTTCAGCCCACCAGGTCTGTGCTGACCAGTACACTAGTTCTATCCTACACACTGGGGACAATTTACACAAGCCAATTAACCTACAAACCTGTACATCTTTAGACGTACAAAGCCCGTACAGACAGCACCCGTAGGCAGGATTGAACCAGGGTCTTTAAGAAGGAACTGCAGATGATGGAAAACCGAAGGTAGACAAAAGTGCTGGAGAAACTCAGCGGGTGCAGCAGCATCTATGGAGCGAAGGAAATAGGCAACGTTTCGGGCCGAAACCCAGAAGGAAATAGGCAACGTTTCGGGCCGAAACCCAGAAGGAAATAGGCAACGTTTCGGGCCGAAACCCGGAAGGGTTTCGGCCCGAAACGTTACCTATTTCCTTCGCTCCATAGATGCTGCTGCACCCGCTGAGTTTCTCCAGCATTTTTGTCTACCTTTGAACCAGGGTCTCCAGTGCTGTAAGGCCGCTGCTCTATCCAATATTTCTAAGTTTGCCAACAACACAGAAATGGGGGGGGGGGGGGGGGGGGAATTATTTAAATGGGGATAGATCGGGAAATGTTAAAGCACAACGGGACCTGGGTGTGTTTGCCGGTTTCACTTTGCTGCTGGAAATGAGGTTAACTAGTGGCCCACAACTCACAGATCCAAAGGCTCGTTTTCCTTACCAGGGGCGTGTAAGACGTTTTCACTCCACTGCTCGGCGCTGGCCATGGGCGAGCGGGTGGGGAGATTCCCCGTGACCTTGGCGTCGCTGCCGATTGCCTTCTCGGCAACGGGGTCTAAACCGCTGGAAAGTAGAGAATCTGTGGGAGAAGAGGCAAGGTGTGGAGCCACTCAGTCTTCAATGTCCGATAATACAAGCTGGCTGCGGTGAAGAACATCACCCAGCAACAGTTCCAGCAAAGATCCATTTGCTGTGGTGTGAATTCAAACCGCACAACGTTCAAAACTAACCCCATTGCAGGGAACAAGTACATGGAACATTGAACAGTGCAGCACAAGAACAGGCCCTTCGGCCCACAATGCCTGTGCTGAAAATGATGCCACGACTATCACTTATCCACCTGCACATAACCCATATCCCTCCATTCCCTGCGTACCCATGTGTCTTTCCAAACGTCTCTTAAATGCCACTACTAGCGTATCTGCTTCAACCACCAACCTCGGCTGCGCATTCCAGGTACTCACCACCCTCTGTGTAAAAAACTTGCCCCGTGCATCTCCTTAAAACTTTCCCCCTTTCACCTTAAAGTTGTGCAGAATTCACCCCCTGTTTAGGTTTATTATTGTCATGTGTACAGTGAGAAGCTTTGTTTTGCATGCTACCCAAATAGACTAGATATACCGTACATAAATATAGTCACGTCAAACACAATATAACATATAGAGCAAAGGGTAAGACACAGAGTGCAGAACAAAGTTCTCAGCATTGGAGCACATCAGTTCCATCGTGCTTATCTCTCTAATGCTATTTAATGACATTGTATAAATACTTTATAAAGGCCGGCACAGCGGTAGGGTTGCTGCCTTACAGCGCCAGAGACCTGGGTTCGACCCTGACTGCTGGTGCTGTCTGCACGGAGTTTGTACGTTCTCCCCGTGACTTGCGTGGGTATTCTCCGGGTGCTCCGGTTTCCTCCCACACTACAAAGACGTACAGGTTTGTAGGTTGATTGGCCTAATAAAATTGTAAACTGTCCCTAGTGTGTGGCCTAATTCTGCTCCGAGAACTGATGAACTATGAAGTTATGCCGTGGTTTTGAAGTGGAGGATGGAAGATTTCTCGAGGCTGTTGTGTAGGGCACGGTCTGCCTTGTACTTACCGACACTCTCCTGCCCGCTGCCCACCAGGCCATTCAAGCTGGTGGAGGCTCCACTGGCTGAAACAGCCCGCGGGGGCCTCTTGCCGGGAACTTTAACGGTGGTCCGGAGAAGATCGATCTCTTTCCCGTGGATGTTCTGCATGTAATCCTGCAGCAAAGCGCAAAGAATCAGCTGAGTTCACTCGCTTTAGAAGTCACTTATTCGGAGGCTCTGACATTAACTTTTAACTTCATCTGGGCGGCCAACTGGCAAAGCAAATTGTTTAAGAAGGAACTGCAGATGCTGGGAAATCGAAGGTAGACAAAAGTGCTGGAGAAACTCAGCGGGTGCAGCAGCATCTATGGAGCGAAGGAAATAGGCAACGTTTCGGGACGAAACGTTGCCTATTTCCTTCGCTCCATAGATGCTGCTGCACCCGCTGAGTTTCTCCAGCACTTTTGTCAAGTCAAGTCACATTTATTTCTATAGCAAATTTAAAAAACAACTCTCGTTGGCCAAAGTGTTTTACATTTGTTATAAGAATAGTATAAACAAACAAACTACATACATATATACATATAGCCCTCGCTCAGTGGACGTCAGGAAAGGCTTGGGAGTATAGATAAGTTTTTAGTCTTGACTTAAAGGAGTCGATGGAGGGGGCAGTTCTGATGGGAAGGGGGATGCTGTTCCACAGTCTAGGGGCTGCAACCGCAAAGGCACGGTCGCCCCTGAGCTTATGCCTAGACCGCGGGATATTCAGCAGCCCCAAGTCGGCCGATCTGAGGGACCTGGAGGTGGAGTGGTGGGTGAGAAGACTTTTAATGTAGGAGGGGGCAAGCCCATTGAGGGCTTTGTAGACATAGAGGAGGGTCTTGAAATGTATACGGAACCACACAGGGGGCCAGTGGAGAGAGGCCAGGATCGGGGTGATGTGGTCCCTTTTTCGGGTGCCCGTCAGGAGTCTCGCTGCGGCATTTTGGACCAGTTGCAGGCGGGACAGGGAAGATTGGCTGATGCCAGTGTAAAGGGAGTTGCAGTAATCTAGGCGGGAGGAGATAAATGTGTGGATGATCTTTTCGAGGTCATCAAAGTGGAGGAATTGTTTTATTTTAGCTATCGTCCAAAGCTGGAAGAAGCTGGCTTTTACCACGGCATTGACTTGTTTGTCAAATTTCAATGCTGAGTCAAATATCACGCCGAGGTTTTTGTCTACCTGGCAAAGCAAATTAACTGCTCCTCACCTGCTCCAGACCCCCGCCACTCCCTTCTGCCATTAATCCAATCCCTCAGGGAGAGACGGAGGGAGAAACTCGGGGAGAGACGGACCCAAATACTCCAAGTCCACTTACATGCAAACTGGGATGGTAGGACAAGATACCATTGTTGCAGAGCGTGACGTACTTCTTCTTCCACTCCTTGTTTAGTGTGTTCCCGCTTCTCTTCAATAACACTCCCTGCAAGAAGACACAGGCATGAAGACCAGGATCAAGGCACAAAGCCACACTCATCCCACGCGCGTGCCCCCCCCGTGTGAGAAGCAGAGTCCGTGCCGACCAGCGATCACCCCGTACACTAGCACTATCCTACACACAAGGGACAATTTACAATTTTACCAAAACCAATTAACCTACAAACGTTAATGTCTTTGGAGTGTGTGGGGGGAGCTGGAGCACCTGGAGAAAGCCCACCCGGCCACTGGGAGAACGGGCAAACTCCGTACAGTCAGCACCCGTAGCCAGGATGGATCCCGGGTCTCTGGCGCTGTGAGGCAGCCACTCTACCGCTGTGCCACCGTGCTGCCCCTGTCTGTCAGACTCAGCCCAAAGGTGGCAGTGGGCCAGTTTAATGCAGGATTCCAGTCACCGGTTGCTCCCAGAGGCCAGGGCTCTGTTTCAGGTGATGGAGGTGGCAGCTTTGACGAGGCAAGGGCAAGTTATTTAGCCTGGATCAGCGCAGCCTTCACAGGGCCGGCGGGAACCTACCTGTTTAATCGGGATGGCGCGGCCACTTCCAATGTTGTCCGCCTTACTGTCCAGACTCCGCCTCTCTGTATCACTTCCCCGCCGAGCCTGAGGAAGGAATGAGAATGCAGTTTTATAAACAAAGCTAATGGAAGCTGCACCCAGCACTCCCTCTCCAACTGAGTGACATCGTCCTGAGAGGTTAATGGCGTGTCAGTCATTAGAACAGCTCATGTTTAAGAAACATTTGCACAAGTACGTGGAGAGGTCAGGTTTAGAGGGACATGGGCAAAACGTAGTGTAGATGGGGCATGTTGGTTGGTGTGGGTAAGTTGGGCCGAAGGGCCTGTTTCCATGGCCCTGTATAACTCTATAAGAGCGGTCAAACTAGGATCAGACTGCATGGAGCCTCGATCGCTCCAGGCCGTGCAAGGGAGGGAAGCTTTTGTGCAGCGGACAGTTAAACCAAGCCCACTCCCGGCCGGGTCTGGAGTCAAGTGCAGGCCAGCCGGGGCAAGGACGCCACATTTCCTTCCCTGAACCAGTTGAGTTTTTCCTCACGATCCAATGATTTCAGGGTCGCCATTACTGATGCTAATTTTTTTTAAATCCTCAAATCCCAGATTATTTTGAGTCCTCGAGTCATACAGCACGGAAACAGGCCCTTCAGGCCAACTTGTCCCGTTTACGCTCTCCCATTTACCCACCCCTATCCCTCTAAATCCATGTACCTGTCCAAATGTCTTTTAAATGTTGTGATATTACCTGTCTCAACTACCGTCTCTGCTCGCTCGTTCCATGTACCCACCACCCTCTTGAGTGACAATTTGGTGAACTGAATTGCAATTGGTACTGCCACAGTTTATCTGCCTCCACTCATCTGCTCAATACATCCCCTCCACAATGATCCACATTAGCGTCTGTGCCTGGGTGGAGATCTCCTGGTGGAGACCACGTGCCCTGGGGGGAGATTTCACTCATACCCAGTCCTGCCCTCTGGACGCTCCTCTCTCCCCCCCCCCCCCCACAGAATTAGATTGCCAATGTACCATTCCACTCCCCAGATCCACCAGGCACTACGATCTTCGAGAACATATACCATGTTCAATGGGAGCCAGGTTTTAAGGGAGTTTAGTTTTCAGGGCATAAGGTTCAGGCCCATCTAGGTCCACAGCACAAGACCAGTGGAGACCAAGCCCTGAAGGACACACAGGGTTGTGGAAGAAATCATTGCTGCCCACACTGCCCTTGATATGTTCTTTTCATCCCTTTCCTTCATTTGTTCTTTCTACCTTTTCATACCTCTAGTTTCCCTCTCCCTATCTCCCCTGACTCTCAGTCCGAAGAAGGGTCTCGACCTGAAACGTCACCCATTCCTTTTCTCCAGAGATGCTGCCTGCCCCACTGAGTTACTCCAGCATTTTGTGTCTATTTTTGTTGTAAACCAGCATCTGCAGTTCCTTCCTACACAACTGGATCAATCATTCAGTCGCTGCCATTTGACTTTTATGCTTCTGGGTTTGTTCTGCTCAGAATGTTATTTGTCCAGAGAAAGCCTGGGATGACAAATCAAAATGATTGCTCCAGTTTGTAAAAATAAATGCCACTTCTTTTGTTGATTTATGATTGGGTTGTATTGCAGCCACTTGTTTTGTTCCAGCGCTCTCTGTAGATTGAAAGCAGTCGCAGGCTGCTCGCTCGGCTCACATGGGGGCTTGAGCAAGCTGTGGTGTCTCAAAGATACAGAGGTTGTTGTCAGGAAGAGGGCGGCGCGAGAGTGAGAAGCTGCGAGAGAGAGAGAGAGAGGGAGAGAGAGAGAGAGAGCGCGAAAACCAGCAAGGGAGAGAAAGAAAGGGAGCAAGCGAGTGGGAGAGCGAATGAGAGAACAATAGAGAGAGAGAGAGAGAGAGATAAGGCAAAGGGGTAGAGAGGAAGGGGGGAGAGAGAGGGAGGGGAAGCGTGAGGGTAGAGAGATGGGAGAGAGAGAGAGAGAGAGGAAGAGGGACCAAGAGAGGGGGGAGAGTGGAGAGAGGGGGACAGAGAAAGAAGCAAGAGAGAAGGGAGCGAGGAAGAGGCAGAGAGAGAAGCAGGTAGAGAGCTGGGGGCAGGCAAGATAAAATGAGAGAGGCAGGCAGAGTGTGATAGAAAGAGGGAGATGTAAAGAGGGAGAGAGAGGTGCAGATAAGGGGCAGGGACAGACAGACAGAGCGGGTGGCAGGGGACAGACAGACAGACAGACAGAGATAGAGGGAAGATGAGGAAGTGGGGAGAAGAGAGAGGAGAAGAGGGAAACAGTGAGGGAAGATAGGCACAAAAAGCTATAGTAACTCAGCGGGACAGGCAGTATCTCTGGAGAGAAGGAATGGGCGACGTTACGGGTCGAGACCCTTCTTCAGACTGTGAGGGAGGGGGATGGAGAGAAAGAGCAAAATCAAAGAAAAGAGAGAGAGAGAGAGAGAGAGAGAGGAGGGGGAGGGGGAGGGGGAGAGAGAGAGAGCGAGAGAGAGAGAGAGAGAGAGAGAGAGAGAGAGAGAGAGAGAGAGAGAGATTTAGCATATTCTAAAATTACAAATATTCCTCATTGTTAAATGTTTTCTACTTCTGTAAATTATGAAGTAGGTTGCAGTACAAAGATCTGAGAATTGGCCGTACTAATCCATGGGTAGAGGAAGTTGTGATTCGCAGTATCTGAGCCAAAGGATAACACTTCTTGGCTCGGTGGCATAAAGTACTTGTCAGGATTCAAGAGGATTAGTTAACGTACTTTGATATTTTGGCATTGAATTACAGTTGAAAGCTTAAACCTCCCAAGGAGAGCACAAACCGCTGGCATTACACAAACAGGTGCACTATCCCCACTGACAGTGGGACGTCGTGTAGAAGAGGCCAGGAAACAAATAAATAAAGTCTTCTTCCTTGTATTGGTAATGAGATGTACGACATGTTCACTCATCTCCACAGGACTGGGTCAATTCAATCACACTGGTCTTGATGGGCAGACACAGGGATGATGACTCCCCCGGCTGCCGATGTCTAGAAGCACGGTCAAGTTGGCGCAGCGGCAGAGATGCTGCCTTACAGCGAATGCAGCGCTGGAGACCCGGGTTCTATCCCGACTACGGGTGCTGTCTGTACAGAGTTTGCACGTTCTCCCCGTGACCTGTGTGGGTTTTCTCCGAGATCTTCGGTTTCCCCCCACACTCCAAAGCCGTGCGGGTTTGTAGGTTAATTGGCTTGGTGTAAATGTAAACATTGTCCCTAGTGGGTGTAGGATAATGTTAATGTGCGGGGATCGCTGGTCGGCGTGGACCCGGTGGGCCAAAGGGCCTGTTTCCGTGCTGTATCTCTAAACTAAACTAAACTAAACCAAGCAGGAACTGCAGTCACAGAACAAGGGGTCGGTCATTCAGACAAGAAAGTTCCTCTCTCAGAGGGTGCTGAACCTTTGGAGATCCTCGTTGGATCTGCAGCTCCTTGTGTCCCCAGGGTTTGTACGAATGGCCGGGCGGACGACGGGTGAAGCCCAGGCGTGAAGCGTCTGCTTCCCGAGAGTCTGTCGCGGCGGCGGCGGCGGGCACTTACCGTGAACAGGCTGGGCCGTCGCTTGGAGTGTTTGCGGACAGAACCGGGCGTCCCGGACACTTGGGAAATGTCCGTGGCCAGTTCCCGGTGGCTGATATTCGGCGTGGATGGAAGGGAAGAGGAATACTCAGTCATGTTGCCGCCGTTGCTCGTCTGCAAAAGATGGGGAACCGAGAAAAATATGAACATGGCATCAACTGTAAAATCAGAAAGACAAGCTCACCTTCTCCAAGGCACACTTGACTAGAAGATAACTCAATAACACCCCAATGGAAATTCCACTGGCAGGGAGATTCCATACGTGGGCCAAAACTGCAGATGCTGAGACTGCGTTGTTGTATTTAGGAGTCATAGAATTATAGAGCATGGAAACACATGCATACTGGTCAAGATGCGCTGAAGATAGACACAAGATGCTGGAGTAACTCAGCGGGTCAGGCAGCATCTCTGGAGAAAGGAATAGGTGACGTTACAGGTTGAGGCCCTTCTTTGTTGTATGGCACTCCACTTTGCTCACTGAGCCTCCAGAAATGCAGAAAACGATTACAAAAGGCAGACAAAGGGAACTACAAGAAAAGACTCAAAGTACTGGAGTAACTCAGCGGGTTAGACAGCATCTCTGGAGAACATGGATAGGTGACTTTTCGGGTCGAGACTAACTCGCACGTCTGTGGGATGTGGGAGGAAACCGGAGCACCCAGTGAAAACCCACGCAGTCACAGGGAGAAGGTACAAACTGTATGGCAGCAACTCCAAAGAATGAGAGACCAATAGAGAGAATTAAAATTGTAAATTGTCCCTAGTGCGTGTAGGATAGTGTTAATGTGCGGGGATCGCTAGGCCGCAGGGCCTGTTTCCACACTATCATTAAACATAAAACTAAACTCTACCGCTGTGCCTCTGTGCTGCCAAAAGAATGAGGAGAGGATGCCTACTCCACACTGGGCAAAGAGAACTTCGTAGTTTGGTTTGGAGGTTTGTAAAACAATGACGATGGCTTGACCTGAATGTCAGACATAGAGTTGCCCAAAAAGCATCCTGCAAACATTGATTCAAATCAGTCCCAAGGCACGGACATGGACTCATCTGCCACAGCTTACTCTGATTCATTGATTGAAGAACATACTCTGCATCCTATTGATCCAGGGCAGTGCAGAGCTACAAGGCCCATAATTAATCCTTAATGGCAAACAGAACAGGTTTGAGTTGCAGCCCAGGAGTGTATCAAAGATAATCACCGTTTGTACGTGCAAGTAACTGCAGATGCTGGTTTACCAAAAAAGACACAAAGTGCTTAAGTAACTTCCTCCTCCTCCACCCCCTCCCCTTTCTCCCCCACACAGCCTCTCTTCCAAACCCCCTATCCCACTTCCCTGTACTCCGCCTGGACTCACCCATTGCTCCCCTTCCCTCCACCAAATCCTTCCTCTAGCTTCATAATTCGCTGCTTTTGTCTCACACCTTCTGTTTTTGCATCACTGGCCTTTGTCCAGCCATTTGCCTATCAACACCCCACCTTGCCTGCGGTCACTATTACATGGCCACACTTAGTCCTATCCCTCCTCTCTTCTAGCTTTCCCCCCCCCACAACCAGTCAGAAGAAGGGTCCCGATCCGAAATGTCACCTATCTATGTACTCCAGAGACGCTGCCTGAGCTGCTGAGTTACTGCAGCATTCCCTGTCATAACTGCTTGGTTAGCTGGGAAACCGTGACACCTTCATTACATGTGTGGCACGGTGGCACAGCGGTAGAGTTGTTGCCTGTCAGCACCAGAGACCCGGGTTCCAGCCCGACTACGGGCGCTGTCTGTACGGAGTTTGTACGTTCTCCCCGTGACCTGCATGGGTTTTCTCCAAGATCTTTGGTTTCCTCACACACTCCAAAGACGTACGTGTTTGTCGGTTAATTGGCTTGGTGTAAATGTAAAAATTGTCCCTAGTGTGTGTGATATAGCGCTAGTGTGCGGGCATCGCTGGTCGGCGCGGACTCGGTTGGCCGAAGGGTCTGTTTCCGCGCTGTATCTCTAAATTAAAACTAAAACTAAAAACACGGCTGAATCCGAGGTGCAAATTGTTCATTTTCCCAAAACTGAGGGACACCCAACAGGTGTGATCTCAGAGTCAGGGAATCTAGTCGACATCTCTTGCATTGCTAGTCCAGCACAGCTTGGCAGGATCTCGAGTTCAAAGATAAACTTGGATCTCTACTACAAAAAAGACAGAGTGCTGGAGTAACTCAGCGGGTCAGGCAGCATCTGTGGAGAACATGGATAGGTGACGTTTCACAGAGTCCTGGAGTAACTCAGCGGGTCAGGCAGCATCTGTGGAGAACATGGATAGGTGACGTTTCACAGAGTGCTGGAGTAACTCAGCGGGTCAGGCAGCATCTGTGGAGAACATGGATAGGTGACGTTTTGGGTCGAGATCCATCTTCAGACTGATTGTAAAGTGGGTTTGGAGGGGGGGGGGGAGGTGGAAGAAAACTAGAAAGAGGGGCAGGACAAAGCCTGGCAGGTTTTTGATAGACAGAGGCCAGAGATTTTAAAAAAGTGCGAGAAAAAAGGTTTATGTGGAGAAGGCAGGAGAATGGGGTAAGAGAGAAAGATAGATTGAATGGCGGAGCAGACTTGATGGGCCGAATGGCCTAATTCTGCTCCTAGAACTTATGAACATGAATTTTCCACACAGAACCCAGTGGAGAGTTCACTAAGACTGACTGGCAGTGACTGGCGGGCATCCATCACTAGGTTACGGCCCATTTGCTGTGTATGTGGAACATAATACTCTAGGAAACATAATACTCGGAGAGCTCTCTCTCTCTCTCGCTCCACTCTCTCTCTCACACTCACCTGGCTGCTGTGCATGACGGTGGCTGGGGTGGAGCTGGCAGAATGACTCGGAGAGCTGGGCAAAGACTTGCACGAGGTGACAAAAAGGTGCTGCTGCTTCTTAATCGCCGACACCTTCTGGGCAACTGAAAGAGAAAGGAAAGTGAAGGCTCTCGTAAAACCATCCGGGGAGAGGGTGGAATCTGTAACCGGGAAGCGAGGCGTGGAAGGATCCCGAAGGTAAAATAGACAAACTGTCCACAGAAAGTTAGCGACTGCTAGAAACAGCAAAAGTAAGTGGCAAACACAAAATAAGAAGGGGAAAATCGTTCACCGCATCAATGAAACAACAATCAGTATCGGCCATTTGGCCCATTACCCCCATTCTGTCCCGAAGCAGAAGATGGCAACAGCGGCGCAGCAGGTAGAGCCGCTGTCTCACAGCACCAGAGGCCCTGGTTCGATCCTGACCTCAGGTGCTATCCGTATGGAGTTTGCACTTTCTCATTGTGACTGCATGGGTTTCCAGTTTCCTCTCACATCCCAAAGACGTGCGGGTTTGTAGGTTAATTAGCCCTCTGTACATTGCCCATTTTGTGCAGGAAGTGGATGCAACAGTGGGGTAAAATGGAACGAGTTTGAACATCGATCATGTTCAGCATGGACATGGTGGGCTGAAGGAAGGAACTGCAGATGCGGGTTTTAACCGAAGATAGACACAAAAAGCTGGAGTAACTCAGCGGGACAGGCAGCATCTCTGGAGAGAAGGAATGGGTGACGTTTTGGGTCTCGACCCATTCCTTCTCTCCAGAGATGCTGCCTGTCCCGCTGAGTTACTCCAGCTTGTTGTGTCCATCTTTGCAGGGCTGCCAACTCTCACGCTTTGAGCATGAGACTCACGCCCTCAAGCAAACTCTCACGCCCTCACGCTCATCAGACATTTCTCACGCTCAGTGGTGAGAAATTTTGTGATCAACGAAAATTTCAAAACTCGGATAAACTGCATGGTCCGCGGGTGTTGGAGAGCAGGGGCTGCGGGAGGGATGGGAGCAGAACCAGCGGCGGGAACAGATGCGGGGAGCCGGGACGGACGAGTGTTTGCGGCGCTGCGAGTCGCTCGCTGCAGCTCCGGCCATGGAGCACTCCGGACAGTGCATGTCCCGGGCGTCGGAAGCATCGGAAGCGTTGCGCCGCTGCCACGAGAGTCTCTGTGCCGAAGGGACAGACTCTCAAAGGGAGGTGGAGAGAGAGAGAGAGGGGAAGGAGACAGGGAGACAGTGGGGGGAGAGAGGGGGGGGGGGTGAGAGGAGAGAGAGGGGAGAGAGGGGGGGGTGTGAATGGAGAGATAGAAGAGGGAGAGGGGGAGAGAGAGGTAGGGGAGAGAGAGGGGGGAGAGTGAGGTGGGAGAGGGGGGGGGAAGAGAGAGGGAAGAGAGAGAGGGGTGAGAGGGAAGAAAGAGGGAAGAGAGAGGGGGTGGAGAGGGAGGAGAGGGTAGGAGAGAATGGGAGAGAGAGGGGAAAGAGAGAGGGGTGGTAAAAGAGAGAGGGAGAGAGGGGGAAAGAGAGAGACGGGGGAGCAAAGAGAAAGAGGAGATAGAGACAGAGGAGAAAGAGAGAGGGGAGAGAGAGCCAGGGGGAGAGTGAGGTGGGAGGGAGAAATGGGGGAGAGAGGGAGAGAGAGATGAGAGAGAGAGGGGAGAGTGCATAGAGAGGGAGAGAGAGGGAGAAATAGAGAGGGAGGGAGAAAGAGAGGGAGGGAGAAAGAGAGAGAGGGGGGGAGAGAGGGGGGAAGAGAGGGAGAGGGAGAGAAGAGGGGGAGAGAGAAGAAAGAGAGGGGGAGAGAGAGAGAGGGGGGAGAGAGAGTCTCTAAACCAGACTAAAATAAAGAATGCCCTCAGATCACGAAATGGGAAGGAGAGGAAACTGGTACAATTCAGCAGTCCTGTTGTAAAGCTGCTTCTGACAGGAGCCCAATGAAAGATTAGCTGAGTTGCGGCCTGCAAGTTCCAATGTGAAGCCACAACTCCTGGTAAAGTTCCCCCTGGTGTCAGTAGCAATAACAATTAGCATTCATGTTTAAGAAGGAACTGCAGATGCTGGAAAATCGAAGGTAGACAAAAGTGCTGGAGAAACTCAGCGGGTGCAGCAGCATCTATGGAGCGAAGGAAATAGGCAGCAGCATCTATGGAGCGGGGGAAATAGGCAACGTTTCGACCCGAAACCCTTTGGGTTTCGGCCCGAAACGTTGCCTATTTCCTTCGCTCCATAGATGCTGCTGCACCCGCTGAGTTTCTCCAGCACTTTTGTCTACCTACAATTAGCATTCCCCCAGGTATATACAGCAGATTGCACATGAGACCGATGTATCAGGGAGGAGCAGATGACAATGAAGGGGGAAGGAACTGCGATGTCGAGCAGCCGACACTTACCAGCAATCAAGCCTGATCAGGCTTAATATCCGAAAGCGCTGAGATTTTAAAATTAGTGTGTTCACACACTCAGCTTGTGAGCGTTTTCTGCAGCTCAACTTTCCTCAATCAGCCCGTTTTGCTTCCCCTCCTTTGTGTCAGGCTTCAGATTTCCTGTCACAGCCACAGTGCTGTCCTCCGCTCAGCTGATCACCCGCATTCTGCGCAACGAGTCGGGGCCAGAGCACTGGAGTTCCTCAACCCGACCAAGCAGAAGCAGAAGCTGAAGCTGCACTTGTTCATTTGGCTGTTCCGT